>NW_027361779.1:7155000-7555000 GCF_039654945.1 Dendrobates tinctorius | reverse complement strand
ATATTTGTGTCACCTGAGTTTGGCTCACCATGAAAGCAAGTAGAGGTGTTGCATGTGGTACCAGCGCTCCCATCAAAGGAGGCCTACACCGATCCCTCACCCACCTCATCTTATTGTGACGTTCAATTGAAAGCTGTAAATGCTGTACCAGACCACAATACCTCATGCCTGGCTGATTGCTGCAGTGTCATGCTACAATTTGTACTGTGGGTAAATTGAGGCCACTTTCCTGGTGTCTGCCCCTCATTTGATGTGTTTTGGAGGCATTTGGGGCCGTTTTAAGGTGTTGTGTAGAGTTGAGCGACTTTTGCTTTTTTAGGGTCGCGTTTCGTTTCGTGAAACCCGACTTTTCCAAAAGTCGGGTCGAGCAAGATCGTCCGATTATAGGGAAAAGTCGGGGTCGTCCCGAAACACGAAACCCAATGTAAGTCAATGGGGAATAAAAGTCGGCAGTGAGAGGAGGACAGGAAACACACCTACAGTGCCCATTTGAATGCCAAAGCAGCAATTCTTCTTACTTAAGCTTGTCAACCTTAATTAACTTCATAATACAAGTTACGCACTGAAAAATGGGGGTTATTTGGCTAAATTTGTGGGGGGGAGGGCTGGCTGCAGGTTTTCATGTGCCCTGGGCGAAAGAGCGCCCCTTTAACACATACCACAACTCATCATGCTCCGATACGGCAGAGAAATAGCGGTATAGTACAATGAAAAATACCTCACTTTTTACATCTCATGACGAGGCCCATCTATTTCTCCATACAAAATCATTGGTCCCATATAATGTTTGAAACAGTATATGATGAGCTCCACATAATGCTACAGTATATGTTGGTCCCCATGGATGAAGCTCCACTGTCTTATGGGCCCAAATAATGCTCCAAACATAATGGGCCCCATTTCTACTGCTCTAGTGTATAATGGGCCCTGTAAATGCTGCTCCAGTGTCTGATGTCCACCTTTGGAATGTTCCAGTGTATGGTGGGCCCCATCTATCATTCTCCAGAGTATAGTGCTCCCCAAAAATTGCTGTCCCAACATAGAAAACAATCAAATAAGTCTCCTCGCTAGGGAATCCCTGTACTTGTCTGGACAGGTGCTGTAGCTTGCTTAACAGCTCGCCAGCCGTTCTCACGCCCAGTATGGATTGCACGTGATTGCACAAAGGTTAGAAGGGGTACCGTATCCCCGGATAACATGTATGGATAGCGTACACATTCAAAATATATGTCTATACAGCATGAGGCAGGCTCAGACGGTGTTAGGCCCAGTATGGATTGCACGTCATTGCACAAAGGTTAGAAGGGGTACCGTATCCCCGGATAACATGTATGGATAGCGTACACATTCAAAATATATGTCTATACAGCATGAGGCAGGCTCAGACGGTGTTAGGCCCAGTATGGATTGCACGTCATTGCACAAAGGTTAGAAGGGGTACTGTATCCCCGGATAACATGTATGGATAGCGTACACATTCAAAATATATGTCTATACAGCATGAGGCAGGCTCAGACGGTGTTAGGCCCAGTATGGATTGCACGTGATTGCACAAAGGTTAGAAGGGGTACCGTATCCCCGGATAACATGTATGGATAGCGTACACATTCAAAATATATGTCTATACAGCATGAGGCAGGCTCAGACGGTGTTAGGCCCAGTATGGATTGCACGTGATTGCACAAAGGTTAGAAGGGGTACCGTATCCCCGGATAACATGTATGGATAGCGTACACATTCAAAATATATGTCTATACAGCATGAGGCAGGCTCAGACGGTGTTAGGCCCAGTATGGATTGCACGTCATTGCACAAAGGTTAGAAGGGGTACCGTATCCCCGGATAACATGTATGGATAGCGTACACATTCAAAATATATGTATATACAGCATGAGGCAGGCTCAGACGGTGTTAGGCCCAGTATGGATTGCACGTCATTGCACAAAGGTTAGAAGGGGTACCGTATCCTCGGATAACATGTATGGATAGCGTGCACATTCAAAATATATGTCTATACAGCATGAGGCAGGCTCAGACGGTGTTAGGCCCAGTATGGATTGCACGTCATTGCACAAAGGTTAGAAGGGGTACCGTATCCCCGGATAACATGTATGGATAGCGTACACATTCAAAATATATGTCTATACAGCATGAGGCAGGCTCAGACGGTGTTAGGCCCAGTATGGATTGCACGTCATTGCACAAAGGTTAGAAGGGGTACCGTATCCCCGGATAACATGTATGGATAGCGTACACTTTCAAAATATATGTCTATACAGCATGAGGCAGGCTCAGACGGTGTTAGGCCCAGTATGGATTGCACGTCATTGCACAAAGGTTAGAAGGGGTACCGTATCCCCGGATAACATGTATGGATAGCGTACACATTCAAAATATATGTCTATACAGCATGAGGCAGGCTCAGACGGTGTTAGGCCCAGTATGGATTGCACGTGATTGCACAAAGGTTAGAAGGGGTACCGTATCCCTGGATAACATGTATGGATAGCGTACACATTCAAAATATATGTCTATACAGCATGAGGCAGGCTCAGACGGTGTCAGGCACAGTATGGATTTGACTGCCCAGATTACACAGCGGAGGAGCAGGGAGAGGTAAAGATTGCAAATGCTGGGGCCCTGCCCAAGCAAGGGGGGCCCACTCGTGGGTGTCGGTACTGGCACTGGGCCCCTCATAGTACAGCGGTGTGTCTGTCGGCGGGTGTGCACCACCACCGTCAGAGACACTTGATTGCACTATGAGGGACCCTGTGCCAGTGCCCGCGCCCAAGAGTCGGCCTACCCACCTGTCCAGGGCAACGGCACTCGCACGGTGTCGTGCGCTAGGTGGTGACCCCGGCCATGGGGGGGGAGGCAGCACAGTTAGGGAGTTTTAGAAAGTGGCATATGTTGATGTTGGACATTCAACTGATGCAAAAGGCGAAATAGGTGAAGTACCAGGAAGAGGTGGACCAAAGCAAGCCATTTTTCTGTCACCCTATGTGTCATCAGGGGAAGGTGGGACAAAATCCTTGGAAACCCATGCGTGGTTCATTTTAATGAAGGTTAGATCATCCACATTTTGGGTTGACAGACGGGTCCTTTTTTCTGTCAGGATTGATCCAGCTGCACTGAAGACTCTTTCCGATAGCACACTTGCAGCTGGGCAAGCGAGCTCCTGTAAGGCATATTGGGCCAATTCAGGCCAGGTGTCCAGTTTAGCGGCCCAATAGTCAAAGGGGAATGACCTGTGTGGGAGAACATCGATATGGGAGGAAAAGTAGTTTGTAACCATAGTTGACAACTGCTGTCTCCTGTCACTTTCCATCGATGCAGTATTACCAGTTGTGTGAGCGGTATTTGAAAAATCAGTCCACAACATTGTCATGAAACCCCTGTCTCCAACGCCACTTCTGCTGTGTGCACCACGAACACCTCTGCCAAGCTGCCCCCGGCCCGTACGGCTCGTGTGAGAACCATCACCGCTGCTGTGTGCTGGGAATGCCTCAAGCAACCGATTTACCAGAGTTGCTTGTTTATTAGCCAATATTAGGTCAAGGTTCTCCTGTGGCATGATGTTTTGTAATTTGCCTTTATAGCGTGGATCCAGGATGCTGGCCAACCAGTAGTCGTCATCGTTCATCATTTTGGCAATGCGGGGGTCCCTTTTTAGGATCCGCAAGGCATAATCTGACATGTGGGCCAATGTTCCCGGTGTCAATGATGCACTGCGAGTGCTGGGTGGAGGAGCACTTTCTGGCAAATCCACATCCCTCCAGTCACGCACAAACCCTGTACCAGACCTTGCCACGCCAACATTTTCACTTGCCCCACGAGATGCATCCTCCTCCCCTAAGTAATCATCCCCATCATCCTCCTCTTCTTCCTCCACCTCGTCCAGGAGAGGTCCCTGAGCAGACAATGGCTGAATGTCATCAAGGAATCCCTCCTCCTCTTCCTCCTCATCAACATTGGCTGCAGACGCCTGCTCCTTAAGGGGCGTCAAAGTTTGCATGAGCAGACGCATAAGTGGGATGCTCATGCTTAGGATGGCGTCGTCTGCGCTTACCAGCCATGTGCATTCCTCAAAACACTGAAGGACTTTACAAAGGTCTTTCAGCTTCGACCACTGCACGCCTGTCAACTCCATGTCTGCTCTCAAAGTGCCTGGCCATGTATCCTCCCACAAATGCATTATGGCCTGCCTCTGCTCGCACAGCCGCTCCACCATGTGCAGGGTGGAGTTCCACCTTGTTGCAATGTCGATAATGAGGCGGTGGTTGGGAAGGTGGAGCAATCGCTGCAGCTTCTGCATACGAACGTAGTGTACAGGCGACCGGCGGATGTGCGCGCACAGTCTTCGCACCTTCTGGAGCAGGGCTGTTAACTCCGGATAATTTTTGAGGAAGCACTGCACCACCAGGTTCAAGGTGTGAGCCAAGCAAGGTATGTGGCTGAGTTTTGAAAGGGCTATGGCTGCCACAAAATTACGGCCGTTATCACTAACTACCTTGCCTGCCTCAAGATGTACACTGCCCAGCCATGACTCAGTTTGTCGCTTCAAGTACTCGGCCAGCACCTCGGCGGTGTGTCTGTCGCCCAAACACATCATCTGCAACACAGTCTGCTGACGCTTTCCACTAGCTGCTCGATAGGGGGACACATCGTGTGCAACAGTGGCAGCTGCAGATGGAGTGCTCGTACGACTGCGCTCTGTGGATGAGCTTTCGCTTCTGGAGGAGGAGGAGGAGGAGGAGGAGGGTCGAACGCCTACAGCCAACTGTTTCCTATACCGTGGGCTAGGCAGCACTGTCCCACCACCGCTGTCTCCAGTGGACCCTGCATCCACCACATTAACCCAGTGCGCAGTGATGGACACGTAACGGCCCTGGCCATGCCGACTGGACCATGCATCAGTTGTGAGGTGCACCTTTCCACTCACTGACTGCTTGAGTGCATGGACAATGCGGTCTTTCACATGATGGTGGAGGGCTGGGATGGCTTTGCGAGAGAAGAAGTGGCGACTGGGTAGGTCATAGCGTGGTACTGCATAGGCCATGAGTTCGCGGAAAGCTGTGCTTTCCACCAACCGAAAGGGCATCATCTCAAACGAGATTAGTTTGGCAATGTGGGCGTTCAAACCCAGTGTACGCGGATGAGAGACTGAGTACTTTCTTGACCTACTCATAGTGTCTGGGAGGGTGAGCTGGACTTGAGAGCTGCATATGGTGGAAGTAGCGATGGACAGGGCGGACTGAGAGAGGGTTGATGATGGTGATGGAGTTGGTGTTCTTTCTGATGGCCTAGAATCAGTCTTTCGTTGATATAACAGTGGGATTCCCTGACTGCAGTGGCCTTGCAACGACACCTCAACATTTGCTGCTGTGCTAACCGGTGGGCTTACAGTGGGGGAAACAATGTAGCGTTGCTGACTACCTTCGTTGTGATCAGTTGCACATGTGGCACTTGAGGTTTGGTGTTGTGTCCACGCTTGCAAGTGCATGCTGGTTAAATGTCTAAGCATGCAACTGGTATTCAAATTTTTCAGATTTTTCCCTCGGCTAAAGGTCTTTGCGCACTTCTTACAGATAACCTTGGCCTGATCATGAGGATTTTGTTCAAAAAAGTGCCACACTGCACTCTTCCTACTTTGGCAGACATTTTGCAGCCTAGCACGCTGTGATCTTTTGACCCTCTGGACAAGCTGTCCAGCAACTCTTTTGATGTTTGGAACCTGTCTTTGGAGTGCTCCGGGCCTGCCAGATAACAGCTGTTGCGATGTCGATGTCTGCTGTGGATGCTCCTCATCTGAGCTATTGGAAGCAGCACCCTCTTCCCCCAATGGATGCCAATCTGGGTCAACAACTGGGTCATCCATCACCTCCTCTTCTATGTCATGTGCACCTTTCTCTGTGTCACCGTGTATGGTGGTATAGTGTGCGGGAAGAGGCACCTGAGTCTCATCAGGGTCAAAATCTGGCTCTGTACACTGCGAGGACAATGTAGTGCTCTGAGTGAATGTACCAGCAGAATCATCCATCAGCGGCTGTGCATCAGTGCACTCCATGTCAGATTCATCTTGGCCTGGGTAATTCACCATTTGACTTGATAATCCAGGCATGGTATGTGAAAACAGCTCCATGGAGTAATCAGTAGTATGGCCTGCGTCATCCTTCAATCTTGGTTGGGGTGAAGGACACAAGGAAAGGTGTGGTTCATGAACATGAGCCTCCAATGACGACTCAGTGCTTTTACTTTTTACAACTGAAGAAGAGGAGGCGATAGAGCTGGAGGCTGAGTCAGCAATGTAAGACAAAACTTTTTCCTGATGCTCTGCCTTTAAAAGCGGTTTGCCAACTCCTAGAAAACTAAGCGTTCGAGGCCTTATGTAGCCAGACGATGACACAGGGTCAGCACCTCCTGCATTCGGTCCTATTTTGCTCTTGCCACTACCATCAGATCCACCACCAACACCATCATTACCAGCTGCCAACCCCCGCCCAATTCCACGGCCTCTTCCACCAGCCTTCCTCATTTTTGGTAGAAATATAGACAAAATCCAACAAACTATATAGTAATGTAAAACAAGGTACAAGGTGTCTATAGGACAGGGGAGATTTAGAATTTCTGCACACACTTGTGGACAGTGGACACTTTTGGATTGTGTGAGGCCCACTGATATCTGAGCGCTAGGTGACACGCTCGATGGCACAGCTGCCTGTGACCAAAGTGACGAGAGGATAATGGAGATTTTGAATCTCTGCGTACACTTTTGGACACTGGACACTTGTGGATTGTGTGAGGCCCACTGATATCTGAGCGCTATGTGACACGCTCGATGGCACAGCTGCCTGTGACCAAAGTGACGAGAGGATAATGGAGATTTTGAATCTCTGTGTACACTTTTGGACACTGGACACTTGTGGATTGTGTGAGGCCCACTGATATCTGAGCGCTATGTGACACGCTCGATGGCACAGCTGCCTGTGACCAAAGTGACGAGAGGATAATGGAGACTTTGAATCTCTGCGTACACTTTTGGACACTGGACACTTGTGGATTGTGTGAGGCCCACTGATATCTGAGCGCTATGTGACACGCTCGATGGCACAGCTGCCTGTGACCAAAGTGACGAGAGGATAATGGAGATTTTGAATCTCTGCGTACACTTTTGGACACTGGACACTTGTGGATTGTGTGAGGCCCACTGATATCTGAGCGCTATGTGACACGCTTGATGGCACAGCTGCCTGTGACCAAAGTGACGAGAGGATAATGGAGATTTTGAATCTCTGCGTACACTTTTGGACACTGGACACTTGTGGATTGTGTGAGGCCCACTGATATCTGAGCGCTATGTGACACGCTCGATGGCACAGCTGCCTGTGACCAAAGTGACGAGAGGATAATGGAGATTTTGAATCTCTGCGTACACTTTTGGACACTGGACACTTGTGGATTGTGTGAGGCCCACTGATATCTGAGCGCTATGTGACACGCTCGATGGCACAGCTGCCTGTGACCAAAGTGACGAGAGGATAATGGAGATTTTGAATCTCTGCGTACACTTTTGGACACTGGACACTTGTGGATTATGTGCGGCCCACTGATATCTGAGCACTATGTGACACGCTCGATGGCACAGCTGCCTGTGACCAAAGTGACGAGAGGATAATGGAGATTTTGAATCTCTGCGTACACTTGTGGACAGTGGACACTTGTGGATTGTGTGCGGCCCACTGATATCTGAGCGCTATGTGACACGCTCGATGGCACAGCTGCCTGTGACCAAAGTGACGAGAGTATAATGGAGATTTTGAATCTCTGCGTACACTTTTGGACACTGGCACTTGTGGATTGTGTGCGGCCCACTGATATCTGAGCGCTATGTGACACGCTCGATGGCACAGCTGCCTGTGACCAAAGTGACGAGAGGATAATGGAGATTTTGAATCTCTGCGTACACTTGTGGACAGTGGACACTTGTGGATTGTGTGCGGCACACTGATATCTGAGCGCTATGTGACACGCTCGATGGCACAGCTGCCTGTGACCAAAGTGACGAGAGGATAATGGAGATTTTGAATCTCTGCGTACACTTTTGGACAATGGACACTTGTGGATTGTGTGCGGCCCACTGATATCTGAGCGCTATGTGACACGCTCGATGGCACAGCTGCCTGTGACCAAAGTGACGAGAGGATAATGGAGATTTTGAATCTCTGCGTACACTTGTGGACACTGGACACTTGTGGATTGTGTGCGGCCCACTGATATCTGAGCGCTATGTGACACGCTCGATGGCACAGCTGCCTGTGACCAAAGTGACGAGAGGATAATGGAGATTTTGAATCTCTGCGTACACTTTTGGACACTGGACACTTGTGGATTGTGTGCGGCCCACTGATATCTGAGCGCTATGTGACACGCTCGATGGCACAGCTGCCTGTGACCAAAGTGACGAGAGGATAATGGAGATTTTGATTCTCTGCGTACACTTTTGGACACTGGACACTTGTGGATTGTGTGAGGCCCACTGATATCTGAGCGCTATGTGACACGCTCAATGGCACAGCTGCCTGTGACCAAAGTGACGAGAGGATAATGGAGATTTTGAATCTCTGCGTACACTTTTGGACACTGGACACTTGTGGATTGTGTGAGGCCCACTGATATCTGAGCGCTATGTGACACGCTCGATGGCACAGCTGCCTGTGACCAAAGTGACGAGAGGATAATGGAGATTTTGAATCTCTGCGTACACTTTTGGACACTGGACACTTGTGGATTGTGTGAGGCCCACTGATATCTGAGCGCTATGTGACACGCTCGATGGCACAGCTGCCTGTGACCAAAGTGACGAGAGGATAATGGAGATTTTGAATCTCTGCGTACACTTTTGGACACTGGACACTTGTAGATTGTGTGAGGCCCACTGATATCTGAGCGCTATGTGACACGCTCGATGGCACAGCTGCCTGTGACCAAAGTGACGAGAGGATAATGGAGATTTTGAATCTCTGCGTACACTTTTGGACACTGGACACTTGTGGATTGTGTGAGGCCCACTGATATCTGAGCGCTATGTGACACGCTCGATGGCACAGCTGCCTGTGACCAAAGTGACGAGAGGATAATGGAGATTTTGAATCTCTGCGTACACTTTTGGACACTGGACACTTGTGGATTATGTGCGGCCCACTGATATCTGAGCGCTATGTGACACGCTCGATGGCACAGCTGCCTGTGACCAAAGTGACGAGAGGATAATGGAGATTTTGAATCTCTGCGTACACTTGTGGACAGTGGACACTTGTGGATTGTGTGCGGCCCACTGATATCTGAGCGCTATGTGACACGCTCGATGGCACAGCTGCCTGTGACCAAAGTGACGAGAGGATAATGGAGATTTTGAATCTCTGCGTACACTTTTGGACACTGGCACTTGTGGATTGTGTGCGGCCCACTGATATCTGAGCGCTATGTGACACGCTCGATGGCACAGCTGCCTGTGACCAAAGTGACGAGAGGATAATGGAGATTTTGAATCTCTGCGTACACTTGTGGACACTGGACACTTGTGGATTGTGTGCGGCCCACTGATATCTGAGCGCTATGTGACACGCTCGATGGCACAGCTGCCTGTGACCAAAGTGACGAGAGGATAATGGAGATTTTGAATCTCTGCGTACACTTTTGGACAATGGACACTTGTGGATTGTGTGAGGCCCACTGATATCTGAGCGCTATGTGACACGCTCGATGGCACAGCTGCCTGTGACCAAAGTGACGAGAGGATAATGGAGATTTTGAATCTCTGCGTACACTTGTGGACACTGGACACTTGGGGATTGTGTGCGGCCCACTGATATCTGAGCGCTATGTGACACGCTCGATGGCACAGCTGCCTGTGACCAAAGTGACGAGAGGATAATGGAGATTTTGAATCTCTGCGTACACTTTTGGACACTGGACACTTGTGGATTGTGTGCGGCCCACTGATATCTGAGCGCTATGTGACACGCTCGATGGCACAGCTGCCTGTGACCAAAGTGACGAGAGGATAATGGAGATTTTGATTCTCTGCGTACACTTTTGGACACTGGACACTTGTAGATTGTGTGAGGCCCACTGATATCTGAGCGCTATGTGACACGCTCGATGGCACAGCTGCCTGTGACCAAAGTGACGAGAGGATAATGGAGATTTTGAATCTCTGCGTACACTTTTGGACACTGGACACTTGTGGATTGTGTGAGGCCCACTGATATCTGAGCGCTATGTGACACGCTCGATGGCACAGCTGCCTGTGACCAAAGTGACGAGAGGATAATGGAGATTTTGAATCTCTGCGTACACTTTTGGACACTGGACACTTGTGGATTGTGTGAGGCCCACTGATATCTGAGCGCTATGAGACACGCTCGATGGCACAGCTGCCTGTGACCAAAGTGACGAGAGGATAATGGAGATTTTGAATCTCTGCGTACCCTTTTGGACACTGGACACTTGTGGATTGTGTGAGGCCCACTGATATCTGAGCGCTTTGTGACACGCTCAATGGCACAGCTGCCTGTGACCAAAGTGACGAGAGGATAATGGAGATTTTGAATCTCTGCGTACACTTTTGGACACTGGACACTTGTGGATTGTGTGAGGCCCACTGATATCTGAGCGCTATGTGACACGCTCGATGGCACAGCTGCCTGTGACCAAAGTGACGAGAGGATAATGGAGATTTTGAATCTCTGCGTACACTTTTGGACACTGGACACTTGTGGATTGTGTGAGGCCCACTGATATCTGAGCGCTATGTGACACGCTCGATGGCACAGCTGCCTGTGACCAAAGTGACGAGAGGATAATGGAGATTTTGAATCTCTGCGTACACTTTTGGACACTGGACACTTGTGGATTGTGTGAGGCCCACTGATATCTGAGCGCTATGTGACACGCTCGATGGCACAGCTGCCTGTGACCAAAGTGACGAGAGGATAATGGAGATTTTGAATCTCTGCGTACACTTTTGGACACTGGACACTTGTGGATTGTGTGAGGCCCACTGATATCTGAGCGCTATGTGACACGCTCGATGGCACAGCTGCCTGTGACCAAAGTGACGAGAGGATAATGGAGATTTTGAATCTCTGCGTACACTTTTGGACACTGGACACTTGTGGATTGTGTGAGGCCCACTGATATCTGAGCGCTATGTGACATGCTCGATGGCACAGCTGCCTGTGACCAAAGTGACGAGAGGATAATGGAGATTTTGAATCTCTGCGTACACTTTTGGACACTGGACACTTGTGGATTGTGTGAGGCCCACTGATATCTGAGC
Source organism: Dendrobates tinctorius (assembly GCF_039654945.1). Taxonomy (NCBI): domain Eukaryota; kingdom Metazoa; phylum Chordata; class Amphibia; order Anura; family Dendrobatidae; genus Dendrobates; species Dendrobates tinctorius. The sequence goes on along the minus strand of NW_027361779.1, from coordinate 7,543,659 downwards.
GCTATGTGACAAGCTCGATGGCACAGCTGCCTGTGACCAAAGTGACGAGAGGATAATGGAGATTTTGAATCTCTGCGTACACTTTTGGACACTGGACACTTGTGGATTGTGTGAGGCCCACTGATATCTGAGCGCTATGTGACACGCTCAATGGCACAGCTGCCTGTGACCAAAGTGACGAGAGGATAATGGATATTTTGAATCTCTGCGTACACTTTTGGACACTGGACACTTGTGGATTGTGTGAGGCCCACTGATATCTGAGCGCTATGTGACACGCTCGATGGCACAGCTGCCTGTGACCAAAGTGACGAGAGGATAATGGAGATTTTGAATCTCTGCGTACACTTTTGGACACTGGACACTTGTGGATTGTGTGAGGCCCACTGATATCTGAGCGCTATGTGACACGCTCGATGGCACAGCTGCCTGTGACCAAAGTGACGAGAGGATAATGGAGATTTTGAATCTCTGCGTACACTTTTGGACACTGGACACTTGTGGATTGTGTGCGGCCCACTGATATCTGAGCGCTATGTGACACGCTTGATGGCACAGCTGCCTGTGACCAAAGTGACGAGAGGATAATGGAGATTTTGAATCTCTGCGTACACTTGTGGACAGTGGACACTTGTGGATTGTGTGCGGCCCACTGATATCTGAGAGCTATGTGACACGCTCGATGGCACAGCTGCCTGTGACCAAAGTGACGAGAGGATAATGGAGATTTTGAATCTCTGCATACACTTTTGGACACTGGACACTTGTGGATTGTGTGCGGCCCACTGATATCTGAGCGCTATGTGACACGCTCGATGGCACAGCTGCCTGTGACCAAAGTGACGAGAGGATAATGGAGATTTTGAATCTCTGCGTACACTTTTGGACACTGGACATTTGTGGATTGTGTGCGGCCCACTGATATCTGAGCGCTATGTGACACGCTCGATGGCACAGCTGCCTGTGACCAAAGTGACGAGCGGATAATGGAGATTTTGAATCTCTGCGTACACTTTTGGACACTGGACACTTGTGGATTGTGTGCGGCCCACTGATATCTGAGCGCTATGTGACACGCTCGATGGCACAGCTGCCTGTGACCAAAGTGACGATAGGATAATGGAGATTTTGAATCTCTGCGTACACTTGTGGACAGTGGACACTTGTGGATTGTGTGCGGCCCACTGATATCTGAGCGCTATGTGACACGCTCGATGGCACAGCTGCCTGTGACCAAAGTGACGAGAGGATAAGGGAGATTGGATTGCTTTTAAAAAAGCAGTTTGCGGAGCAGTGGGTAAACAGCAATGCCAGCGTGTCAGGAAGCCTTAAAAGGCAGCCCAACAACCAACACCACTGATACACCACAATATAGCCTCCCCTTGCACTGCACACACAGTGACTTGTGTGTTGTGCAGGCCAAATCGCTAGCAGCAGAAGCAGTTTTTTTGTCTTCTTCCCTGCCTAACGCTCTCCCTACAGAATCAGCAGCAACCTCTCCCTATACTAAGATCGGCAGAAGTAAGATGGCGGTCGGCGTGCACGCCCTTTTATACCCCCTGTGGCGCCCACCAAAGCAAGCCAATCATTTGCATGCCCTTCTGAAAGATGGTGGTGACCCGTGCCTATGTCATCACGTTGCCCACAGTGTCCGTGGATCCTGATTGGCTGAAAAAGAGCGCAAAACAAACTTTTGAAACGTGACTTTGGCGCGTAAGTCGCCGACCTCGTGGTCGACCTCATCCTAGGGTCGGGTTTCGTTTCATGAAACCCGACTTTGCCAAAAGTCGGCGACTTTTGAATTTTTTCGACCCGTTTCGCTCAACTCTAGTGTTGTGCATACGTTTGTTTTTGCCTCACAGTGACATGATTGGCGTTAGGTTAAGTTTGGTGAATATTCAATGAATTAATTGGCGACTATTGCAAATTCAGCAATCTTAATCTGAAATGAACATTAAATAATAATCTTTAAATATATAGCGCTAACATATTCTGCAGCGCTTTACAGTTTAACAGTTTCAAAACACAAGTCATAAGTAACAACATTTAGGCTAAGTGCACACGTACTGGAACTCTCGCGGAAATTACCGCTAGAATTCCGGAATTCCATTCCACGGGAAAATCGCATTTTAAATTCCCGCGATTTTCTCGCGGAAAAACTAGCATTTTGCAAGCATATTTAGCTTGCAAAATGCTAGCGTTTTCCAAGCGATTTTTAGCATCGCTTGGAGAACTGATTGACAGGTTGGTCACACTCGTCAAACATAGTGTTTGACGAGTGTGACCAACTTTTTACTACTGAGGCTGCCTATGCGGCATCAGTAGTAAAAGATAGAATGTAAAAAAAATTAAAAAAAGGTGTTATTCTTACCCTCCGACGTCCCGCGCATCCGTTCCCAGTTATCCTTTGCGAAAATGCCCGCGATGACGTCTGTTCTCGCGGGATCGCGACGTCTCGCGGTAATTCGCGATGACGTGGCGCGAATGACCGCGAGACTTCGCGATCCCGCGAGAACGGACGTCATCGCCGGCATTTTCGCAAAGGCTTACTGGGAACGGATGCGTAGAGAGAGGCGGGAATGCTGCGCGGGACGCCGGAAGGTGAGAATAACAATATTTTTTATTTTAAATTCTATTTTTTACAGGGATATGGTACCCAGAGCACGGAGGACAGTCTCCTCTCCTCCGGACCGTGGGTACCATCCGCAATTGTTCTGCTTACTTTCCGCATGGTGTGCACAGCCACATGCGGGAAGTAAGCGGAACAATGCATTCCTATGGGTGCGAGATCGCCGCGATTCCACAAATTAATGAGCATGCTGCGTTTTTTACCGCGAAGCGATTCCGCCGCGGTAAAAACCACAGCATTAGCACAGCATTGCGGAATCCCATAGGAATGCATGGGATGCTTATTTTTCGCGTTTTCGCGGCAAAATCGCGCGGTTAAAACCGCCGCGGAAACGCGAAAAAAAGCCACGTGTGAACTCAGCCTAACAATACAATAATTAAGGCAAAATATGTTATATCCCCGCGGCTGCATGTCTCGTAGCTGTTCGACAGAAGCAACACATGCAGGGAAAGCCCGTTTGTGAGACATGCAGCCGCAAGGACTCGAACATATTTTTCGAACGATGAAGTCACTACTGGCAAACGAACATGCCCAGACAACACCCTACCCAAGCATGTGCGCTCAGCACATGCATTAAAGTATTCGCTCATCTCTAATAATTACCCATTAAAGATACATTGGTAAAGGCAGTGTTCGCAGACCAAGGTCCACTGACACAGATCAGTTTTCAATAGCTTTCACTCTCAGCTTAGAGGATTAATCAGTGTTTTGATACAAGAGCAACTAAAATCGATACAGCTTTTCTCAGAAGAAGATAGAATAAAGGATAGTTATTGAGATTTCCTGAAATAGGAATAAAGACATAAACCAAAAATATTATCTTTGTTAAAGAGGTAATAAATAGCATAGAAATAAATATACATCCAGCACATTTTGAAATCACAATAAAACCATATATCAATTGTCTGCGCTAAATGTGTATTTATATACCCGTGAATAATGCATACATCTATTTATATTAGAGAGACCAAATTACCCACCCAAAGAAGCCATGCAAGTAAAATTCAATGGGACAAAGTAAAAGTCTCCACAGGGTTTGCTGTATTAATGAGAGTCCATCCATCCAATTCATTTAGCAGTACGGTTAAAAGTTTTCTAGCAATAAATATTGTATATTATAGTTCATATGATTTTTTTATTCGGTTTCTTAATGGTTGGGACCATGGAGGAACTTACCCTGATGCTTGGCATGGACATTTATTAGACTAAGGCTACTTTCACACTTGCGCTTTTTTGTGCTGCGCACCGTGCGCAGTGCAAACGCACATAAAAAACGCATCATGCGTTTTTTTGCGGGTTTGTGCGCGTTTTTTTTTAAAAAAAGCATGTGTCTTTTTGCGCTGACGTGGGCATTACCATGCGCATGTCAGCGCACCCATAGACTATAATGGGTGGTTGGGTGAAAAAAACCGCATTGCGTGCGCATGCGTTTTTTGGGGGCAAGTCGGACGCTCAGAAAATGCAACAGAGTACATTTTGTGCGCCCGAGCGCACACTACAAAAAACGCATGCGCATACAAACGCATACAAACGCATGTGTATGCGCACCCATGTTAAGAATAGGAAAAAAAACGCATGCGTTTTTTGCGTGAAAAAACAGCGCAAAAAAACGCAAGTGTGAAACCAGCCTTATGCATTTTTTGACAATTGGAGTCTTGACATCACAGTACTGTCAGGGGAGGAAAAATTGGGGGTGATGTGTACAGGGCATATGTATTGAGTGCAGCTAGGGGGTGCTGAAAACACTGCAGTCCTCCACAGGTCATTTCTGCTGCAGCTACTGAGTACTCCAGCAGCAATCATATGAAGCATGGAGCGCAGAACTAGGAATCTTTAGCGTCACACAGAGCAGAGTGGAAGGGGGATCATCACATTACTGCAGACTATAGAGGTAAAACAGCACAACATGAGCACAAAGTTGTCAGCAGTACTGTGCATGCTGTGTTTCTCCTCTCTTTGATGTCTACAGTTCACTTATCTTTGGTCTTGTCCCATCCATGACTCTCCTGAAATGTGGGGAGCAAAGGAAAATCTTCAAAGATGAATTAAAGGTCTATCATGTAATAAATGTGGTGTGTGTGTTAGTGTTTATGTATGGTATCAGTTTTTTATATTTGTTTATATCAGTGTGTATACAGTATGTATCAGATCCATCATATCATATCATAAGTCAGTGTGTATAAGTGTGTATATATGGCAGTGTGTATAATGTATATACAGTATATTTATATATCAGTCTATGTGTGTGTTTATATCAAAGTTTCTATGTTTGTGTGTTCATAACAGTGTGTGTCTGTTTCAGTGTTAGGCCGGGGTCACACTTGCGAGTGTGATGCGAGAAACTCACGCGAGTCTCTCACATCAATACCCGGCGCTGCCGCCAGCACTCGGGACCGAAGTGTGCAGCTGCATAGAAATACATGCAGCTGCATACTCATGTCTCGAGTACCGGCAGCTTTAGGACGCTTTAGGACACATCAATGATGAACCTGACAGGGTCAAGGTGGGCGAGAGAAGGATCATGAACCTCACTTAGGGGAACCGCACAGCAGAAGACTATTGTATTGAGTTTCATCAGTGGTCTTCTGAGGTCCTGTGGAATGACGCAGCTCTCAGAAGCCAATTCCTCAGGGGTCTTTCAGAGTCTCGTAAGGATGCTTTGGCTCTACATGCTCCACCTGGTTGTTTGGTGGAGGCCATGACTCAGGCTATCCGCATGGATTGGAGGATGCGAGAGAGACGTGAGGTGCAAAAAGAGGCTCCATTTTGTCCAACTGGCCTGGTTTGTGCACCTGAGGTGAAACCTATGGAGGTTGGTGCTGCCAGCTCAAGGATTAAGGAAAGGAGACGCCATCATGAACTTGGACTTTGTCTCTATTGTGGCCAAGCTAGACATTTCTTAAAGGATTGCTTGGCACGACCTGCAGCAAACAAGCTGTCGTGAAACGCCTAAATCTGAGTGATTGTCGAGGAGGTCATTCAGACTTACAGGTACCCTTTTACTTCTGTGATAAGGTGTTGTTGAATGCTGACCTTGTTTTTCAAGATCAGTGTCTATTCACATTTGCCTTTATTGACTGTGGATCTGCTGCGGGACTGGTTCTGAAGTTAGGATTAGGGACAGTTAAGCTAGAAAGCCCTATTCAAATCGTGGCCATGGACAGAACACCGTTGATCAAAAATCTTGTTCTGTTAGTTATGGTGGAGTTCACACTCAATGTGGGGTCTCTTCATACGGAAATTATCTCCTGTTATGATTTGGACAATTTACCTGCTGGAAAAATAGCCTGAGATATTACCTCCTCACCCCCCCTATTACTGTGCAATTAATCTCATTCCTAATGCCAAATTACCCAAGGCTCATTTGCATAAATTGTCTGGCCCCGAGCAGTCAGCCATGAAAGTGTATATAGCGAGAGTTTACGAAAAGGTCATATTCGACCTTCCTCATCGCTGGTAGCTCGATTTCCGAAAATTTCCGAAAATTAAACAAAATAACAGTTAAAAATACTTGTCCACTTCCACTTATCCCTGATAAATATAATCAACTTTCTGGGCCAAATGGTTTTCAAAACTGGATCTGGATCACAAATATTTTGTGTATGCTCCTGTTTTTATGCAACCAGACCTCCAGAGGCTGTTTATTGTGGAGGTAGATGCTTCTGAGGTCGGGGTGGGAGCTGTATTGTCTCAAGGTCCTGAGACTTTAACTAACCTGCAACCATGTACCTTCTTCTCTAAAAAATTTTCTCCTACTGAGAGAAACTATGATGTGGGTAATCGGGAGTTGCTTGCGGTCAAGTTGTTCTTTGAAGAGTGTAGGCATTTTTTGGAGGGAAATGTTCATCCAGTCACCATGGTGACAGATAATAAAAATCTTGCTTATAATGAATCTGCCAAGCGGTTGACACCTAGACAGGCCCGATGGTCTTTATTTTTTTCACAATTTAATTTTTATATTACGTTCAGACCAGGGTCTTAGAGTGTGAAGGCGGATGCCCTATCTCGTAGTCTTGATTCTGTGTCTCCTCCAGAATCTCTTTCCTCCATTCTTCTTCAGGGTGTTGTTGTGGCCGTGGTTTCCTCTGAGCTGGAAGCTGAGATCCGTACTGCTCAGTCCTTGGCTCCTTCCAATACCCCTGAATGCAAGCTGTTTGTCCCTGTGTATCTCAGATTCCATGATTCTGTGTTGAGTGGTCATCCTGGGGTCACTGCCACCCAGAAGGCAGTTTGCTAGACTTTTGGTGGTCCGCTATGCATAAGGATATTAGAGAATTTGTGTCTGCTTGTGAAACTTGTGCACGCGCCAAAGTACAGCATTGTCGACCGGCCGGGGAATTTGCTCCTTTGCCATTTCTGGAAAGACCATGGACTCATTTGTCCATGGATTTCATTTCAGATTTACTGTGGTCTGAGGGATGACTGGTATTTGGGTACTAGTCAATCACTTCAGCAAACAAGCTCACTTCGTCCCATTATCTCGGTTACCCAATGCTGAAACTCTCTCCAAACTGTTTACTATTCATGTGGTACTATTGCATGGGATTCCTCTAAATATTAGGGTTGTACAATTTGTCTCTAGATTTTGGAGGGCTTTCTGCAGAAATCTGAGGTTTGATTTGTCCTTTTTCTCTGCTTATCACCCTGAGACTAACTGTCAGACAGAGAGGACAAATCAGTCTTTGGAGCAAATTTTAAGATGTTTTGTTGCCGATCAGCAGAAGGATTGGTCATCATTTCTTCCACTGGCTGAGTTTGCTTTTAACAGTCAGGTTAATCAGTCCACGGGGACCTCACCATTTTTCTGTAATTATGGGTTTCATCCTCATTTTGGTGAGTTTTCCCATGATAAGTTCTGGGTGTCCTAGTGTGGATGTCACCATTCAAGATCTGGATACACAGTAATCTCCAGCGATCTCAGGCAGGAAGGTAGTTCTAAAAAATATATTCCTTTATTTCTTTTCGCTAAAAGAACATGTTACAGGTAGTGGATACCCCAGTGGATGGTAAAAAATCCAACACGATTCAGCACAAGACTCTTATTCCATGATCAAGACTCTTTTGTTTTGAGTTGAAACGCTTTGGGTTTTTTACCATCCACTGGGGTATCCACTACCTGCAACATGTTCTTTTAACGAAAAGAAATAAAGGAATATATTTTTTATAACTACCTTCCTGCCTGAGATCGCTGGAGATTATGGTGTGTTTGGACTTGTATCCGCCAGGCCAGGGCGGCTCCGTGCGACGGTGTGGTTCCTGCTATCCGGAGGACGCTAAGGCTACTTTCACACTTGCGTTTTTTTGCAGTGCGTTTTTTGCCACATAAACGCATGAAAAAACGCATCATGCTTTTGTGTGCATTTTTTTGTGGGTTTTGGTGCGTTTTTTAAAAAAACGCATGCTTTTTTTGTGCATACGTGCGCATTTCAATGCGCACGTAAGCGCACCCATAGACTATGATGGGTGTTTTGCTGTAAAAAAACGCATTGCGTGCGCATGCGTTTTTTTGGGACAAGTCGGACGCACAAAAAATGCAACAGGATGCATTTTGTGCGCCCTAGCGCACACTAAAAAAAAAGCATTTGCGTACAAACGCATGTGTAAACGCACCTATGCGCACCCATGTAGAAGATAGGGGAAAAAACGCATGCTTTTTTTGCGCTAAAAACAGCACAAAAAAACGCAAGTGTGAAACCAGCCTAAGGGGTGAGCTGAAACATTTTTTTCACATTCAAGATCTGGGGGATGTTTTGAGGAAGGTTAAAAAGAATATTGGGGTGGCTCAGCATCGGCAGAAGCGGAAGGCCGATGGGAGGTGCTGGTCAGGGGTCGCCATCAAAGTGGGAGATAAGGTATGGCTTTCCTCTAAGAATATTAAGTTGACAGTATCCTCGCTAAAGTTGGGTCCTAGATTCATTGGTCCGTATGAAATTCTGAAGGTTATGAATCCAGTTGCCTTCTGGTTAAAGCTCCCTCAGTCATTCCATATTCCTAATGTGTTCCACAAGTCGTTGTTAAAAGAATTTATTCCCTCTGTTCTGTCTTCCTCGTCCCCGCCTCCAATGACTATTGAGGGAAGCTTGGAATATGGGGTTTAAAGGGTCATTGATTCCCAATTGGTCCGGAATTCCCTTCAATACCTGGTACATTGGAAGGGGTATGGACCTGAGGAACGATCCTGGGTTCCAGCTCACTATGTAAGGGCTGATTGGTTGGTCCAGGCTTTTAATCGGAGGATTCCTGGGAAAGTTGGGGGTTCAGTGGCCCTCCTTGAAGATGGGGTACTGTCACGATTTCCATTCTGTTTCTGCCTTTTTGTTACTTTGTGTCGGGGCTGTCAGTCTGTGCTGGGTCTGTGCTGCAATCACCTGTGTTCATTTTCCTTAATCAGGCTTCTACTTAAGCTTGCTAGTTGCTTCCTCAGTGTCAATCATACACTTGCTATTGCCTGTGTAACATTGATCCCTCTGTGCTCTGTGCCTGGTCCAGCCTGACTTTATTCTCTTCCTGGACTCAGACCTTTTGCTTGTGACCTGACTTTGGTTGTGCCTGCCCCCTGTAATCTGTTTTGTCTCTCTGGCTTTCCTGACCTCGGCTCGTGTATTGAACTTCTTCTCTGACTTCCCTTTGTTGTACTGCCCCATTTCCTGGACCTGACCTCAGATTGCTTGACGTCCCTTTACTTACTGTAAGTAGTAGGCTGAGATTAAATTAGTCCGGTGTTGCCCTTGGCCAGTTTTTCTCAGTGTAGCTCCAGATTATTGACGGTCTCTCACTAAAGTACACACTTAGGTTGGCACTGCAAGCTGGGCAGGAGTGGAGCTAGACTAATTTAGTCTCTGCATGTGGTCCAAGGCCATATGCGCAAACTATATTTTCTATATACCGGTATGTTTGATATAGTTGATACTGTCAGCATTGTTGGTAATGTCAGTACCATCAGTATTGCCGGCATATGTGGTTTTGTCAGTACTGTCGATATTGTATGTTTATAGTTGGTACTTTCAGCATCGCTTTTCATTTTCTTTTTTCAAATTCATGACAAAAATAGTGCAACTCTAGGATAGCAAATAAAAATTGCAACATAGCTGCCAATTAAATGTTGCCTAACCATGAACTAAAAACATGTTGCAGCTACACAGGGATTGAAACATGACCATTCCACCTAGCCTTAACATTAAATCCTTCCACCAAGGCCAATTTCCGTATGGGGCTTGTTTCTTTTGGGAAAGGTTGTACTTTTGAATGAAACCATTCATGTTATCATGTGGTATACTGGAAAGATAGAAAAAAATTCTAAGTGCGGTGCAATTGCTAAAAAACATGCAATTCCATAATTTATTTTATTAGATTTACCATATTTACGGTAAAACTGACCTGGCAATTTGAGATTCCAGGTAAGAAAGATTGTGTAGATACCAAACATGCTTCGTTTTTTTATTTATTTATTGATGTGGTGAAAAAAAAATGCAAAACAAACATTTCTTGTGTTTTCATCTTTTGAGATCCATAAAGTTTTACATTTTTGGTCGATGGGGCCATGTGAAGGCATTTTTTGGCCCCGTGAGCTGACATTTTTATTGTTACTATATTGTGGTAAATATGTTTTGATCTCCTCTTATTGAATTTTATTGCAGTGTCGAGGCTAGCGCAAAACCTTAATTTTGACGTCTTGATCTTTTTTCTCATTACGCCATTTATCAATCAGGCTAATTCATTTTTTATTTTTGGAGGGACTTTTACGGACATAGCCATACTAAATATTTGTATTTTTTAATATTTTTTCTTTACTTTTAATGGGGGAAAATTGGATTATTTGAACCTTTCTTTTTTCCATTTTTTTTTAAACATTTTATTTTCACCCTCTATTATCACAGTACTGTTATGTATAGAAAAACCATGGTCTTTTATGAATGCCAGCTACAGGCTTGCTTTTAGGCCGGGGTCATACTAGAGAGGAATACGGACGAGTGTGAGGCGTTAAAACCACGCATTACACATGGACAAATGATTCTCTATGGGGCAGCTCCCAAGAGCCATATATTTCTCATCCGTATTCTACGGTCCGTGCTGCGATTGTCAGCGTACTACGCCCATAGTACGCCAATGAAAGTCTATGGGTGCACTAAAAATATGCATTTAACACGGACCACACATGTGACTTGCGAGAAATACGCACCCGGTGTCTTTTAGAAAAGCCGGCAATTCAGTGCGCTATACAGTAAACTCACACTGACAGGTTTAATAAAGAAGCGAAAGAATAGATATATACACATAGAATACATATATATATATACATACATGTCATTTTGACAAACATATATATTTATATTTCATAGAGTTCTTCATAGCAGAATAGCCGCTAATTCAATTGCCGGCTTCTATCAAATCATTCCCAAACCCGACATGAAATGACACATGGTTTACATTCAGTAAACCATTTCATTTCATGTTTTTTTATATGTTCCTGACTAATAATTAGATGAGGGTTTGTGTGCAAAATTTGGGAGGTGTAGTTGTTATTTTAAGGGGTTAATTGTTGTAAAAAAAAATGCGTGGGCTTCCGCTGTAATTTCTCAACCAGAGAGGTTAAGCAGGTGAGTGAGGGCAGATTTTAATAGCCATGAAAGGGACCATTGTTTTTGGCCCCCCCGCTACAAAAATCTGCCCCCAGACACCCCAGAAATGGCGCATCTATAAGATGTGCCAATTCTGGCACTTATCCTCTCTATTCCCATTGCCCTGTACTGGTGGTGAATGGGTTAAAATAGCAAAGGGTTAATGTCACCATTCGATTGTAAGGTGACATTAAGCCGATTAACAATGGAGAGGTGTCAATAGGACACCGATCCATTATTAACCCTATACTAAGAAAGGGTTAAAAACAGCACACAGACATTAATTAAAAAGTCATTTAATGAAATAAATACCCCAAGTTTTTGACAAATTTTTATTAGTCTGGTAATCCCAAAAAAACCATGACTTGAAAAAAAAAAGCATAAAAAATAACCAATATCCTTACCTCTCCGCCGTTCAGTCATGTCCCACGCTGCAATCCATCAGAAGGGGTTAAATAGTTTACAATGAGGACCGGTGCTAATGCGACCAGCCTCACTGTAAACTACTATTAAATGAATTGATTCAGCTCTTCGCAGCCTCAATGGCTGCCTGTAGATGATCTAATTACCGTGGGAAAGATTATGACTTTTTTCCCATGGTCATTAGTTCATTCACAGATCAGCCGGGGGACTCCCGCTGACATCACTGAGGCTACGTGGAGTCCCGGCTGATCTGTGAATGAACTAATGACCGTGGGAAAAAAGTCATAAACTTTCCCACGGTAATTAGATCATCTACAGGCAGCCATTGAGGCTGCGCAGAGCTGAATCAATTCATTTAGTAGTAGTTTACAGTGGGGCTGGTCGCATTAGCACCGGTCCTCATTGTAAACTATTTAACCCCTTCTGATGGATTGCAGCGTGGGACATGACTGAACGGCGGAGAGGTAAGGATATTGGTTATTTTTTATGGGGTTTTTTTCAGGTCATGGTTTTTTTGGGATTACCAGACTAATAAAAATTTGTCAAAAACTTGGGGTATTTATTTCATTAAATGACTTTTTATTTAATGTCTGTGTGCTGTTTTTAACCCTTTCTTAGTATAGGGTTAATAATGGATCGGTGTCTTATTGACACCTCTCCATTGTTAATCGGCTTAATGTCACCTTACAATCGAATGGTGACATTAACCCTTTGTTATATTAACCCATTCACCACCGCTACAGGGCAATGGGAATAGAGAGGATAAGTGCCAGAATTGGCACATCTAATAGATGCGCCATTTCTGGGGTGTCTGGGGGCAGATTTTTGTAGCTGGGGGCCAAAAACAATGGTCCCTTTCATGGCTATTAAAATCTGCCCTCACTCACCTGCTTAACCTCTCTGGTTGAGAAATTACAGCGGAAGCCCACGCATTTTTTACAACGAATTAACCCCTTAAAATAACAACTACACCTCCCAAATTTTGCACACAAACTCTCATCTAATTATTAGTCAGGGACATATAAAAAAAACATGAAATGAAATGGTTTACTGAATGGAAACCATGTGTCATTTCATGCTGGGTTAGGGAATGATTTGATAGAAGCCGGCAATTGAATTAGCGGCTATTCTGCTATGAAGAACTCTATGAAATATAAATATATATATGTTTGTCTCAATGACTTGTGTATATATACAGTATATATACATATATGCGCATTCCATGTGTCTATATCTATTCTTTCATTTCTGTTAGAAACCCTGTCATAGGGATCCATTATATGTCCATTTTGCAAGCCTGCGAGAAAATCTCGCAATACGAATTCCATACGGATTACATAAGGATTACATACAGATGCTGACATGCGCAAATTACTCGACCACACCTTGCTTACGGATGACATACGGAGCATAATTTAGGGGTCATTCATCCGTATTACACATGTAAACTACGGACCGTATTTTGCGTCGGTTAGTGTGACCCCGGCCTTACAGGCGTACTGGCATGACCAACATGGAGGTTTTCAGCAGACTCTCAGCCCTCATGGCAACTCATCGGCACCTCATTGGATAACTTATGATCGCAAGGAATGATGTGCCCCTCTGCCGATGTACTTTAAATGTCGCTGTTGGAGAATGGCATTTGACAGGATAACAGCCATGGTAAGAGCCCTGCTCCACCTGCAGCTGTTGGGGGCAGATCATGGCTGAATATCATATTTATCATCTGCCAGGAAAGATACCTGTTTGGATTGCAAGCTTGATCAAATTCAGTAAGCCGGCATATGATGTAACTTTAAAGGGTTAAGCTGTATATAGGTGTGTGCACCAAACTGATAATTGGTGCAGGAACACCTAGCTTCGCTTTTTGCACTGTACACGCCTTTTTACAGTTATTGATTATCATGTATAATTTTGGACATTATTCTTGTCTTTTTATTTTTTTCTTTATTACAAATTTTATAATGCCATATACTGAAATATAGCTACTTAACACTATTTTGCAGTGTACTAATACATTTCATTTCTTGTCAGTTCTCATGATCTAGCTTGCAGACAATGAACAGAAAAATATTAAAAGAAAAAAATAAAATTAAAAAACTATTTTCTCACTGTCCCAAGTACAGCACTGAGTCTCAATTAACTTTGAATGCACGGCAGCCAATCAGTGAGCTCAGCGGCTCTGAAAGTGGCTCTGAAAGGGCTGCTGAGCTCACTGATTGTCTGCCATTATTATTACTGAGCAGTGGCGTAACTACAAAGTTATGGGCCCCGGTGCGAACTTTCAAATGGGCCCCCCATGCCAAAATACATGCTCATCTACGTTCCGTACACCTCGTACACGCATGGCTCCGCTCCGTACACTTTGTACACACGCGGATCCGCTCCGCACACCACGTACACATGCGGCTTCGCTCCGTACACCTCGTACACATGCGGCTCCGCTCTGTACACACACGGCTCCACTCACCTCGTACACATGCGGCTCCGCTCACCTCGTACACACGTGGCTCCGCTGACCTCATACAGACGTGGCTCCGCTCTGCTCACCTCGTACACACATGGCTCTGCTCACCTCGTACACACATGGCTCCGCTCACCTCGTACACACACGGCTCCACTCCGTACATCTCGTTCACACATGGCTCTGTTCCATATACCTCGCACACACACGGTTCCGCTCCGTACACCCCATGCACACACGGCTCTGCTACACCCACCCTGTAAACCCCTCCTGACCCCACACATAAACTTACCTTCATCCAGCAGTGCACCATGGTCGGCAGAGACCTGCATTCATGAGGCTCCTGATCATGTGACCACTGACTCCTCCCCTCCTGTGACCTCATCACAGGTCCTGTGTGCAGCCATCATGCTGGGCTATTGCAGCCTGGCAGCCACTCAAAGCACAGAGCTGCACAGCCAATGAGCGGCTGCAGCTCCGCGATTGGGCCCCTAAACACTCCCTGCAACCATGGTAGTCCCGCCCCTGTTACTGAGCGCTAGCACTCACACGAGGATGAAAAAAAACAGGGACGATGTTAAACTCGCACACCACAGGTTCATATACAGATTAGGCAATCCTTAACCTGACCTTGATTGGTCCTTGCCTGACCACAGAGATTGTCACCCTAATATTACGTGACGGCACCCCCACTCATCATCAGCCGACCCTGAGTGCCTGTATCTGCATCCTCAACTATACAAAGAGTGTAACCTAAAACCACAACAACAGAATGGAGTGCACACTGACAGAAGGTGAGACACAGGACTTAAAACAAGTGCACACTGTCATAAATGAAATACAGAAGATAAAGAAGGAATACCAAAAGACCTTCAGTAGACGTGAAAACCTCCATGTAATGAAATGTGAGAAGAGTTGAGAAGGTAAATACGCAAACAATCCTTAGGAGAATCAATGAAAAAACACTCAGCAAGATAATCCTTCACTGGGGAGGTGTGACTCCAAACATCGATCTAACTTGAAATGTAGCCAGCAAAGACTGCAAGTGCCAAGAAAATATGAATAGCTCATCACAAAATGTGATAGTGCAAACTAAAAAGTGAGAGTGGAAACACCTGCATAGAGGCAACACAGCAAAGCAAAGACACAAGCATTATCAACAGTTGGAAAGTAGAGTTGAGTGACTTTAGTCAGATCGGGTTTCATGAAACAAAATTTGTTTTAGATGAAACTGGTCCGACTAGGGCAAAAAAAGTCAGAGTTTCGGCCGAAACCCGACCCCAATGCAAGTCAATGGGAAATAAAAGTCGGCATTGAGCTGATGACTCAATGCCGACTTTTAGTCCCCATTGACTTGCATTGGGGTCGGGTTTCGGACCTAGTGGTGATGGCCAACTCACTGAATGAATTAAAGAAAGGAATGGATGCTTTTCTTGTGAGTAACAGTATAGAAGGTTACGAATAACATAATATTATAGGTACATGGTGATTTTAAACAAGCCAGAAAATAATTTCATCCTACGAATAAGTATTTTGCTTGTTCATTAGGTGATTGGCAGTCTGTTTACCTTGCCAATTCTTGGAAAAAGAGTATGCTAATGTTCATTGATGATAATTATTATTATTTATTATTATAGCGCCATTTATTCCATGGTGCTTTGTTAGGAAAGGCGGAACGCACTAAATAAATAAATAATAAAGTGCGTTCACCGCTCGGGGTACACCGTGCAGAAAGTGTTAATACTGCTGCTAATTAATGGCAGACGCGCTATAAGGCGGTATAATGCGCACCGGTTCAGCTTCACCTGATGTGCGCAGAGCGGACTCTGTTAAGTCACAGAGGTGCTGTAACATAAACAAAAACACCGAGTCTGTTAGACTCATGGGACTCGGCGAAATGGCACGCACGGTATCCGGTCGCAGGAGACGAGTCCAAGACATGTAAAGCAGCATGTGAGGCTCTGGATTCCTGCTGTGTAGCTGCAGGAATCCGATGCCTAACAGTGCTTTACATGTGAGGAGGGGATGATTGTGGAGTTTAAATGTACACTTACAATAATAATAATAATAATAATTTTTATTTATATAGCGCCAACATATTCCGCAGCACTTTACAATTAAGCGGGGACATGTACAGACAATAAATTCAATACAAGTTAAGACAATTCAAACAGTGACATTAGGAGTGAGGTCCCTGCTCGCAAGCTTACAATCTACAAGGAAATGGGGGGACACAGTAGGTGAAAAATGCTTGTTAATACACACACAATACAATACACAAACGCCTCAAGACAGCCTTTACACTGGATTAATCTGGATCAATTGCATGCAAATTTACACAAATGGACAATTGGACATATTTTTTAAATATTATCTAATAGCAATAACTATTATAAAATGTTTATATTTCATTGTATTCTTTTAAGTAATTGTTTTCCTTACATTCACGGTAAACAGTAATGTTATTTACTTGCATGCCACAAATTAGCTACATAGTATATTAGTCACTGGTCAGATTTAGGTAATTTATATACAAAGACTTTTTAAAGGTTTTGAAGAAAATTATGAGGAGTAGTTCAAATGTCAGACACAGCCACTGATAATCCTACTACAAGACCCAAAAGTAACGTTAATCTTGGGAGACACAAGGTCAACATATGTACTGTTTTAGCAGCTGTGGTTCATAATTCAAGTACTATTTATCATATTAGTTAATGCAACAGAAACATTTCTAACAATACTTGTTTATGTGAAAAGTTATGTTTAATATATTAAATCAGTAATTGGTTAAACAAAAATCTTCCTTAATACATATGCTGCTTGGTATAAAAGATATGCATTTTATATGAAATCATATAGAACACATAAAATCACTGCTACTTAATCAGATCCAATCACTTCTAAATGATTATATAAACCCAAAGGTACTATAAACTATTGTACTTAATAGATACAAAGATACAAATATCATGAAACTATGGCTTCATCCAACTAACATTTGGGTGGCACATTTACGTTAATCCAGGAATTGATGGTCCTGCATGCCTGCTAATTTAACATCTTACAGATATAGCAATGTGTCACATGATATTTCCATATTTCTTGATCCAGATGTGTAACTGCAAGTATTTTAGGAACCTTTACACAGTTCTATTGTTACGCTCCTAGGTGGCACATGTGGTTCATGGTCCCATCGTGCCATGGATCGGACTTACCCTGGAGGGTCGTGGCTAATCAGCAACCTTGGTGTTTGCTGGAGCCTCTAGTGGTTACGTTAGACTTGTGCAGCACGTAGCAGCTAGGTACCACTCCAGGGAGATGTCTGGCCATAGCTGCTGACCCCAAAGAGCAGAGACACTACTTCTGCTTCTTGAACAGAGCAGGAAAGCCACTTGGGACAATTTCATATAGGACAGCCTCTTGGGGAAAGTTCAGAAACGACTGCCCCTCGGGCACAAGTTCACATGTGACGGCTGCTCGGGACAGGTTCACACAGGACGACCTCTTGGGACAAATTCACACAGAACGGCCACAGGGACAGGCTCTCCCTGTGCAGACAGGGCGGCCACAAGGACGAGTTCACGGTCCTGGACAGGACAGCCTCTTGGGGCAGATTAAGACTGGATGGCCTCTTGGTACAAATTCACACCGTTGGCCTCTCGGGACAAGTTCACAAAGGACGGACAATTGCATAGGTTTACCCTGTGCAGAGAGGGTGGCCACAGGGATAAGTTCACAGTTCTGGCACTAGTATTTAATCCCTTTTGGAAGACACCCGTACAAGCGGTCAGAGCAATACGAGGGCAACAATGGTGGACTTACGGGCACTCAGGATACGGGATACGGTAAACTATCAAACTAGATAAGGGGACCTGGCAACATACAGCTGTCACCAACCACCTAACAGAATTATAGGTGTTGCTCAGTCACCTCCCAGTAGGGAAGGGTACCTTTTATATAAGATGTCTCCCAGATAGTGGCTAGGAGACACCTTGTAGGGCCAAGCAAATTTTACTAATTGCCTTCCAGCAACTGCTGGAAGCATTTACTATGTGCGCGCTCTGCCCCTTCAAGAGCATGGGAGCGCACACAATCATGCCCTTGGCATGCCGCGAAGACACAGTACAGCTTTCAGAGAGGAGGAAGAAGACCGGTACTGGAGCACACCGGAGAACGCATCGCTGGCCAGGGTGGTGAGTAAAACCACATCCCTACATGGTGAGAGAATGGGACACCATGCAGCGGCGCCGAGCACAGCACTACATCTATACTAACCTAAGTAAAGGAACATACAAATACAAGGACTTTGTAAACCATTGGTGAATGACTGGTGATTTGAAAAGTTCTTGACACAAACGCGGATAAACATTTCCATCAGTATAATCTTCATAGTTGGTTTTAAGGAAACCCTATATTGGTTGAGGACTGTTATGGTTGCTCAAGAATAGTTTATGCAAGAACTTTGCAGCAATGCCTATTGAGAATATTACTGTTGTCCCTTATTCTCACTGATCAGTTATTATGTCCTTCTCAACAAAGCTCAACAAAGTGAATCTTGAAAATAATTACCTAGTGTATACAGAAAAATATTCAGAATTGAGAGTCCTCAGTGGTTGATACCTTTTAATGGCTAACTGAAAAGATGGTAACATATTGCAAGCTTTCGAGACTACTCAGGTCTCTTCATTAGGCTTTGACTAATACAAAATCTGAAGAGTCACATATGTATGCACCACACAGCACAGAAAAAAATTATTTTTCTATCTACTGGCTAACACGGTACAAAGATATACATCTTTCTAGTGTATACAGACATTTTTACATAAAACATCCAATAGTCTAGAGATTCTGAAACTTATGCTACTGATAACATTTATCAGGGTTATACTGTTCCTTGTGACAGAGATATGTTCCCTTTGATAAAAAAAAAAACCCATACATTCTAACCAGGATAAAATAGGAAAAAATTCTCAATTAAATGTAAAATTTGTCAAAAAGGGGAATTACTTAAAGGCTTGGTTGCCTTAATTGTTCCAGTTTCATGACTTTTCTGAAAATGTTCATAGTTTAGCAAAATTAGCATGTGCCAGGTGTTACACAATAAATTTACTCTAAAAAACACCAGAAAGCTGAACTTGGGCAGCAAAAAGAAGCATAAAATTTAGTGAGAAGTATACACTAAAGATGGTTGAATTGATCCGCTGCAAATTGACTTGATACAAAAGAAGTTGCACTCTGTCATGTTAAAGCATGTAACATGGAATATATGAAATATGAATAGCAATACTGCTCTGAATAATAAGAAAAAAATGAGACGCTTAGCATATAATTGGCCTATTTGTGCATGCCCAGAAACCAACAACAAGGTGGTCTCAAGATGCTGGGACCCTAAGTGTCTAGTGTGAATACCTCTCTTAGGCTGAAGTCTGAATTCCTAGGTGAATGTGGATACCTCTCTCTTTAATCCCTTTCTGACCTTTGACACTACGTAGGCATCATGAAAGTCAGTGCCAACCCGACCTGTGACGCCTTTTTGGCGTCATGGGGAGATCGCTTTCCTGCGGGTCGGGTGACTGGGGTCAATGAAAGGTCACACGACCCGCAGGTACAGGGGGACTTTTACTTCACCCCAGGTGGGGGGGTTGCCCCCCCGTGGATACAATCACTCTGATTGGCTGTTGAAAGTGAAACAGCCAATCAGAGCAATTGTAATATTTCACTAATGAAACTTGGTGAAATATTACAATCCAGCCATGGCCGATGCTGGAATATCATCGTCCATGGCTGGAGACCGCGATCTGACCCCCCATGACTGATGGGGCGATCTGCCCCCGCCACCGACTGACAACAGCGATCTGCCACCACTGTCAGTATTTGCTCCCCCTCCACTGCCCTCTGCTCCCCCCACCTTCTGATCCCCCCATCCCCCACTACCTCCTGAGTCCCTGTGTCCCTCCTGTATACTCCATGGGTGCTGCCATCTTCCAAAATGGTGGGTGCATGCGCAGTGTACCCACCGAATCTGCCGGCCGGCCGATTCATTCATTCATTCCAGGTACATTTTGATCACTGTTATAAATCCTATCACAGTGATCAAAATAAAAAGGTAAATAAACCCCCCTTTAACACCCCAATAGATAGTGAAAAATAATGAAATAAAGAAAATATATTTATTTTTATTTTTCTGTTAGGGTTAGGGTTGGAATTAGGGTTGGGATTAGGGTTGGGGTTGGAGTTAGGGTTGGAATTAGGGTTAAGATTAGGGTTAGGGGTGTGTTGGGATTAGGGTTAGGCTTGTGGTTAGGGTTATGGTTAGGGTTGGGATTAGGGTTAGGGGTGTGTTGGGGTTAGGGTTATGGTTAGGGTTGTGGTTAGGATTAGGGGTGTGTTGGGGTTAGGGTTGAGTTACAATTGAAGGTTTTCCACTATTTTGGCACATCATGGTGTCTCCAAACGCGACATGGCGCCACCATTGATTCCAGCCAATTTTGCGTTCAAAAAGTCAAACAGTGCTCACTCCCTTCCAAGCCCCAATGTGTGCCCAAACAGTGGTTTATCCCAACATATGGGGTATCAGCATTCTCAGGAAAAATTGCACAACAACTTTGGGGGTCTAATTTCTCCTGTTACCCTTGCGAACATAAAAGATAGGGGGCTAAAAAATTTCTACTGGGGTTTCTACTGTTTAGGAACATCAGGGGCTCTGCAAGCGTAACATGATGCCCGCAGACCATTCCATCAAAGTCAGCATTTCAAAACGTCACTACTTCACCTCCGAGCCCCGACGTGTGCACAAACAGTGGTTCCCTCCCACATATGGAGTACCAGCGTACTCAGGACAAACTGGACAACAACTTTTGGGGTCCAATGTCTCCTGTTACCCTTGTGAAAATAAACAATTGAGGGTTAAAAAATATTTTTTGGAGGAAAAAAAATGATTTTTTTATTTTTACGGCTCTGAGTTATAAACTTCTGTGAAGCATTTGGGGGTTTAAAGTGCTCACCACACATCTAAATAAGCTCCTTGGGGGTCTAGTTTCCAAAATAGGGTCACTTGTGGAGAGTTTCTACTGTTTAGGCACATCAGGGGCTCTGCAAATGTAACATGACGCTCGCAGACCATTCCATCAAGTCGGCATTTCTATAACATCACTACTTCCCTTCCGAGCCGCCATGTGTGCCCAAACAGTTGTTCCCCCCTACATATGGGGTACTAGCGTACTCAGGACAATCTGGAAAACAACTTTTGGGGTCCAATTCATCCTGTTACCCTTGTGAAAATAAAAAATTGCGGGCTAAAAAATCATTTTTTGAGGAAAAAAAATTGTTTTTTATTCTCTAGATAAGTTCCTTGGGGTGGTCTAGTTTCAAAAATGGGGTCACTTGTGGGGGAGCTTCAATGTTTAGGCACACATGGGCTCTCCATACGCGACATGGTGTCCACTAGCGATTGGAGCTAATTTTCCATTCAAAAAGTCAAATGGCGCTCCTTCCCTTCTGAGCACTGCCATGTGCCCAAACAGTGGTTTATGACTACATATGAGGTATTAAAGTACTCAGGAGAAATTGCCCAACAAATTTTAGGATTCATTTTATCCTGTTGCACATGTGAAAATGAAAAAAATTGAGGCTAAAAAAAAATTTTTGTGAAAAAAAATACTTTTTCATTTTTGCAGATCAATTTGTGAAGCACCTGGGGGTTCAAAGTGCTCACTATGCATCTAGTTATGTTCCTTAGGGGGCCTAGTTTCCAAAATGTGGTCATTTATGGAGGAGCTCCAAAGTTTAGGCACACAGGGGCTCTCCAAACATGACATGGTGTCCGCTAACGATTGGAGCTCATTTTCCTTTCAAGAAGTCAAATGGCGCTCCTTCCCTTCCGAGCCCTGCCGTGAGCCCAAACAGTGGTTCCCCCCCACATATGTGGTTTCAGCATACTCAGGACAAATTGGATAACTTTTGAGGTCCACTTTCTCCTTTTACCCTTGGGAAAATAAAAAGATAATTTTGTGACAAAAAAGTTAAATGTTCATTTTTTCCTTCCATGTTGCTTCTGCTGCTTTAAAAAACCTGAAGGGTTAATAACTTCTTGAATGTGGTTTTGATCAGCTTGAGGGGTGCAGTTTTTAGAATGGTGTCACTTTTGGGTATTTTCAGCCATATCGACCCCTCAAATTGTCTTCAAATGTGAGGTGGTCCCTAAAAAAAATGGTTTTATAAAATTTTGTTGTAAAAATTAGAAATTGCCGGTCAACTATTAACCCTTATAACTTCCTAACAAAAAAAATTTGTCTCAAAAATTGTGCTGATGTAAAGTAGATATGTGGAAAATGTTATTTATTAACTATTTTGTGTCACATTGAATAAAAATTAAAAATTTGAAAATTGCTAAATTTTCAACATTTTCGCCAAATTTCTGATTTTTTCACAAATAAACACAAAAATTATTGACCTAAATTTACCACTAACATGAAGCCCAATATGTCAGAATCGCTATAATCCATTGAAGAATTCCTGAGTTATTACATCAGAAAAGGATACTGGTCAGAATTGCAAAAAATGGCCAGGTCATTAAGGTCAAAATTGGCTGGGTCATGAAGGGGTTAAAGCCTGTATTTATGGGTAGGTAGAATCCTGCTGTAATTAAAACCACCACATGTTGAAGGGTGGAATGCTGGGTCAGAGAGCTAACTTACAAATAACAAAAGATTGACTAGCACTTCCAAGCTAATGTGAACAGGTGCATACTAGTTGCAGCCACTTCCATGTACAATATACAAAAGAAGTTGCACTCTGTCGTGCTTCAACATGTGGTGATTTTAATTACAGCAGGATCCTACCTACCCATTAATACAGGCTTTAAAGAGAGAAGTATCTAACCCTCGATTCCAAGCGGTCACTATGGGATGCGACTCATTGCAGTAGCTTCCCATACACAAGCCCTTTTTCTCCCCTGATGAACCCTGGTCTATCTCCCTGGGGGACACACTTTTGGGATGGGCCTACTTCATCACATTGGATGAGTACATACTTCATTATTCATTGCATTCTTTTGACCACTGCCATGACTTTCATTGGTTAATAATTATTTCTATTGCCCGTATATATTTGAATTTTTCTAATATGTCTTAGGGGTTTTCTTTATCTATGTGATGTTTATGTACTACAAACGTTGTAGCTGTACATTAGGCCTTTTTTGCTTGATTATCTTACATGTCTAAAAGGCCTTTTTCAATTATTGGTAATCCTGATATTATGTGGGTCAATTTCCTTGTTTTGTTTTCCTATTGGTGCTGTCTACCAAAAAATCACAAATAGTTTTCCCCAGTACACTTTCTGCTATGAACCTATTTGTTCTTTTTTCTCTGACTGCTGTTATAGAAAGTATACCATAGTGAGAGCCATCATCTACATGGTCTCTCTAAATAGATACAGACCACTTTATTGGATTATAGCACTTTATGGTTAATAGTGTTGGTGATGGTTTTCTATTATTTCTATTAGTTCCTCCCTTTAGGGTCATAAGGGAGAGCCAACGTTGAGTGAGGACACCGTGTCGAACTTAGGGTGCCAACCTCCGTGTTAAGGTAGGGTAAGGAAAGTAAAGTTCACTATCCTGCTCCTCCTAGCTAATCTTTTCTATTTCAGATAAGACTGTGTTGTTACTATATCTCCTTGACCCTGACTTATGGGTAATTTTACTTTAACCCCTTTCTGACATTGGACGTAATAATCAGTCCATGTGACCTGGCACAGTTTGACCACGGACGGATCATTACGACATCGTGATCGGCCACACTCACGGGGGGGTGCACGGCCAATCGCAGCCGGATGTCAGCTAATTCTCACAGCTGACACCCGGCACTAGGTGCCAGGAAAGGTCACAGACCACTCCCAGCACTTTAACCCCTGAAATACTGCAATCAAACAAGATTGCAGCATTACGGGAGCTGGGCAGGACTCCTTTGTATCAGAGACCTCGTGGTGTGACACGGGGGTCCCGATTGTTGCCATGGTGAGCGGATGTCGTCATGACAACATATGGCTCACCTGAGCTAGGAAACTTGGGAAACTTGTTGATCATGCGCAGTGCATGATTAGCAAGTCTCCCTGTGTCACAGCAGCGCTGACAGCTTCTATGGTATGCAGATACTGCTTCATCTGCATACTATAGAAGCAATCAGCATGCAAAAAAATGATTGTCCCATAGTGGGACAAAGTGTAAACGTTAGCAAAAAGAAAAAAAAATTAACTAATTGTAAAAATATTTTAACCCCTTCACCCCCAAGGGTGGTTTGCATGTTCATGACTGGGCCAATTTTTACAATTCTGACCACTGTCCATTTATGAGGTAATAACTCTGAAACGCTTCCAAGGATCCCGGTGATTATGGCATTGTTTTCTCGTGACATATTGTACTTCATGTTAGTGGTAAAATTTAATTCAAATAACTTGCGTTTATTTGTGAAAAAATGGAAATTTGGCGAAAATTTAGAAAATTTTGCAATTTTCCAACTTTGAATTTTTATGCCCTTAAATCACATGGATACAGCACACAAAAAACTTGATAAGTAACATTTCCCACATGTTTACTTTACATCAGCACAATTTTGGAACCAAAATTTTTTTGTTAGGAAGTTATAAGGGTTAAATTTGACTAGCGATTTCTCATTTTTGCAACACCATTTTATTTATACGGACAACATCACATTTGAAGCCACTTTGAGGGGTCTATATGATAGAAAATACCCAAAAGTGACACCATTCTAAAAACTGCACCCCTTAAGGTGCTCAAAACCACATTCAAGAAGTTTATTAACCCTTTAGGTGCGTCACAGGAATTTTTTGAATATTTAAAAAAAAAATGAACATCTAACTTTTTTTCACAAACAAAATACTTCAGGTTCAATTTTTTTATTTTACCAAGGGTAACAGGAGAAATTGGACTGCAAAAGTTATTGTGCAATTTGTCCTGAGTACGCTGATACCTGATATGTGGGGGGGAAACCACTGTTTCGGCGCATGGCAGATCTCAGAAGGGAAGGAGCGCCGTTTGACTTTTTCAATGCAAAATTGGCAGGAATTCAGATCGGACGCCATGTCACGTTTGGAGAGCCCCTGATGTACCTAAACAATGGAAACCCCCCACAAGTGACCCCATTTTGGAAACTAGACCCCCAAGGAACTTATCTAGATATGTGGTGAGAACTTTGAACCCACAAGGGCTTCACAGAAGTTTATAACGTACAGCGGTACAATTAAAAAATCATATTTTTTCCACAAAAATGATCTTTTCACCCCCAATTTTTATTTTCCCAAGGGTAACAGGACCCTAAAAGTTATTGTGCAATTTGTCCTGAGTACGCTGATATGTGGGGGTAAACCACTATTTGGGCGCATGGCAGAGCTCGGAAGGGAAGCAGCACCATTTGACGTTTTTGGCTGGAATTGAGATCTGACACCATGTCGCATTTGGAAAGCCCCTGATGTACCAAAACAGTGGAAACCCCCCAAAAATGACACCATTTTGGAAACTAGACCCCCCCAAGGAACTTATCTAGATGTGTGGTGAGCACTTTGACCCCTCCAGTGCTTCACAGAAGTTTATAACACCCGGGCATGAAAATAAAAAATTTATATTTTTTCCACAAACATGATCTTTTAGTCATCAATTTTTTTGTTTTCCCAAGGGTACCAGGAGAAATTGGACCCCAAAAGTTGTTGTCCAATTTGTCCTGAGTACACTGATACCCCATACGTGGGAGAAAACTATTGTATGGGCACACGTCGGGGCTCGGAAGGGAAGTAGTGACGTTTTGAAATGCAGACTTTGATGGAATGGTCTGCGAGTGTCATGTGCGTTTGGAGAGCCCGTGATGTACCTAAACTATTGAAACTCCGCACAAATGACCTCATTTTGGACACTAGACCCCCACGGAACTTATCTAGATGTGTGGTGAGCACTTTGAACCCCCAAGGGCTTCACAGAAGTTTATAATGCCCGGGCATGAAAATAAAAAATTTTTATTTTTTCCACAAACATGATCAATTAGTCCCCAATTTTTTTATTTTCCCAAGGGTAACAGGAGAACTTGAACCCCAAAAGTTGTTGTCCAATTTGTCCTGAGTATGATGACACCCCATATGTGAGAGAAAACTACTGTATGGACACACGTCGGGGCTCGGAAGGGAAGTAGTGATGTTTGGGAATGCAGACTTTGATGGAATGGTCTGCGGGTGTCATGTGCATTTGGAGAGCCCCTGATGTACCTAAACTATTGAAACTCCCCACAAGTGTCCCCATTTTGGACACTAGACCCCCCACGGAACTTATCTAGATGTGTGGTGAGCACTTTGAACCCCCAAGTGCTTCATAGAAGCTTATAATGCTCGGGCGTGAAAATAAAAAAATCATTTTTTTCCACAAAAATGATATTTATGCCCCCAATTTTTTATTTTCCTAAGGGTAACAGGAGAAATTGGACCCCAAAAGTTGTTTTGCAATTTGTCCTGAGTAGGCTGATACCCTATATATGGGGGTAAAATACTGTTTGGGCGCATGGCAGAGCTCGGAAGGGAAGGAGCACCATTTGACTTTTTCAACTCAGAATTGGCTGGAATTGCGATCAGACGCCATGTTGCATTTGGAGAGCACCTGATGTGCCCAAACAGTGGAAACCCCCAATTCTAACTCCATCCCTAACCCCAACTCACCCCTAACCCTAATCTCAGCCCTAACCCTAGCCCTAACCCTAAGCCTAGCCCTAACCCTAGCCCTAGCCCTAATGGGAAAATGGAAATAAATAAATTTTCTTTTAATTTTATTATCTTTCCCTAACTAAGGGGGTGATAATGGGGGGGTTTTATTTACTATTTATAGCGGGTTTTTATGTTTGGCAGCTGTCATACGCTAAAAGACGCTTTTTTTTGTAAAAATAGTTTTTGCATCACCACATATTGAGAGCTCTAATTTTTACGTATTTTGACCCACTGAGTAATGTGAGGTCTTATTTTTTGCGGGACAAGTTGACGTTTTTATTTGTACCATTTTCGGGCACGTGACAATTTTTGATCGCTTTTTATTCCGATTTTTGGGACGCAGAATGAACAAAAACCAGCGTTTCATGAATTTCTTTTGGGGGGGTGCGTTTACATCGTTCCGCGTGCGGTAAAATTGATAAAGCGGCTTTATTTTTCGGGTCAGTCCAGTTACAGTGATACCTTATTTAGGTCGTTTTTTTATGTTTTGTCGGTTTTATGCAATGAAAACTATTTTATATAAAAAATAATTATTTTTGCATCACTTTATTCTGCGAGCTATAACTTTTTTATTTTTTCACTGATGATGCTGTGTTGCAGCTTGTTTTTTGCAGGACAAGACGACGTTTTCAGTGGTACTATGGATATTTATATGCGTCTTTTTGATCGCGTGTAAGTGCACTTTTTGCTTGGAGGTATGATAATAAATCATTATTTTTTGCTTCGCTTTTTATTTTTATTTTTTAAGGGGTTTGCTAAAGGGGTTAACTAATGGGACAGTTTTATAGGGCAGGTCGTTACGGACGCGGCGATACCTAATATGTGTACTTTTATTGTTTTTTTAATTTCCAAAAAATGGATTTATTTGGGTAATTTTTTTTTTTTTTCTAATTTACTTGGCGATTTTTTTAAAATTATTTTAACACTTTTTTTTAACTTTATTAGATAGTCCCAGGTGGGACATCACTGTCCTGTGACAGATCACTGATCTGTCACATCACAGGCACTGCTGCAGACTTCCTCATGCCTGCGCTTTGCACGCACTGAGGAAGTCAGCTCCCTGCAGGCCCCCGAAGGCCCCCGTCGCCATCTTGGATTCGGGGGCCTGCAGGGAAGGAGCCCCCCGCAGCAGCGCTGCACATTGCACTGCCGTGGGGGGCTCAGGGAAGCACGGAGGGAGCCCCCTCCCTGCCGATGCTTCCCTTTAACCCCTGGTACACCGCAATCATGTTTGATCACGGTGTGCAAGGGGTTAACGTGTCGGGGGCGGTCCGTGACTGCCCCTGACACATTGTGCCGGGTGTCAGCTGTAATAATCAGCTGACACCCGGCCGCGATCAGCGGGCGCTCACCACATGGACACCGCTGATCGCGCTAGATGTACTATCCCGTCCATGGGCATAGGGGCCCGGGTCCCATGGATGGGATAGTACATCTGATGTCAGAAAAGGGTTAACTGGAGGCTGTGCTGGGTTGTATATATTAACTGGAGGCTGTGCTGGGCTGTATATATTACCTGAAGGCTGTTGCTGGACTGTATATATTAACTGGAGGCTATGCTGGGCTGTATATATCACTTGGAGGCTGTGGTGGGCTGTATATATTACCTGAAGGCTGTGTTGGGCTGTATATATTAACTGGAGGCTGTGCTGGGCTGTATATATTACCTGGAGGCCTAAAAATTTCTTGCACAGGGGCACACTACAGTCTGTGTCCGCCCCTGCATCAGAGGTTTATTAGGCTATGCTGGAGACAGGAAATAGTGCTTTGGAATATTTACCCCTTTATCACTTTGCGATTTTCCATTTTAGCGTTTTCATTTTTTGTTCCCTGTCTTCCCAGAGCCATAGTTATTTTATGTTTTTGTCAATATGGCTGTGTGAGGGATTGTTTTTTGTCAGATGAGTTGTAATTTTGAATGACACCATTTATTTTACCATATAGTGTACTTGAAAAGGAGAAAAAAATTTCCAAGTGTGTGAAATTGCAAAAAAAAGTGCAATTCCGTAATTTTTGGGGGGGATTTTTTTATTTACCATGTTCACTACATCAAAAAATTAACCTTTCAGTGTGATTTTCCAGGTCAGTACGAGTATGGATATACCAAACATGTATAGGTTTTTTTTTACTTAAGTGGTGGAAAAAAAATCCAAAGTTTGTAAAAAAAGAAAAAAGTTGCCATTTTCGAAGACCCATCATCTCATTTTTTCGTGATCTGGGCTGGTTGAGGGATTATTGTTTGCACACTGAGCTGGCGTTTTTATATATACCATTTTGGGGTAAATACAATGTTTTGATAGTCTGGTATTACATTTTATTTCAATGCTGTGATGACCAGAAAACTGTAATTCTTAAATTTGTTTTTTTTAACTTGTTACACCGTTTACAGATCAGATTAATTTACTTTATATTTTGATAGAGCGGACATTTCTGAATGCAGCGATACCAAATATTTGTGTATTTTATTTTTATTATTGTTTTATTTTGAATGGGGCAAAAGGGGGGTAATTTGAACTTTTATTTTTTTTTAAAGCTTTTTTTTTACTTTTTACTTGTTTTAATAGTCCCCCATAGGAAACTTGAAGCTGCAATAAAACAAGTTCTGATTGCCTGTGCTACACATAGCAGGGCTTCAGCCTGAGGCTGGCATTCATGGAAGATTTACAATGACAGGCACAGAGGTCTTCTGTAGACCCCCAGGCTATAATGACAATGTGAGCATGGGTGTGTCTTTTGACACAGTTCCTAAAATGCATATCAATACAAAATGTCATACGTATAAGTACATATATGTGAGCATATAATCCAGAGACACTATAGCACTATAGCAGTATACCTCCCTATCCCAGGCTCATGAGAACTAAATAACCCTAAACAAAGCCCAGCCCATAATAAAGCAACCACAAACAAAAATCCATGTTATATAGTTTTCATGCTAGGACTCTAATAAGCCCAGATAGCAAGGAGAAGGGGAAAGAGAAGTTAACTCCACATGTCAGTGGTGCCAGGACACGTAGTAAGGCAAAACAATATCTAAAACTGCCACCAACACAATCAATAGTCGCAATGGAAATAAAGATACACGGATGCCATACCCAGGACCATTGCCCCACGCGTATCGCCGTAACCTGTACGGCTTCCCCTGACGAAGCTGTACAGGTTACGGCGATACGCGTGGGGTAATGGTCCTGGGTATGGCATCCGTTTATCTTTATTTCCATCGCGACTAGTGATTGTCTTGGTGGCAGTTTTAGATATTGTTTTGCCTTACTAAGTGTCCTGGCACCACTGACATGTGGAGTTAACTTCTCTTTCCCCTTCTCCTTGCTATCTGGGCTTATTAGGGTCCTAGCATGAAAACTATATAACATGGATTTTTGTTTGTGGTTGCTTTATTATGGGCTGGGCTTTGTTTAGGGTTATTTAGCCCTCATGAGCCTGGGAATAGGGAGGTATACTGCTATAGTGCTATAGTGTCGCTGGATTATATGCTCACATTATATGTACTTATACGTATGACATTTTTGTATTGATATGCATTTTAGGTACCATGGATGCCATAGTTTTGTGATTTTATCATGTTTTTATTGTGTATAACTCTTTTGTATCAATAAAAATTACTTATTTCAGTTGTCACTTTAATTGGTGCAGTGTGCGCTTTTTTTGCAGTGGTGCTTTTTCTTTTCCTTTTTTTATTGTCATTATTCCACTGCAGCGGCACCTGGCCATATCACTGATGTTGCTATCATGCACAGCTGAGTGCGCCCACAATTGTATCCTGTATTTTGACACAGTTTCGACTCGTGTGAGTTAAATGCCGCTGTCTGAGATTGGCAGCCGCATTTAACATGTTAACAGTGATGGGTGTATCTGATCAGCTATAAAGTGCAGGGAAAGATGTAGGCTCAGCACTGGAGCCCGCATCAAATACTGGGACACGACCTTGGACATACATATACGTCCAAGGTTGCAAAAGGGTTAAGGATGAACTTTTATTCCTCTAGTTAGAAAATATTAAATTAAGTTCAAAAAGTTTTTTTTTAGCAAAAAACTTTTCTACAAATATAATAAAAATATTATTAAAAACAGTGTAAAAATACATATTTATATATATCAATATAAATATGTTTATAAATACATTTTTTTACTTTTTTTACTTTTTTATTATATTACATATACATATATATTTTACATGATACCAGACAAATCAATACTAGTTATAAAAACTTTGGCACTCAAAAAGGATAAAGTCACTAACGACCTACTAACTGCCAAGAGCAAGCGACACTACTCTGTCCTTCTTCTCCTGGACCTGTCTTCTGCCTTCGACACCATGGACCATTCCCTCCTAGTGCAGATTCTCTCATCTCTTTGCATTACAGACTTGGTCCTATCCTGGATCTCATCATACCTAACAGACCGAACATTTAGTGTCTCCCTCTCACACACCACCTCCTCACCTCGCCCCCAGTCTGTCGGTGTTTCTCAAGGCTGAGTCCTTGGACCCCTACTCTTCTCCATCTACACCTTCGGCCTGGGACAGCTCATAGAATCCCACGGCTTGCAGTACCACCTCTGCGCCGATGACATGCAGATCTATCTATCTGGACCTGACCTCACCTCCTTACTGTCCAAAATCCCACAATGTCTATCTGCTATTTCAGCCTTCTTTTCTGCTCGCTTTCTCAAACTGAACATGGACAAAACAGAATTCATCATCTTTCCCCCATCTCACTCTACCCCTCTACCAGACCTATCCATCAATGTCATTGGCTGCTCTCTTTCCCCAGTCCCGCACGCTCGGTGCCTTGGGGTGATCCTCGACTCTGCCCTCTTTTTCAAACCCCATATCCAAGCCCTTGCCTCCTCCTGCTGCCTCAAACTCAAAAATATTTCCCAGATCCGTGCATTCCTCAACTATGAAACCACAAAACCACTAGTGCACGCCCTTATCATCTCCCGCCTCAACTACTGCAACCTCCTACTTTCTGGCCTCCACTCCAGCACTCTGGCACCACTCCAGTCTATCCTACACTCTGCTGCCCGACTAATACACCTGTCTCCCCGCTATTCTCCTGCCTCCCCCCTATGCGAGGCGATTCACTGGCTTTCTAGTGTCCAGAGGCCCCAGTTCAAAACCCTAACCATGACATACAAAGCCATCCACAACCTGTCTCCTCCATACATCTGTAACATGGTCTCCCGGTACCTACCCGCACGCAACCTTCGATCCTCTCAAGATCTCCTTCTCTACTCCCCCCTCATCTCTTCTTCCCACAATCGCATACAAGACATCTCCCGTGCTTCCCCCATACTCTGGAATTCTCTGCCGCAACACATCAGACTCTCACCAACAATGGAAACCTTCAAGAAGAACCTGAAGATCCACCTGTTCCAACAAGCCTACAGCCTGCAATGATCCTCGGTCTACTGAACCACCACACAACCAGATCTACCCTCTCCCAGTGTATCCTCACCCATCCCTGTAGACTGTGAGCCCTCATGGGCAGGGTCCTCTCTCCTTCTGTACTCGTGTGTCCCTTGTCTTGCACATGTTTATTGTACTTGTCTATATTTCCCCTTTTCCCTGTAAAGCACCATGGAATAAATGGCGCTATGTAAATGTATAATAATAATAATAATAATAAAAAATTGAAAGTGTTTTAATCAAAAAGGACCCTATTATGATGAGTCACTGAAGGAGGAAAAAACAAAATACTAGCTAATCATTGAATCCAAGTATAGGAAAGTTTGCACTCGACAGGATAAAATATAGCTCCTTTATTGACACATATTTACATGTCAGGTCAGAGTGGTGTGGCAAGAGTGTTCACAAGCTGACAACGGCCGTTTCGCGCTGATATATGGTAATAGCGGTGCTGTCAGCAGTTTCTATTAAAATACTAGCTAAGTCCAGAAAAACCAGAGAGTTTGGCAGCTATCGGATTGCAGACCCCTGACCCTATCCACAACAACTAGCAGTAGCCGTGGGGGGTTCCTACGGTGCCCTAGACCCCTCGATCACAGCCGGAGAACTACATAGCCTAAAGACAGAAAGGGGAAAAACTAAACTGCCCCAGAGCAGACCCCAAAGCAATAGGCAGCCCCCAACATATAATGACGGTGAAGCAAGATGAAAACACTAACACAGATAGAAAGATAGGTTGAGCAAATGATGGGGCCCAAGCTAACTAAACAGGACAGGATAGGAAAGCCGCTGTCTGCCATCCGCAAAAACCCTATCCAAAATGAGCCAACCGACTGATAGGAAAAACAGGCCCTGAAGTCGCTAGGCTTCAAAAGACTATATCAGCACTCAGGTATATTCTGAAGACAGAGCAAAAGATCAACAGATCAGAGACAAAAATGGAATTCAGCTCACCCCCGGCCGGGAATGGCAGAACTCCCAAAAAACAAGGCAAAACAAAAACAAAACTGAAGTGTACAAAGCAGAGCAGAAAAACTTAGCTTTGAGACGCAGGAATCAGACTGGTCTCCAAGAATCCAGCAGGATCATCAGCAAGGCAGAAGGGCGTCGGCTGCCTTATATCCAGTCCTCAATTCCAGCCACCCAGTCATCATCTAGCTGCCCAGGTGTTTGGTAATCAGCCTCACTACCTTCCTTCACCAGAGGAGGGAGTTCATCAGACCTCAATGGTGAAGGGAAAAATGAACTCACAACAGTACCTCCCCCTTGAGGAGGGGTCACCGAACCCTCATCCATGCCACCAGGGCGATCCGGGTGAGCCCGATGAAAAGCATGCACCAATCTTTCGGCATGAATATCAGAGGCAGAGACCCAGGAATTATCCTCCTGACCATAACCCTTCCACTTAACCAAATACTGGAGTCTCCGTCTAGCCAGACGGAAATCCAATATCTTCTCTACCTCTTATTCCATGTTACCTTCAACCAATACAGGGTCAGGAGGTGCCACCACAGGAACTACTGGTTCAACAAACCTCTTCAACAAGGACTTATGAAACACATTATGAATTTTAAATGTGACAGGAAGAGCCAACCGAAAAGAGACCGGATTAATAATCTCCAAAATCTTGTAAGGTCCAATAAATCTAGGCTTAAACTTAGGAGAAGCCACCTTCATAGCGATATTTTTTGATGACAACCAGACCATATTACCCACGTTAAACTGGGGACCAACGGTCCTACGCCGGTTGGAAAACCGTTGGGCCTTTTCCTGGGAGAGAGACAACTTATCCACTACTTGGTCCCAGATCTGGTGCATTCTCTCCACCACAGTGTCAACACCTGGGCAGGCAGAAGGCTCCACCTGCCCTGAAGAAAGTCGAGGGTGAAACCCAAAGTTACAAAAAAAGGTGACATCAAAGTGGCAGAACTAGCTCTATTATTTAAAGCAAATTCGGCCAAGGGCAAAAATGAAACCCAATCATCCTGATCGGCAGAAATAAAACATCTCAAATACGACTCCAAAGTCTGGTTTGTTCTCTCCGACTGCCCATTGGTCTGAGGGTGAAACGCAGAGTAGAAGGACAACTGAATTCCCAGCTTGGAACAGAAAGTCCTCCAAAATATAGACACAAACTGAACTCCTCTGTCAGATACAATGTTCTCAGGAATCCCCTGCAAGCGAACCACCTGTTGCAAAAAGAAGGGCACCAACTCAGAGGAAGATGGCAACTTAGGGAGTGGTACAAGATGGACCATCTTAGAGAATCTATCACAAGTCACCCAAATAACAGTCATTCTCTGAGAGACAGGCATATCAGAGATAAAATCCATTGAAATATGGGTCCATGGCCTCCTGGGCACCGGCAAAGGCATCAACAAGCCACTAGAGCGAGAACAAGGTTTAGACCGGGAGCAAGTCCCACAGGACTGCACAAAATTCCTGACATCATGAGACAAGGCGGGCCACCAAAAAGACCGACTCACCAGATCTCTAGTACCAAAAATACCTGGATGACCAGCCAATGCAGAGCAATGAACTTCAGACATCACTCTCTTCCTCCACTGGTCAGGAACATACAACTTTCCACTGGGACAACGCTCAGGTTTGTCCTCCTGAAACTCTTCCAGAGCACATCTCAAATCGGGCGAGATGGCAGAAAGAACTACCCCCTCACCTAAGATGGTAGCAGGCTTAGTCACAACAGGAGAATCAGCAAGGAAACTCCTAGAGAGGGCGTCTGCTTTGACATTCTTAGTGCCCAGAAGAAAAGAGACCACAAAATCAAAACATGTGAAAACAAGGCCCACCAGCCTGTCTAGGATTCAAGCGCTTGGCCGACTCCAGGTAAATCAAATTCTTGTGGTCAGTAAGGACCACGACTTGGTGTTTGGCTCCCTCCAACCAATGTCTCCACTCCTCAAATGCCCATTTCATGGCTAACAGTTCCCGATTCCCCACATCATAGTTACGTTCGGATGGGGAGAACTTTCGGGAAAAGAAAGCACAAGGATTCATTTTAGATGTCACAGGATCTTTTTGGGACAACACCGCTCCTGCACCAATCTCAGAAGCGTCCACCTCCACCTGAAACGGGAGTGAAACATCAGGTTGCCGCAAAACCGGAGCAGAAGTGAATCTTCGCTTCAGCTCCTGAAAGGAAGAAACAGCCTCCGGAGACCAATTCAGCACATCAGCACCCTTCCTAGTCAAATCAGTCAATGGCTTGGCAATACCAGAAAAATTAGCTATAAATTTCCGATAAAAATTAGCAAAACCCAAAAACTTCTGGAGGGCCTTCAAAGAGGTGGGCTGAACCCAATCATAAATGGCCTGTACCTTGGCCGGGTCCATTTCAATAGTTGACGGAGACAAAATAAATCCCAAAAATGAAATCCTCTGTACCCCAAAAAGGCATTTCGATCCCTTGACATACAGGGAATTCTCCCTCAAAATCCGGAACACAGTCCGAACATGTTCCACATGAGAGTCCCAATTCTTGGAGAAGATCAAAATATGATCCAGATAGATAATCAAAAATGTATCCACAAAGTCTCGGAATATATCGTTCATGAAGCACTGGAAGACAGAAGGGGCATTAGTGAGCCCAAAAGGCATCACCAGGTACTCAAAATGTCCCTCCCGAGTATTAAACGCCATCTTCCATTCATCCCCATGCTTAATGCGAATAAGATTATACGCCCCCCTGAGGTCAAGCTTGGTAAACCAGCAAGCACCTTTAACTCTGGAGAATAGATCAGAAATCAGGGGTAACGGATACTGATATTTAACACTAATTTTGTTGAGGGCACGATAGTCAATACAAGGCCTTAATGAACCATCCTTTTTAGCCACAAAAAAAAAACCAGCACCTAAGGGTGAAGAGGATGGTCTAATATGACTCTTCTCCAACGACTCCTTAATATAGGATCGCATAGCCTCGTGCTCGGGTACAGATAAATTGAAAAGCTGACCCTTGGAGAATTTACACCCCGGGTTCAGCTCAATTGCACAGTCATAACTCCTATGAGGAGGCAAAGATGCAGACTCATTCTCACTAAATACATCATAAAAGTCAGCCAAATAGTCAGGAACATCATGCGACTGGGGAGAGGTGGAGAAAACAGGAGCATCACTAAGGGTACACCGACAACCCCTACTCACCACAGACAAAGATTTCCAATCCAGAACTGGATTATGGATTTGCAACCAGGGAATCCCCCAGAACAATGGTATCATGCAAATTATGCAACACCAAAAATCTGCAATTTTCTTGATGGTCTGGGGCGACCCGCATTACCACCTGGGTCCAAAACTGAGGTTTATGCTTTGCCAAAGGAGTAGCATCAATGCCCCTCAAAGGGATAGGCGTCCACAGAGGTGTCATAGGAAATCCACAACGTTTAGCAAAATCCAAGTCCATCAGGTTCAGAGCTGCTCCCGAATCCACAAAAGCCTTGGCGGAAAATGTGGACAGGGAGCAGATCAGAGTAATTGCCAGAAGAAACTTAGGTTGAACACCACCCACAGAAAACGTGTGTGCACAACGTTTCTCTCATTTAGGGCAGACAGAAATAATATGCGAGGCATCTC
The DNA here is from genome assembly GCF_039654945.1 of Dendrobates tinctorius. Taxonomy (NCBI): domain Eukaryota; kingdom Metazoa; phylum Chordata; class Amphibia; order Anura; family Dendrobatidae; genus Dendrobates; species Dendrobates tinctorius. Next base: position 7,506,745 of record NW_027361779.1, on the reverse strand, counting down.
CACAAAAAATTAACACAGCTTATTACGCCTTCTGAACTCCTGATGTTGCGCCCTAGACAAAACTCTATCACATTGCATAGGTTCAGACATTTGTTCAACAGGTGGCAAGATCTCTCGTGTAGTTTTGCATTCACGTAAATGCCGATCCACCTGAATGGCTAATGACATAGAATCGTCAAGACCAGAGGGAACAGGAAATCCCATCATAGTATCTTTTACAGTTTCTGACAAACCCTTCCGAAAGAGGGCTGCCAAGGCAAAATCATTCCAGGTAGTAAGGACCGCCCACTTTCGGAATTTTTGACAGTACAACTCTGCCGAATCCCGACCCTGGCTTAATGCCAACAGGGTCTTTTCAGCCTGATCAATAGCATTAGGTTCATCATACAACAACCCCAAGGCTTGAAAAAATGCGTTCACATTATTCAGGTTTCAAAGAAAACGCCCAATCCTGGGGTTCGCCGCGCAGCAAAGAGATGACAATTTTAACCTGCTGCGCGGAGCTCCACGACGAGTTAGGCTTCAAGGCAAAAAATAATTTACAATTATTCTTGAAATTCAAGAATTTAGACCGATCCCCAAAAAACATATCAGGAGTATGAATCTTTGGTTCAGCAGCATGTGAATGAGCAAGATAGGCGGAAATTCCCCGCACTTCAGCAGCGAGCTGCTCCACACGATCAGACAATTGCTTCATCTCCATTGAGAGAAAAATTCCCCCTACGGCCTCACAGATATAGAGGAAAAAATATGCACAAAAAAAAAAAATTCTGACACACTTTTTTCTTTTTTTTTTTTCCTCTTACAATTCTCTCCTGCTATTGAGTACCCTAGGATCTGCGGTATGGCTGGTGATTCTGTTATGATGAGTCACCGAAGGAGGAAAAAACAAAATACTAGCTAAGTCCAGAAAAACCAGAGAGGTTGGCAGCTATCGGATTGCAGACCCCTGACCCTATCCACAACAACTAGCAGTAGCTGTGGGGGGTTCCTACGGTGCCCTAGACCCCTCGATCACAGCCGGAGAACTACATAGCCTAAAGACAGAAAGGGGAAAAACTAAACTGCCCCAGAGCAGACCCCAAAGCAATAGGCAGCCCCCAACATATAATGACGGTGAAGCAAGATGAAAACACTAACACAGATAGAAAGATAGGTTGAGCAAATGATGGGGCCCAAGCTAACTAAATAGGACAGGATAGGAAAGCCACTGTCTGCCATCCGCAAAAACCCTATCCAAAATGAGCCAACCGACTGATAGGAAAAACAGGCCCTGAAGTCGCTAGGCTTCAAAAGACTATATCAGCACTCAGGTATATTCTGAAGACAGAGCAAAAGATCAACAGATCAGAGACAAAAATGGAATTCAGCTCACCCCCGGCCGGGAATGGCAGAACTCCCAAAAAACAAGGCAAAACAAAAACAAAACTGAAGTGTACAAAGCAGAGCAGAAAAACTTAGCTTTGAGACGCAGGAATCAGACTGGTCTCCAAGAATCCAGCAGGATCACCAGCAAGGCAGAAGGGCGTCGGCTGCCTTATATCCAGTCCACAATTCCAGCCACCCAGTCATCATCTAGCTGCCCAGGTGTTTGGTAATCAGCCTCACTACCTTCCTTCACCAGAGGAGGGAGTTCATCAGACCTCATCGGTGAAGGGAAAAATGAAATCACAACAGGACCCAGTGTCAGGACAAATTTCATCCAAAGAACAGACAATATTGATTCAGCGTTTGGGCCTTTTTCAAGAAATATCTGTTTACATAGTAAATACAAAATATATATATATATATATTCCATGTATTGAAATTGTAGGTGTATACTGTATACAATACACTCACTGAGAGTTTCCCAGTATCTTCCCTAGCAGTGGGAGCAACTGCAGCCTCGGCCTTATCCTGAAGGCAGCAGAGTTGTGTCCACTGACAAACTGGAGACAGGGGTGGGATTAATGCGATCTCTCTGGTGTTGTCACGCTCACCTGTTGTAGCTGTCAGGAGTGGCGTGACAGGCGAGCGTCAGCAGGCCCTGAAGATGCTGAGACTCCAGGGGAAGGTAACTCTTGGTGGCCGGGCAGGGGCGCAGTATCTGAGATCAGGAAAATGGTCACAGGACCTGCGGGAGGGAGGAGCAATGGAGAGGCGCTCAGTACCCGCAGGACCTTCTACCATGTGACCGCTTGTCAGAGGAGGGGGCGGGGCTTACCCACAGGATGCAGCGGTGACAGGCAGGAGACTAAGTCACACAGGGACTGAGCAGCAGCGATAGTCAGGTAAAGCAGGGGGTCATACACAAACCTAGCAATGCAGTACTGACTCAGAATGGAAGAGGATCGTCATGGTCAGACATGGGTCGGGCAACGCAGTACAGAATCAGGATGATAGAGAGCAGTCAGGGAAAGCAGAGGGTCATACACGGGTCGAGCAGTACAGTACCAAATCAGAAACCAAGAGATGCAAACCAAGTCCAGAACAGATCATGCACCAAACACCGTGCGAGAACAGGCGAGAGGCACTAGCGATGCAGGGTCGGGTACACTCTAGTTAGGAGTATAAACGATAGGGAAGGGTGCTCACCTGAGGCTATAAAAACACTCCCTGGCATCAAAGAGAGGCTCTCCCTATTAACCCCTGCAACATCTGTCCAGAATCCTGAATAACACATGACAGGTGTCATCCCTGACAAACTCGTGGCAGCAGTGGGATCTGTGGGACCCCCCACCCTGGCATTTGTTTCTCACACTAGCCACTTAAGAACTTTCCAGTGCTTTGTTTCCATCCATTTCTGGGTGCATCTTGAAGTATGTTTGGGGTCATTGTCCTGCTGGAAGATCCATGACCAAGGATGCAAACCCAGCTTTCTGACACTAGTCACTACCTCGCAACTCAAAATATTTTGGCAATCTTCAGATTTCAAGATGCTTTGCACACAGTCAAGGCATTCAGTGCCAGAGGCAGGTAATAAAACCCCAAAACATTTTCGAACCTTCACCATATTTGACTGCATGTACTGTGTTCTTTTCTTTGTAGGCCTCATTCCGTTTTCAATAAACAGTAGAATGATGCGCTTCACCAGAAAGCTCTATCTGTCCACAGGATGATTTCCCAGAAGATTTTGGCTTACTCATGTACATTTTGGCAAACTGCAGTTTAGTTTTTTATGTCTCTGTTTCAGCAGTGGGGTTCTCATGGGTCTCCTGTCATAGCATTTCTTTTGTTTCATTTCATTCAAATGTCAATGGATATAAATATGTAAATATCAAAACGTGTAATTGCAACAATTTTCTGGAAGAAATACTTTTTTCTGGAACAATTTCAAGGGTGCCAACACTTTTTGACACAAAAGTATATATATATATATATATATATATATATTATGTGAGGTAGCGCTGTCATGTAAGTAAGGGGTTCTCGCTTGCAGCGATCGAAAAACACATCCGGCACAGGATTTTCCAACAAATCATAGTCTATGAGGTTTATTCATCCTTCATAAACCTCCAGCAGCAATATACACAGCATTACAGGAGAGCGTCCATTATACAGGCTATTTAGCCCCAGGGTTTTCTCACCCACGTCAGGGTTCCCACATGGCTGTTTCTCCAGGCCGCAGAAGTCCACTCACTCCTCAGGGACTCTCAGATACTGGCCGCCATTACACACACAGCCGCTCCACAGGCTGCTGTTAGTGAGGAGATCCTTCTCCTCACGGGACCTTCCAAAAACTGGACCAATCAGGTCCCAGCATTTCACTCCATGTGACCTAACCTGGCCACATTATATGGTCCATAGCCACGCCCACCGGGTCACATGACTATGACCTCACCACAGGTCCTTCACACAGACATATATACTTTACAATAGCATTCATAAACATACATATGTCTCTATCTCAAGGTCACCCACCTTGAGATACATAATGGCTCTTCAACCACTCACACTCTTGGGACATCCACACAGCGCCCCCTCGTGGACACAGTGGTCATTACACCACAATATATATATATATATATATATATATATAGCAAGCGATGATAAAACAAATTGCAGCTCTGTCCATAATAATGATTATTTTATGTTGTCAGCCTGATACTATCCAGCTCATAGTATTAAAAATAATATATTATCACTACTATGAGTGCATATTTGAATGTTAAATAGAAAACACATATGATCGTGGACAAGAAGCTTTAATGTCTGCAAATGGATCCAATCTACCATGGTTTGAAGGATTGCCATACAGCAAGCTTCATATAAATCACTATGGTATTGTATCTACATTATGCGTCCCACATGTTTGTGTAAGCATTGAAAGCTATTTATCTATATATTACAAAGGGTGAGAAATACACACACTCTGCTGCGATGGATTACATCAGATCCTCTAGCTTTAATCTTTAAAACATGGATGGCCAGTAATAACTACATAGAAAATGGAAGCTGTCTTTTCATCATAGCATTATGAGAAGAACATGGCAAACCGCAACATCCATAGGCTATTACTAAGGCTATCATAGTTTTCTCCGTATAAATGTCTTCATGTGATAGTAAAGATGACAACGAACATACACTTCTCACAGCTATAGTGGGAAGCTATTAAAATGCTATTATAAATATCCTAAATATACTAATAATTCAAAAATACTATATATATATATATATATATATATATATATATATATATATATTAGAGAGAGACAGAGACATAGAGATATTGTGACAAAGTCAATGGTAAAGTACTGGAGGGGAGATGGAAGTTGCATAAATAGTCCAGGACATATAGTCGCCCGCTGTACCTTATTCTCCAAAGAGATGGACTGCAGCCTATGGAGGCAGTGCTCCTACTATGCATATCCTGCCTAGTTTGGACTATCAGCCCGGAGAGGGGCAGCAGTCATGTCCTGTGACCATAAACGGAGTGCTGGTGTCAGGACTCTTAGACTCAGGGAGCTTGGTAACTCTGAAAAGGGCCACACTCCCCCACCAGTTGGTCCCAGGGAAACACGTGGGCATCTGGTGTTTCCATGGGGATGTCAAAGACTATCCCGTTGCCAGAGTGTCAGTCAAAATGAGCCAGGGTACATAGTTCCTTGAGGTCAGGGTAGTCAAAGACTTGCTACACCTCATGATAATTGGGAGGGACTTTAGCCTTTTCAGGGACTTGTGGGGAAAGGCAGAGATACCAAAGGATCCAGACAGGAGCCAGCTCAACCATGTTGAGACCCCGTTACAGTCAGAGATGGTTGAGTTCTCCTTGTGTGTCCTGGCTGGTGACGAGGACAAGATGCTGACCAGTGAGGCCGAAATTCCTGAACTCGGGGGTTTCTGTTGGGAATTTTGAGGCTGCCCAAATGCAGGATTTGACTTTGAAAAATGTACTGGAAAATGTGACTGTGATAAATGGGGTTGCCCAAGAGTGGGGGCCGGCAGCAGGTTTACATACTTTGCAGTCAATGAGTAATTGCTATAGCGGGTCACTAAACAGAGAGGGGAAGTATTAGAGCAGATTATAGTCCCGGGACCCTATAGACGTAGGGTACTAGATATGGCCCATGCTCATGTCTTGGGGGGTATCTAGCCATAGATAAGACCCAAGAGCGAGTCCTTCAGAGGTTCCACTGGCCGGGGTGTCTCATTGTTCATTTTTGCTGGTCCTGCCCTACCTGTCAGCTAACTGCCCACGTATCCCAATTCCACAGTCCCCTAGTTCTGTCTCCCATAATTGAAGTCCCATTTGACTGAGTTGCCATGGACCTGGTCAGGCCCTTAGTTAAGTTTGCAAGGGGTCATCAATACATCCTGGTAGTAATAGACTATTATATTATTATTATTATATATAGTTGGAGAAGCAACAGCAATCTCCTACCACATCACAGAAAATTGAAAAACATAGCAAAATTAAATTGGTAGTTTAAACCTTAACTTTTAATCATTAGTTTTTCCTAAAAAATGGCTTTCACCATTATCCAAAGTGAACCAATACACCAGTGCACAAAAAATAAACAATGCCATAAAAAACTGGTTTACATCCCTGTCAAGGATATTTTTGCAAACCCATCAGCTCCCTGTATGGGAAGACAATCTATTTCAATGATTTTTCAGAAATGGACAGATTCGACCCCACCAATTTCAAATATATCTCATGTGGAGCTCACAAAACCCATCCAAAAAAGCAGTTCAAAAAAGATAAAAGGAACAATCTCACCCATTTCTGGCAGTGTTAGTCGTCCAGGGGTGGACACTGACAGCTTGGGGCCCCTGTGCAAGAAATGTGTCTGGGCCCCCCTCCTTTTATGGCGTCAAAGCTACATGTGTATATATATATATATATATATATATATATTGATATTATATAGCTACACACATACATGTATATATATTACATAGTCTCCTTTATTATGTATATTGCTGTCCCTTACACAGTGCCCTCTCTTATGTACGGTACCATCCCATACATATTGAATTATATAAAGCCCTGTTTTTTATTACATACCGTCCTGTCTTGTTAGCTGTATAATGCAATGATGGCTGATGGAGCATGGGAAAGCTTCCTTTCTAATGGAGGAGCTGATGGACTGGTAGTTTGGTCACTGGCTGCTCCATCAGCAGTCATTTTATATCTAACAAGAGAGGGGACTATGTAATAAAAGAGGGCACTGTAAATAACAAAATGAACAAGAATACACTATGTAAGAGACAGCACTATACATAACAGCAGAGGAAGCTATATAATAAGAGACGGCACCATATATAACTAGAGAGGATGGTACGTAATAAGGGACGTGTTATACATAATAAAAGAGGAAACTATATAACTAAGGGTGGTGTTATAGAGAATTAGTGAGTCCACTATATACTAAGGCACTGTGTTAGACATAGTGAGTACACTATATACTAAGGGACTGTGTTAGACATAATAAGCGATAACGTCTTCCTCCACCTCCCCCTGTTCCTAAGGCCATTATAAGTCCCCTTTCCTAACATCCCAATCCCCCACACCCCTTATTGTCCTCCTCCCCTCGCATCCCATTATTGTCCTCTCCCCCACCTCATCATTGCCCTCTTCACCACCTCCATCATTTTCTTCTCCCCAACACTATCTTTGCTTTCTCCCCCACCACTCCCATCATTGCCCATTCCACCACCTCCATCATTTCCTCCTCCTCCACCACCAGTGCATTCTCCCCCACCACCCCATCATTGCCCTCTCCATCACCCCCATCATTGCCTTCTCTCCATCACCCCCATCATTGCCTTCTCCCCATCACTCCCATCATTGCCTTCTCCATCACCCCATCACTGCCTTCTCCCCATCACTCCCGTCATTGCCTGCTCCTTCTCCCCATCACTCCCATCATTGCCTTCTCCCCATCACTCCCATCATTGCCTTCTCCCCATCACTCCCATCATTGCCTTCTCCATCACCCCATCACTGCCTTCTCCCATCACTCCCATCATTGCCTACTCCCATCATTGCCTGCTCCATCACTCCTTTCATTGTCTTCTCCCCATCACTTCCATAATTGCCTGCTCCATCACCCCATCATTCCCATCATTGCCTTCTCTCCATCATTGCCTGCTCCATCACCCCATCATTCCCATCATTGCCTTCTCCCCATCACTCCCTTCTCTCCATCACTCCCATCATTGCCTTCTCCCCATCACTCCCTTCTCTCCATCACTCCCATCATTGCCTTCTCCCCATCAATGCCTTCTTTCCATCACCCCTCATGGCCTTCTCCCATCACCCCTGGCATCATGGCCTTCTCTCCTCATCACAGTCTTCTCCTCATGTCCGCATCTCCTCCAGAGCCAGGCTCTACCTACACACACACACACACACACACACACACACAGACACACACACATACACACAGACATATAGACATACATACAAACACACACACAGACATACACACAGACACACACACAAAGACATACACACAGACAGACATACACATATACATACACACACAGACATACACACAGACATACACACAGACAGACACACACACATACATACAAATACACACAGACACAGACACACATACACACAGACATACAAACATACACAGACACACATACATACATACACACACAGACATACACACATATACATACATACACACACACACAAACACACACATACATACACATACACAAACATACACAGACATACACACACAGACATACTCATACAGACATACACACAGACATACACACAGACATACACATACATACACACATACATACATACAGACATACACAAACACAGACATACACACATATATACACACAGACATACACACACATACATACACACACAGAAATACACACAGACACACATACATACATACAGATAGACACACATACATACACACATACACACAGACACATACAAACATACACAGACACACAGACACACATGCATACACACATACACCCACACATACATCATACACACATACAAGTGACTGACCTACGGCTGCAGCCACCGGCCAGCGCCACAGGCACAGTGAGTGGGACAGTCTGTCTCCTCCTCTCCTCCCCCACAGAAGCAGCGCAGCAGAGCAGGACTGACACTGATATCATCTCACCTCAGGGCTGGCTCCTCTCCTCCTTGCGCCTGGCGCTCCACATGGCTAATTTGAATAATTAGTCATGCGGTGCTGGAGGCTGGAGGGGCCCCCTCTCCCCCGGGGCCCCCGTGCAATGCACGGACTGCACGGAAGGTAGGTCCGCCCCTGTAGTCGTCCTTTATCCAATTCATAGAGCCGGGGTCCATATATTATCCCTACCAATCCCTATCATGGACTGATCCTGACACCCCAAGACTCCTGCCCTTACAAGGACAGTCCACAGCTAGCCCTGTCACTAGCCAGCCCTGGACTGACCCTGTGTGCCTCCCAATGCGTTTCCTCAATGACTTGATTCATCAGGGGAATGGCACATATCCTTCCTTTTGTTAGGAGTAATGGGCAGCATGTCCCACCAGGGACAGCATAGAGGTAATGGCAATGGCAATCATATTATCCCCAACTACCTCTTATATACTAAATGAAATCAATAGATTAAAGTCCAAACACCTGATTATAACAACACAGGTTCTAATGGGAAGTAAGTCCTTTCTTAGTTCTTAGACCCTAGCGTTCATTAAGACATGTGGAACGCCGACATGGTAATTATCCAAATTCCCCCACAGATGTGTTTCAATCCATTACTCACAATTTGTATAGCAACAGAGGCACTGCATGAAAGCATCTACTTTCTGGTTATCGCCAGGAAGAGATGTGACCGTGGTGTGATTGTTTTGTGAGTACCCACGGAAACCGGGAATGTAAATTTGGTTCCACTGCGGGAGGGGAAGATTAAAGGCTCCTGCTCTCAGATCTGGAGTGGTTGCAACACAGGCTGGGAACCGGAAGAGGTCATAGCGTCTGACAGACCGGAAGGGGGACGGGGACACATACACATGGCGATAACCAGGAAGTAGATGCTTTCATGTAGTGCCTCCGTTGCTATACAAATTGTGAGTAATGGATTGAAACACATCTGTGGGGGATTTTGGATAATTACCAGGTCGGCGTTCCACATGTCTCAATGAACGCTAGGGAAGAACTAAGAAAGGACTTACTTCCCATTAGAACCTGTGTTGTTATAATCAGGTGTTTGGACTTTAATCTATTGATTTGATTTAGTATATAAGAGGTAGTTGGGGATAATATAATTGCCATTGCCATTACCTCTATGCTGTCCCTGGTGGGACATGCTGCCCGTTACTCCTAACAGAAGGAAGGATATGTGCCATTCCCCTGATGAATCAAGTCATTGAGGAAACGCATCGGGAGGCACACAGGGTCAGTCCAGGGCTGGCTAGTGACAGGGCTAGCTGTGGACTGTCCTTGTAAGGGCAGGAGTCTTGGGGTGTCAGGATCAGTCCATGATAGAGACTGGTAGGGATAATATATGGACCCCGGCTCTACGAATTGGATAAAGGACGACTAACACTACCAGAAATGGGTGAGATTGTTCCTTTTATCTTTTTTGAACTGCTTAGGGTGGTTTCACATTTGCGTTTAGGGCCGCAGCGTCGGCCTGCGCACGGCCGCCGCTAAGCCCCGCCCCCTGCCGTGCCTCCGCCAGTAGCTCCGCCTACAGGCGCATGACGCTGCATGCGTCCTTCGTCCCCTATCTTTAGCTCTGGGAATGCAGGCCGTGCGCAGGTATGCGTTTGGCGGCGCAAGCGTCCTTTTGACGCTGCACCAACCAGCACCAAACGCAGCCTGTTGCAATTTGGTGCGGTCGGCGCAGCGTCGAAAGGACGCATGCGCCGCCAAACGCATACCTGCGCATGGCTTGCGACCCCAGTGCTAAAGATAGGGGACGCAGGACGCATGCAGCGTCATGCGCCTGTAGGCGGAGCTACTGGCGGAGGCACAGCAGGGGGCGGGGCTTAGCAGCGGCCGTGTGCAGGCCGACGCTGTGGCCCTAAACGCAAATGTGAAACCACCCTTATTTGGACAGGTTTTCTGAGCTCCACATGAGATATATTTGAAATTGGTGGGGCTGAATCTGTCCATTTCTGAAAAATCATTGAAATAGATTATCTTCCCATACAGGGAGCTGATGGGTTTGCAAAAAATATCCTTGACAGGCATGTAAACCAGTTTTTTATGGCATTGTTTATTTTTTGTGCACTGGTGTATTGATTCACTTTGGATAATGGTGAAAGCCATTTTTTAGGAAAAACTAGTAATAGACTATGCTACATGGTACCCGGAGGCAGTGCCACTGAAAAACTCCTACGCCCGGAGTATAGCATGGAAGATAGTGCGCATATTCTCCTGGACAGGTGTGCAAAAGGAGATCCTGACAGACCAAGGGACACTGTTCACGTCCAAGGTGATTAGGGAGTTGTGTAAGGCCCTTCAGATTACCCAACGTAGGACGTCGGTGTAACCTTTGGCAAACATACGGTCTGGTGGAGAGGTTCAATAAGACATTGAAATGTTAACCCCTTCCCGACATGCGCCATACTAATACTGCTCTTTGGGAGATGCGTTCCCGCAAACAGCAGTACTAGCATGGCGATCGCGCAGCATCATGCTCAGCACCATGGCGATTGTGTGCAAGTGTCAGCTGTATGTGACAGCTGACACCCCGCAGCAACGAAGGCATTTAACCACTCTGATGCTGCTGTCAGTAATGACAGCAACATAGAGGGGCATCGCACAGGGAGGAGGCTCCCTGTGCGCTTCCATCAGGACAACGCAATGTCCTAATGGTCTCCATGGTGACCTCTGGCATCAAGATGGCCACGGGGTCCTTCAGGGTCCTGCAGGTAAGGTGGCTTGTGAGCATTCCTGTCATGGTTTGCTCAGCTTGTGGGATTAGGTAGTTCAGAGGTTAATGTGGAAGGCCTCACTCTGAGATTCTGGGAGGCTTTTTATAGCCTCATTGTGGGCTTATTCCTTGTCGCTTATACTCAGACCCTTAGCCAAGTGTGTTATGAATGAGTCACCGGAGGAGGAGAAAACAAAAATACTAGCTAAGTCCAGAAAACCGGAGAGGTTGGTAGCTATCGGATTGCAGACCCCTGATCCTATTCACCACAACTAACAGTAGCCGTGGGGGGTTCCTACGGTGCCCTAGACCCCTCGTCACAGCCGGAGAACTACATAAGCCTAAAGAAAGAAAGGGGAAATCTAAACTGCCCCAGAGCAGACCCCAAAGCAATAGACAGCCCCCAACATGTATTGTCGGTGAAAAACAGATGAAAACACAAACACAGACAGAAAGACAGGCTGAGCAAACAATGGGGCCCAACTAACTAGATAGGACAGGACAGAAAAGATGCTGGCTGCAATCCGCAAAAAACCCTACAAAAATGTCCCAATCGTCTGATAGGAAAAAAGGCCCTGAAGTCGCTAGACTTCAAAATCACTATATCAGCACTCAGGTATATTCTGAAAACAGAGCAAAGAGATCAACTGATCAGAGACAAAAATGGAATTCAGCCAGTCCCAACCAGGACTGGCTGAATACAAACACTAAGGAAACCTGACAAAATTTCATGGAATAATAGTAGGGCAAAAATTTAGCTTTTAGTAGACAGGAACTAAAACTGGATGCCAGAGCTCAGAGCAGAAAGGATCACCAGCAAACCCTGCAGGGCGTCGGCTGCCTTATATCCACTCAGAAATTCCAGATGTCCAATCACACTCCGCCTGTTCAGATAGCAGGTTCTTCCCATCCCAATCAATTTCACTACCTCTCTTCACCAGCAGAGGGAGTTCATCAGACATCAAAGGTGAAGGGGAAAATGAACTCACAACACAAGTGTGTGTGACCCTGGTGTGCTTTGTGATTGTGATACTTTATGCTTGTTTGGTTTTGATCCGTTCTGTCCCTGTTACGAGTTCTGTCTGTCCCCCTTGTACTACATTGCTATCTCTGTGTATGACTCATTGCCTATGACCTGACTATTCTCTGATTGCCCCTCTTGTACTGTGCAGCTATCTCCGTGTATGACTCATTGCTTACGTTCTGACTATTCTCTGCTCGCCCCTTTGGTAACACGCCACACTCTCCGTGTATGACCCCCCATTTGTCTGACCCGAGTTCCCCTCGCCTCTACTCCAGGATTCCTGTAGTAGAATCCTACAATCATCTCCAGCAGTGGGAGTGAGTCACCCTGCTCAGCCGTGGCAGTTCGCCGGTGCTGACAGGATCCTGATATAATTCCTCCTTCCCTGTCTGTCAGATCCTGATTTGATACTCTGCAGTGCAGAGTGTCAGATCAGCGATCTAATGTAATATGGTAATGTCCCATCAGGGGACAATGTAATAAAGTTAAAAAAATATATTATAAAGTGTAAAAATATATTTTTAAAAATCCCTAAAATTAAGAAAAAGCAAAGAAATAAATATTTTTCCAATAAATACATTTATGTAAATAATAAAAAAATATAAAAGTACACATATTTGGTATCACTGTGTCCGTCACGACCCGCTCTATAAGGCTGTGTGCCCACGATGCGATTTTTAAGCGTTTTTGCCGCGATTTTCGGCGCGAAAACATTTAAAAATCGTGTACAGAACGCCCCCCATGCATTCCTATGGCATTCCGCACATGCTCTGCTAATGCTGCACTTTTTTCCGCGGCGGAATCGCATCGCAGAAAAAATCACAGCATGATCATTCTTTTGTGCGGAATCGCAGAGAATTGCCGCAATTCCGCACCCATAGGAATGCATGAGAATCGCTTACTTCCCACATGTGGCTATGCCCACCATGCGGGAAGTTAAGCCTCATGTGCGGTTGGTACCCACGGTGTGGAGGAGAGGAGACTGTCCTCCAGGCCCTGGGTACCATACCCCTGTAAAAAAAAGAATAAAAAATAAAAAATCGGGGTATATTTACCTTCTGACGTCCCGCGCTGCCATCCCGGGCCACAGCGTTCCCAGTAATGCCTTGTGGCAAGGTCCTGTGATGACGTAGTCTCGCGTGACTCTAGCGGTCTCGCGAGATTGCTATAGTAACGCGAGACCAACGTCATCACAGGTCTCGCAAGGCATCGCTGGAAACGCTAAGGTCCGGGATGGCAGCGCGGAACGTCGGAAGGTAAATATACCCCGATTTTTTATTTTTTTATCATTTTTAACATTCTATCTTTTACTATTGATGCCGCATAGGCGGCCTCAATAGTAAAAAGCTGGTCACACTTGTCAAACACTATGTTTGACGAGTGTGACCAACCTGTCAATCACTTTCCAAGCGATGCTTCAAATCGCTTGGAAAGTGCTTGAGTAAATCGCAGCAAAATCGCGAACAGAATCGCAGTAAAATCGCGTGGAAAAAAACGCGCGATTTCTGGGAAGGAGACCGGTTTTCACTGTGCGTTTTAAAACGCTACGTGGGCACATAGCCTAAAACTGACTCACTAGTGAAAACCACAAAAAAAATTAAAAACGAGGCAAAAAACAATGCTTTATCATATCACATAATAAAAAGTGCAATAAAGCGCAGTCAAAAAGACAGATGTAAATAAAAATGCTACCGCTGAAAATGTCATCTTGTCCTGCAAAAAAGAAGTCAACATACAGCTCCATCAGCAGAAAGAAAAAGTTATAGCTCTCAGAATAAACCAATGCAAAAATAATTATTTTTTTCTATAAAATAGTTTTTATTGTATAAAAGCACCGAAACTTAAAAAACTTATGTAAATGAGGTATCGCTGTAATCGTACTGACCTGAAGAATAAAATTGTCTTACCAATTATATCACATGAGGAACGGTATAAAAAAACAAAAAGCAATTCCTAAATTGTTGGTTTTTGTTCATTCTCTCTCCCAAAAATCAGAATAGAAAACAATCAAAAAATTACTATTATTATTATTTATTTATATAGCGCCATTAATACCATGGTGCTGTACATGGGAAGGGCGGTTACATACAAAGTTATAGATATCGTTACATACAAAGTTATAGATATCGTTAACAGTAAACAAATTTACAATGACGGACTGGTACAGAGGGGAGAGAGACCCTGTCCTTGCGGACTTACATTCTACGGGATAGTGGGGAAGAGACAGAAGGTCGGGGGTTCAGCAGCTCAGGTGGTGGTGAGGCGGCAGAATGGTTATTGCAGGGTGTAAGCTTTCCTGAAAAGATGGGTTTTCAGGTTCCGTTTGAAGGATTCGAGGGTGGTGTATAATGTCATGTGCCCGAAATTGGTAGCAATGAAAACATCTTGTCTTGCAACAAACAAGCCCTCACATGACTCTGAATATATCCAAGAAGAAAGAAAGACCACACTCCATAAGCTGGTAGAAATATCGCTGGGTTTATTGGCACATGCGGTACATGTCGGCCGGGGGAGTGATATCAGGAGAGGAAAAACAGCTGACAATGGCCGTTTTGCACCATCAAAGCGCTTCAACAGGTCATTTTGTGGAAGGAAGTGATGGATTTGTGAAGGAAGCACGCTATTCAGAACCTCCTCCTTCCACAGCTGTTGTTTAACACCTTCACTACCAAGGGTGGTTTGCACGTTAACTCCCGGGCCAATTTTTACAATTCTGACCACTGTCCCTTTATGAGGTAATAACTCTGAAACGCTTCCATGGATCCCAGTGATTCTGACATTGTTTTCTCGTGACATATTGTACTTCATGATAGGGGTAACATTTCATTCAAATAACTTGCGTTTATTTGTGAAAAAAATGGAAATTTGGCAAAAATTTTTAAAATTTCGCAATATTCCAAATTTGAATTTTTATGCCCTTAAATCACAGAGATATGGCACACAAAAAACTTCATAAGTAACATTTCCCACATGTTTACTTTACATCAGCACAATTTTGGAACCAAAATTTTTTTTTGTTAGGAAGTTATAAGGGTTAAAAATTGACCAGCGATTTCTCATTTTTGCAACACCATTTTATTTTTATGGACCACATCACATTTGAAGCCATTTTTCGGGGTGTATATGATAGAAAATACCCAAAAGTGACACCATTCTAAAAACTGCACCCCTTAAGGTGCCCAAAACCACATACAAGAAGTTTATTAACCCTTTAGGTGCGTCACAGGAATTTTTTGAATATTTAAAAAAAAATTAACATTTAACTTTTTTTCACAAAAAAAATACTTCAGGTTCAATTTTTTTATTTTACCAAGGGTAACAGGAGAAATTGGACGGCAAAAGTTATTGTGCAATTTGTCCTGAGTACGCTGACACCCGATATGTGGGGGGGGAATCACTGTTTTGGTGCATGGCAGAGCTCAGAAGGGAAGGAGCGCCGTTTGACTTTTTCAATGCAAAAGTGGCTGGAATTCAGATCGGACACCATGTCGCGTTTGGAGAGTCCCTGATGTGCCTAAACAGTGGAAACCCCCCACAAGTGACCCCATTTTGGAAACTAGACCCCCCAAGGAACTTATCTAGATGTGTGGTGAGAACTTTGAACCCACAAGGGCTTCACAGAAGTTTATAACGTACAGCGGTACAATTAAAAAATCATATTTTTTACACAAAAATGATCTTTTCACCCCCAAATTTAATTTTACCAAGGGTAACAGGACCCTAAAAGTTATTGTGCAATATGTCCTGAGTACACTGATACCCCACATGTGGGGGTAAACCACTATTTGGGCGCATGGCAGAGCTCGGAAGGGAAGCAGCGCCATTTGACGTTTTAGGCTGCAATTGAGATCGGACACCATGTCGCGTTTGGAAAGCCCCTGATGTACCAAAACAGTGGAAACCCCCCACAAATGACACCATTTTGGAAACTAGACCCCCCAAGGAACTTATCTAGATGTGTGGTGAGAACGTTGAACCCCCCAGTGCTTCACAGAAGTTTATAATGCCTGGGCGTGAAAATAAAAAAATCGTATTTTTTCCACAAACATGATCTTTTAGTCACCAACTTTTTTATTTTCCAAATGGTACCAGGAGAAATTCGATCCCAAAAGTTGTTGTCCAATTTGTCCTGAGTACGCTGACACCCCATATGTGGGAGAAAACTACTGTATGGGCACATGTCGGGGCTCGGAAGGGAAGTAGTGACGTTTTGGAATGCAGACTTTGATGGAATGGTCTGCGGGTGTCATGTTGCTTTTGGAGAGCCCCTGATGTACCTAAACAGTGGAAACACCCCACAAGTGACCCCATTTTGGAAACTAGACCCCCTAAGGAACTTATCTAGATGTGTGGTGAGCACTTTGAACCCCCAAGGGCTTCACAGAAGTTTATAATGCCGGGCATGAAAATAAAAAAATCATATTTTTTGCACAAACATGATCAATTAGTCCCCAATTTTTTTATTTTCCCAAGGGTACCAGGAGAAACTGGACCCCAAAAGTTGTTGTCCAATTTGTCTTGAGTACGTTGATACCCCATATGTGGGAGAAAACTACTGTATGGGCACACGTCGGGGCTCGGAAGGGAAGTAGTGACGTTTTGGAATGCAGACTTTGATGGAATGGTGTTGTGAGTTCATTTTCCCCTTCGTCACTGAGGTCTAGTGAACTCCCTATTCTGGTAAAGGAAGGTAATGAGCCTGATTATCAGGCACCTGAGACTAATGAGGATGACTGGCTGAGTGGAGTCACTGACTGGATATAAGGCTGCCGACGCCCTTCTGCCCTGCGGGTGATTTCTCTGTGGACTTCTAGGACACCAGTCTGATTCCTGCTTCCCTAAAGCTAAGTTTTCTGCTTTGCCTGTTTGCATTTATGTTTTGTTTTTGTTTTCCTTGCTTTTCTGGATTCTGCCATTCCCTGCTGGGGTGAGCTGAATCTCCTTTTGCCTGTTGCTCTGTCTTCAGAATATTCCTGAGTACTGACATAGCTCTTTTGAAGCCTAGCATCTTCAGGGCCTTTTTCACTGTCAGTCTGTTGGCTCTTATTTTCATAGGGTTTGGGCCCCGTCTTTGCTCAGTCTATCTTTCTGTCTGTGTTAGTGTTTTCATCTTGCTTCACCGTCATTATATGTTGGGGGCTGCCTATTGCTTTGGGGTCTGCTCTGGGGCAGTTTAGATTTCCCCTTTCTTTCTGTAGGCCTATTTAATTCTCCGGCTGTGATCGAGGGGTTTAGAGCATCGTAGGAACCCCCCACGGCTACTGTTAGTTGTTGTGATAGGATCAGGGGTCTGCAATCCGATAGCTGCCAACTGCTCTGGTTTTCTGGACTTAGCTAGCATTTCTGTTTTTGCCTCCTACGGTGACTCAATCATAACAGAATCACCCGCCCTACCGCAGATCCTAGGGTACTCAATAGCAGGAAAGAATTGTAATTAAAAAAAAAAAAAAAGTGTGTGTATATTCTTTCCTCTATATCTCTGAGGCCGTAGGGGGAATTTTTTTTTTCTCTCAATGGAGATAAAGCAATTGTCTGATCGTGTGGAGCAGCTCACTGCGGAAGTGCGGGGAATTTGCGCCTACCTTGCTCGTTCGCATGCTGTTGAACCAAAGATCCCTACACCTGATGTATTTTTTGGGGATCGATCTAAATTTTTGAGTTTCAAAAATAATTGTAAATTATTTTTTGCCTTGAAGCCTAACTTGTCAGGGAGCTCCGCGCAGCAGGTTAAAATTGTCATCTCTTTGCTGCGTGGCGATCCCCAGGATTGGGCGTTTTCTTTGAAACCAGATGATCCTATTCTGACTAATGTGAACGCATTCTTTCAAGCTTTGGGGTTGTTGTATGACGAACATAATGCTATTGATCAGGCTGAAAAGACCCTGTTGGCATTAATCCAGGGTCGAGATTCTGCAGAGTTGTACTGTCAAAAGTTCCGAAAGTGGGCGGTCCTTACTACCTGGAATGATAATGCCTTGGCTGCTCTCTTTCGGAAGGGTTTGTCAGAAGCCGTAAAAGATACTATGGTGGGATTTCCTGTTCCCTCTGGTCTGGATGATTCTATGTCATTACCATTCAGGTTGATCGGCGTTTACGTGAACGCAGGATTGCACGAGAGGTGTTGCCACCGGTTGAACAGACGTCTGAACCTATGCAATGTGATAGAGTTTTGTCTAAGGCGCAACGTCAGGAGTTCAGGAGGCGTAATTAGCTGTGTTTTTTCTGTGGAGATGCCTCGCATATTATTTCTGTTTGTCCTAAACGAGAGAAACGCTTTGCACACACGTTTTCTGTTGGTGGTGTTCAACCTAAGTTTCTTCTGGCAATTACTCTGATCTGCTCCCTGTCCACATTTTCCGCGAAGGCTTTTGTGGATTCGGGAGCAGCGCTAAACCTAATGGACTTGGATTTTGCTAAACGTTGTGGATTTCCGATGACACCTCTGCAGACGCCTATCCCTTTGAGGGGGATTGATGCTACTCCTTTGGCTAAAAATAAACCTCAGTTTTGGACCCAGGTGGTCATGCGGGTCGCCCCAGACCTTCAAGAAAATTGCAGATTTTTGGTGTTGCATGGTCTGCATGATGCCGTTGTTCTGGGGTTTCCCTGGTTGCAAATTCATAATCCAGTTTTGGATTGGAAGTCTGTGTCTGTGGTGAGTTGGGGTTGTCGGTGTGCCTTTAGTGAGGCTCCGGTTTTTTCCACCTCTCCTCAGTCGCATGATGTTCCTCACTATTTGGCGGACTTTTATGATGTATTTAGTGAGAATGAGTCTGCGTCCTTGCCTCCTTATAGGAGTTATGACTGTGCAATTGAACTAAGCCCGGGGTGTAAATTTCCCAAGGGTCAGCTCTTCAATTTATCTGTACCCGAGCACGAGGCTATGCGGTCCTATATTAAGGAGGCGTTGGAGAAGGGTCATATTAGACCATCCTCTTCACCCTTAGGTGCCGGGTTTTTTTTTGTGGCCAAAAAAGATGGTTCTTTAAGGCCTTGTATTGATTATCGTGCCCTCAATAAAATTACTATTAAATATCAGTATCCGTTACCCCTGATTTCGGATCTATTCTCTAGAGTTAGAGGTGCTTGCTGGTTTACCAAGCTTGACCTCAGGGGGGCGTATAATCTTATCCGCATTAAGCAGGTGGATGAATGGAAGACGGCGTTTAATACTCCGGAGGGACATTTTGAGTACCTGGTGATGCCTTTTGGGCTCACTAATGCCCCTTCTGTCTTCCAGTGCTTCATGAACGATATTTTCCGAGACTTTGTCGATAAATTTTTGATTATCTATCTGGATGATATTTTGATCTTCTCCAAGGATTAGGATTCTCATGTGGAACATATTCGGACTGTGTTCCGGATCTTGAGGGAGAATTCCCTGTATGTCAAAGGATCGAAATGCCTTTTTGGAGTACAGAGGATTTCATTTTTGGGATTTATTTTGTCTCCGTCAACTATTGAAATGGACCCGGCCAAGGTACAGGCCATTTATGATTGGATTCAGCCCACTTCTTTGAAGGCCTGCCAGAAGTTTTTGGGTTTTGCTAATTTTTAACGGAAATTTATAGCAAAATTTTCTAGTATTGCCAAGCCATTGACTGATCTGACTAAGAAGGGTGCTGATGTGTTGAATTGGTCTCCGGAGGCTGTTGCTTCCTTTCAGGAGCTGAAGCGAAGATTTACCTCCGCCCCGGTTTTGCGGCAACCTGATGTCTCACTCCCGTTCCAGGTAGAGGTGGATGCTTCTGAGATTGGTGCAGGAGCTGTTTGGTCCCAAAAGGATCCTGTAACATCTAAAATGAATCCCTGTGCTTTCTTTTCCCGAAAGTTCTCTCCATCTGAATGTAACTATGATGTGGGGAATCGGGAACTGTTGGCCATGAAATGGGCATTTGAGGAGTGGAGACATTGGTTGGAGGGAGCTAAACATCAAGTTGTGGTCCTCACTGACCACAAGAATTTGATTTACCTAGAGTCGGCTAAACGCTTGAACCATAGACAGGCTAGGTGGGCCTTGTTTTTTACACGTTTTGATTTTGTGGTCTCTTTTCTTTCTGGAACTAAGAATGTCAAGGTAGACGCCCTCTCTAGGAGTTTCTTTGCTAATTCTCCTGTGGTGACCAAGCCTGCTACCATCTTAGGCAAAGGGGTAGTTCTTTCTGCCATCTCGCCCGATTTGAGACTTGCTCTGCAAGAGTTCCAGGAGGACAAACCTGAGCTTTGTCCCAGTGGAAAGTTGTATGTTCCTGACCAGTGGAAGAAGAGAGTGATGTCTGAAGTTCATTGCTCTGCATTGGCTGGTCATCCAGGTATTTTTGGTACTAGAGATCTGGTGAGTCGCTCTTTTAGGTGGCACACCTTGTCTCATGATGTCAGGAATTTTGTGCAGTTCTGTGGGACTTGCTCCCAGTCTAAATCTTGTTCTCGCTCTAGTGGGTTGTTGATGCCTTTGCCGGTCCCCAGGAGGCCATGGACCCATATTTCAATGGATTTCATCTCTGATATGCCGGTCTCTCAAAGAATGACTGTTATTTGGGTGATTTGTGATAGGTTCTCTAAGATGGTTCATCTTGTACCACTCCCTAAGTTACTATCTTCCTCTGAGTTGGTGCCCCTGTTTTTGCAACAGGTGGTTCGCTTGCATGGGATTCCTGAGAACATTGTATCTGACAGAGGAGTTCAGTTTGTGTCTAGATTTTGGAGGACTTTCTGTTCCAAGCTGGGAATTCAGTTGTCCTTCTCCTCTGCTTTTCACCCTCAGACCAATGGGCAGACAGAGAGAACAAACCAGACCTTGGAGTCGTATTTGAGATGTTTTATTTCCGCTGATCAGGATGATTGGGTTTCATTTTTGCCCTTGGCCGAATTTGCTTTAAATAATAGAGCTAGTTCTGCCACTTTGATGTCACCTTTTTTTTGTAACTTTGGGTTTCATCCTCGAATTTCTTCAGGGCAGGTGGAGCCTTCTGCCTGCCCAGGTGTTGACACTGTGGTGGAGAGAATGCACCAGATCTGGGACCAAGTGGTGGATAAGTTATCTCTCTCCCAGGAAAAGGCCCAGCGGTTTTCCAATCGACATAGGACCATTGGTCCCCAGTTTAAGATTGGTGATATGGTGTGGTTATCATCAAAAAATATTGCTATGAAGGAGGCTTCTCCTAAGTTTAAGCCTAGATTTACTTGGATCTTACAAGATTTTGGAGATTATTAATCCGGTCTCTTTTCGTTTGGCTCTTCCTGTCACATTTAAAATCCATAATGTGTTCCATAAGTCCTTGTTGAAGAGGTTTGTTGAACCAGTTGTTCCTGGGGTGGTGGCACCTCCAGACCCTGTATTGGTTGAAGGAACATGGAATATGAGGTAGAGAAAATACTGGATTCCTGTCTGGCTAGACGGAGACTCCAGTATTTGGTTAAGTGGAAGGGTTATGGTCAGGAGGATAATTCCTGGGTCTCTGCCTCTGATATTCATGCCAAAAGATTGGTGCGTGCATTTCATCGGGCTCACCCTGATCGCCCTGGTGGCGTGGTTGAGGGTTCGGTGACCCCTCCTCAAGGGGGAGGTACTGTTGTGAGTTCATTTTCCCCTTCATCACTGAGGTCTGGTGAACTCCCTATTCTGGTAAAGGAAGGTAATGAGCCTGATTATCAGGCACCTGAGACTAATGAGGATGACTGGCTGAGTGGAGTCACTGACTGGATATAAGGCTGCCGACGCCCTTCTGCCCTGCGGGTGATTTCTCTGTGGACTTCTAGGACACCAGTCTGATTCCTGCTTCCCTAAAGCTAAGTTTTCTGCTTTGCCTGTTTGCATTTATGTTTTGTTTTTGTTTTCCTTGCTTTTCTGGATTCTGCCATTCTGGGGTGAGCTGAATCTCCTTTTGCCTGTTGCTCTGTCTTCAGAATATTCCTGAGTACTGACATAGCTTTTTTGAAGCCTAGCGTCTTCAGGGCCTTTTTCACTGTCAGTCTGTTGGCTCTTATTTTCATAGGGTTTTTAACGGATTGCAGACAGCAGCCTTCCTGTCCTTTCCTATCTAGGTAGTTTGGGCCCCATCTTTGCTCAGTCTATCTTTCTGTCTGTGTTAGTGTTTTCATCTTGCTTCACCGTCATTATATGTTGGGGGCTGCCTATTGCTTTGGGGTCTGCTCTGGGGCAGTTTAGATTTCCCCTTTCTTTCTGTAGGCCTATTTAATTCTCCGGCTGTGATCGAGGGGTCTAGGGCATCGTAGGAATCCCCCACGGCTACTGTTAGTTGTTGTGATAGGACCAGGGGTCTGCAATCCGATAGCTGCCAACTACTCTGGTTTTCTGGACTTAGCTAGCATTTCTGTTTTTGCCTCCTACGGTGACTCAATCATAACAGAATGGTCTACGGGTGTCGTGTGCGTTTGGAGAGCCCCTGATGTACATAAACTATTGAAACTCCCCACAAGTGACCCCATTTTGGAAACTAGACCCCCACGGAACTTATCTAGATGTGTGGTGAGCACTTTGAACCTCCAAGTGCTTCACAGAAGTTTATAACGCCCGGGCGTGAAAATAAAAAAATCATTTTTTTCCACAAAAATGATATTTTTGCCCCCAATTTTTTATTTTCCTAAGGGTAACAGGAGAAATTGGACCACAAAAGTTATTTCGCAATTTGTCCTGAGTAGGCTGATACCCCATATGTGGGGGTAAAACACTGTTTGGGCGCATGACAGAGTTTGGAAGGAGCACCATTTGACTTTTTCAACGCAGAATTGGCCGGAATTGAGATCAGACGCCATGTTGCATTTAGAGAGCATCTGATGTGCCTAAACAGTGGAAAGCCCCCAATTCTAACTCCAACCCTAACCCCAACAGACCCCTAACCCTAATCCTAACCCTAGCCCTAGCCCTAACCCTAGCCCTAACCCTAGCCCTAATGGGAAAATGGAAATAAATACATTTTCTTTTAATTTTTCCCTAACTAAGGGGGTGATAACGGGGGGTTTGATTTACTATTTACGGCGGTTTTTATGTTTGGCAGCTGTCACACGCTAAAAGACACTTTTTATTGTAAAAATAGTTTTTGCATCACCACATATTGAGAGCTATAATTTTTCCATATTTTGACCCACCGAGTCATGTGAGGTCTTATTTTTTGCGGGACGAGTTCACGTTTTTATTGGTACCATTTTTGGGCATATGACATTTTTTGATCGCTTTTTATTTTGTTTTTTGGGACGCAGAATTTACAAAAACCAGCGTCTCATGAATTTCTTTTGGGTGGTGCGTTTACGCCGTTCCGGATGCGGTAAAATTTATAAGGCAGTTTTATTCTTCGGGTCAGTACGGTTACAGCGATACCTCATTTAGGTCTGTTTTTATGTTTTGGCGCTTTTATGCTATGAAAACAATTTTATATAAAAAATAATTATTTTTGCATCACTTTATTCTGCGAGGTATAACTTTTTTATTTTTTCGCTGATGATGCTGCGTGGCAGCTCGTTTTTTGCGGGACAAGATGCCGTTTTCAGCGGTACCATGGATATTTATATGTGTCTTTTTGATCACGCGTTATTGCACTTTTTGTTTGGCAGTATGATAATAAATCATTATTTTTTGCTTCGTTTTTTATTTTTATTTTTTAAGGGGTTCGCTTAAGGGGTTAACTATTGGGACAGTTTTATAGAGCGGGTCGTTACGGATGCGGCGATACCAAATATGTGTACTTTTATTGTTTTTTTTTATTTCCAAAAAATGAATTTATTGGGGAATATTTTTTTTTTTTTAATTTATTTAGCGATTTTTTTTAAATTATTTTTACACTTTTTTTTTTGTTTTTTACTTTATTACAATGTCCCAGGGGGGACATAACTGTCCTGTGACAGATCACTGATCTGTCACATCACAGATAACTGTGACAGATCAGCGATCTGTCACAGGCAGTACAGAAGGCTTCCTCATGCCTGCGCTTTGCAGGCACTGAGGAAGCCAGCTTCCTGCAGGCCCCCGGAGGTCCCCGCCGCCATATTGGATCCGGGGACCTGCAGGAAAGGAGCCCCCCGCAGCAGCGCTGCACATTGCGCTGCCGTGGGGGGCTCAGGGAAGCACGGAGGGAGCCCCCTCCCTGCCGATGCTTCCCTTTAACCCCCGGTACACTGCGATCGTGTTTGATCGCGGTGTGCAAGGGGTTAACGTGTCGGGGGTGGTCCGTGACCGCCCATGACACATTGTGCCGGGTGTCAGCTGTGATAATCAGCTGACACCCGGCCGCGATCAGCAGCGCTCACCACATGGGCGCAGCTGATCGCTGTGACATAATATTCCGTCCATGGAAATTAGGTCCAGGGTCACATGGATGGAATATTACGTCCATTGTAGGTAAGGGGTTAAACAGTGTGACAACATATATCAGTTAAAAACAAACGTCATTACATCAAAATATACAGACAAGCACAAATCCAAGAAAAATAAAATAAATGAACATCTAACGAAAATAAATAGAGAGACTTGCAGAAAAAATGTTACAATCATTTGGTCATCATAACATAATTTTTTAAATTATCATGACATGATTTTTAAACTTTTTTAAACTTTTTTTGCCTGTCATTTATACCATAACAGTGAATAACATATATGATCAATAAATGGACCTCGTGACTATTATCATAGCTAATCCTTCAAGCAGATATGAATCAAATATCACACGATAACCTGCTAAAATATGAAACAACCATCTACCAATGTCTCATCAGATCAAATATCTGAACTGGTAACATTTACCCATGTGATCGAATAAATTAATTCTATATTCCATTTCATCCTACGCTACCATCAAAAGCAGGTATAAATATATGCTATAAGAAACCTCAAGAGGACATCAAACAAAAGAAATGGTAAATGGAGTATATAATATCAAAACCTGGAACATAGGAAAAGAAGAAAAAAAAAGATGCATGCATTTTTTTATATATATATATATATGTAGAAAGTATCCACCTATTAAATATTTCCACCAGCTTATGGAGTGCGGTCTTTCTTTCTTCTTGGATATATTCAGCGTTGTGGACCTCCAGACCAGCACCTGCAGCTGCCAGCATTGAGTGCTCCGGATACCGCACACCACCAGAAGTCACATGGTAACAGCGGTGCCGTCCTCGTTTTTTTTTTTTCTCATGCTATTAATTGGACTGGTCACAGGACTGAGCACGCTATTGTTACTGGCCATTAAGTGCTGATTTATTTAAGCGGAGTACTCAGAGATATTGTCATGTCTGTGGACATGGATTCGGAAGCGCCTTTACTGGGGAAAAGCTTACAGGCGGGCCGGGAGGATGTAGATAATTACTTCAAGGCATGTGAAACTTGTGATGAAGTACAGACTCTAAGGGTACCGATACACTTAGCGATGCACCAGCGATCCCGACAACGATATGGATTGCTGGTGCATCTCTAAGTGGTCGCTAGTGAGCTGCCACACAGGCAGATCTCACCAGCGACATAGCAGGGGTCGGGGGTCACTACTTACATGTCAGACACGACGATCCTGACGTCCTCCCGCCCGCGTCCATGCATCGCTCGTCGGCGCCACAGGAAACCCAGTAGGAAGCACCCAACGAGAAATGATCCAGGACGTTCTCGCGCGACCAGCGATGAGCAGCGGGGGAGCCGGTCAGAGGTAAGTATCAGACATAGCGATATCGCTAGCAATATCACTGCTACGTCACAAAACCAGTGACGTTACAGCGATATTGCTAGCGATATCGCTATGTGTAATGGGGGCTTTAGCACTAAATCATTGGAGTATAAGATAATGAACTTGGCGGAAAGAGAAATCAGATTGTTCGGGACAAATAACTCGCTTAAATCATATCGTGAGTGTGGGAGAGTGCCACGTGGTTTGCGAGTATGGAAGGACATTTCCAACTTTGGTGATAATGTATTGTTCAAGAACGAATGGGAGAAGATCTTATTAAAAAGTTCACAAGAATTATTGCAGTTGGTATTGAAAGCTAATTTACAAAATTATGACACAGTGAAAATGGATTTAGTGAAAGCTCAAGAGGAATTAAAAATCAGATTAACAGAGAATCAATGGGCACAGTTTAATAAAAAGATGGACAGCAAATTAATACCCATACAAGCCGAGGTAAAATCAAGGAAACGTGATAAATTCTTACGTGATAAAAATGACTTTGCTAATGGACAGATGTTTACTTGGAGTAAGCAGCGGTCTGTTAATAATCAAGGACAATCTGGCAAAAAAAATTTAAGAGCCCTTCCAAGAAGCGTCAGCAGACCTCAGAAAAGAGATTATTTAACCACAGATTCTGACTCTAGTTTAAGTGAGGGAGCCACTAATATGGTTACCTCACCTGTTTCGCCATTTTTTCCTGATGATGCTGCAGCTGGTTCCAGTGCCCCTTTAGGGAGAGAATTAGGAGAGGAGGGAGCAAGAAGCAGAGGTCGATACCGCAAGAGGAAGCAGGTCTCGTGGAGACAGAGATATTGATTGACTCTCAGGTTTTTGCAGTTATAAATTTAACATCATAAGTTGAATGACACGCACCTTTCATTGTTATCTAGGGGCTTAAATTTTTGTACACCACAATCATTTGACATGACCAATTTCAAAATCGATTTGTTTAAATCTATCAGGAAGATTCATTTACATAAAAATTATGTGTCCAAATCTTCAACTAGTGCCATTCTGGCAGCTGAAATACAATGCAGGGTCGGTCCATTGGGGTTTATGGCAGGTACTGTAGCGTTGACTGATATGCACACAGATGCAGCTTTTTTGCTCAGTATTACGCATTCGGATGTACAAAATGGTAGTTTGATGCAGTCAGAGCATATACCTTTTACAGGAGGAGTTCCCTAACAGTATATGCCACCTTCATCTCCAGGCAATCTCATAGATCATCCCACAGCGCCCCCCCAATTTAATGGAGTCAGAAAAGAAAGCCCTTGAAGGAAATTAAAGAATGGTCAGACACCATTGTGAGACCTTCTGATAAAGGAGGTAACACAGTGTTGTTACCAAAAAATATGTATTTTTCTGAGGCGAATCGACAGTTGTCAGATGCTGTCACATATACTAAATTAAAAGCTGTTCCCATGCCAAGATATATTGGAGACTTAAGGTCTTTTCTTAGAAAGTATGTCATGATGAATATCATCACTCAGATTAAAGCGGAAAAGTTGATGCCGGAGTTCCCCACACGACCCCACTGGTACCATGTACCAAAAATTCATAAATCGTTAATTTGCCCTCCAGGGTGCCCGATTGTATCTGGGATAGGATCCATTACGGAACCCCTTTCCCAGTGCATTGACTGGTTATTGTGTCCTATATTAAAGGACATTCCTTCTTACATAAAGTATACTAACAATTTTTTGTGTGCAGTGCAGAATTTCATTTGGCAACCTGGGTTTGTGTTAACATCAATAGACGTAGAAAGTTTGTACACGAGAATTCCCCAACAATTAGGGGTAGATACCATCAGAGAAATTCGGAGTACTACAGACAAGAAGCAAGGTTTCATTGATTTTGTATGTGAAGCTATATCTTTCATACTCACACATAATGCTTTCACGTTTGATGCAACTTGGTACCTACAGAATGTGGGGACCGCGATGGGACTCCGGCAGCATGTACATTCGCTAATTTATTTCTTGGTGCTTTTGAGGAAAAATATATTTATAACAACAATAATTTCCTCCAGCATATTAAACTTTATTTGAGATATGTGGACGATATTTTTATCGTCTGGGACGGGTCTAGGGAACTTTTTGACATGTTCGTTAATCAGCTTAATGATTCTAATAAGATGAATATGCTGTTTACGCATGTATATGGGGGTTTACGTTTGGAGTTTCAAGACGTACTTGTTGAGATTATGGATGGCAATATATGCACTTCAGTTTTAAGAAAATCCGTTGCAACCAATTCTGTATTACATTACAATAGTTATCAATAACTTATCATCCTTCCCATACCATCAAACCGTTGCCTTATAGTCAGTTTTTGAGAGTGCACTGCATCAATAATAACAAAGAAGGATTTGCTGTGCAATCTAGAGAATTGTACAGCAGGTTTAAACAAAGAAGGTATCCTAATGCTATACTTGATGCAGCGCTTAATAAAGTGGAACAGGAGCACATCTTGAGAGAGAAACCCAATGTTAGTAAGAAAATTAAAAACAAAAAACGATTTACGTTTTGTTTTCGCTACAGCCCTATGGATCGACAGATCTGGGCAGCAATAAGAAAGAACTGGCACATTTTGGAGAGGGACAAAGATTTAATTGATATAGTTTCTAGAGGACCCCTCATTTCATGCAAACGCAGTACTAGAATAAGGGATGTTCTAGTGAGGAATCGAATTGTCACAGAACATGATAATTGGTTGAGTAAAGGAATCCCCAAGGGTAATTTCAAGTGCGGTCATTGCTGTTACTGCAGGTTTCATCGCACTGATCATATCATACATATGGGTGCGATTAACCATGTAGTTTCTGAATTTATTTCATGTAAGACAGATTATGTGGTATATGTTATTTTCTGCCCGTGTCAATTTTATTATATTGGTAAAACTATACGCCCCTTATATGTTCGTTTTAGGGAACATTATAGGTTCATCACCACAGGGAAAGGGGTACCACGATTAATTAGTCATGTTAGGGAAACACACGGAGGTGACCCTAATGTTCTTTCTTTTGATTATGGACACTGGTGCCACGGGGCCCACCGGATTCAACAACAGAATAGATATGGCTGTTTTTCTGTAACAACATTACTCAGTTTTTGGAGGTTTTTTATTACAAGAATATATTTTGGTAGCTTCTCTCACTGCATTAGACCGCATTGAGATTTGGAATTGTCATTACCGGTCTATATATAATAGTTTCCTTTAGGGATATTCAAATGTGGTATATGATGTACCTGTTTTTGAATTGCATTTCATATTAGGCTGTGTAGGGATTTTTCACATGAGATAAGTGGCTTTAATAGGTGGATACTTTCTACATATATATATATATATATATATAAATGCATGCATCCTTTTTTTTCTTCTTTTCCTATGTTCCAGGTTTTGCTATTATATACTCCATTTACCATTTCTTTTGTTTGATGTCCTCTTGAGGTTTCTTATAGCATATATTTATACCTGCTTTTGATGGTAGCGTAGGATGAAATGGAATATAGAATTAATTTATTTGATCACATGGGTAAATGTTATCAGTTCAGATATTTGATCTGATGAGACATAGGTAGATGGTTGTTTCATATTTTAGCAGGTTATCGTGTGATATTTGATTCGTATCTGCTTGAAGGATTAGCTATGATAACAGTCATGAGGTCCATTTATTGATCATATATGTTATTCACTGTTATGGTCTAAATGACAGGCAAAAAAAGTTTTAAAAAGTTTAAAAATCATGTCATGATGATTTAAAAAATTATGTTATGATGACCAAATGATTGTAACATTTTTTCTGCAGGTCTCTCTATTTATTTTCATTAGATGTTCATTTATTTTATTTTTCTTGGATTTGTGCTTGTCTGTGTATTTTGATGTAATGACGTTTGTTTTTAACTGATATATGTTGTCACACTGTTTAAACAACAGCTGTGGAAGGAGGAGGTTCTGAATAACATGATTCCTTCACAAATCCGTCACTTCCTTCCACAAAATAACCCGTTGAAGCGCTTTGATAGCGCAAAACGGCCATTGTCAGCTGTTTTTCCTCTCCTAATATCACTCCCCCAGCCGACATGTACTGCATGTGCTAATAAACCCAGCGATATTTCCACCAGCTTATGGAGTGCGGTCTTTCTTTCTTCTTGGATATATTCAGCGTTGTGGACCTCCAGACCAGCACCCGCAGCTGCCAGCATTGAGTGCTCCGGATACCGCACACCACCAGACGTCACATGGTAACAGCGGTGCCGTCCACTTTTTTTTCTTTTTCCTCACATGACTCTGTCGGCTGAAATATGAAAAAATTATAGCTCTCAAAATATTGTGATGCAAAAAACTAGTTTTCGCAATAAAAAGCGTCTTTTAGTGTGTGACAGCAGCCAAACATAAAAACCAAATATAAATCTGGTATTGCTGTAATCGCTCCGTCCCAAAGAATAAAGTTGCCTAATCACTTATACCGCACAAGGAATGGCAGAAAAAATAAATAAAACCAATTCTTCACATGCAGTTTATTTTTTCATTCTGCCTCCCAAAGATCACAGTAAGGCTCGGCGCACATTTATCCTCTGCTCTGTGCTGAGTGCTTACTCCGGGGTTTCCATGTAAATCTCTGAAATACATGATTCAGACAGAATCCCTGGCAGAAAATTCCCTATAATGAGGCAGATGGAGGCACTGTGGATGCCATAGGACCTGTGATCTGGTGGTGTCTGTCTTTTTAGGATGGCATAAAAGTGCCATCGGCCACAGTTTTGTGCACTTCTGAAAAGGACACCACTGAACAGAGGCCAGACGGAGTCCAGAGTAAATATGCTGCCTCATTATAGTGAATGGATCCCTCAGGGGTTTCATCTGAATCACGTCACTCAGAGATTTAGATGGAAACCCCAAAGTAAGTGGTCAGCGTAGAGCGCAGGATTAATGTGATTCCAAACTATATGTAAAATGTTCCCAGTAAAAGCTTCAACTCAATCCACAAAAAAGCAAGTTCCCACTCATATCTGTCATCTGTTAATGGAAATATAGGGGGCTTCCATGTTACCCGGTAGCACAAAGGCTCTAGAAAAGCTAAATGTCTCTTCCGCTCCCAAATCTAAATGCCCCCCTCCGTTCTGAGCCTCAGTGTTCCTAAACAACATTTAGCTCCCACATGTTTGGCATTTCTGTAGTGATGAGAGCCCGCCTAATTTATAGGTGCGTGTCTCCAGAAGCAAGAGCGTGGCATAATGTACTGCTGACTGCACCATACTGGTCACTACAGCGTACTGGTCACAATAATGACAGTTTGCAATTTTCACTCAGCAACATCTACTGCTGCCTGTTTCTGGAAAACACTCATGGAGTCAAACTCGTCACTACATCTGTAGATAAATTCCCAAAGGCATATAATATCCAAAATCTGGTCATTTGAGGGGGGATTCTGCTTTTCTAGCTCTTAGGGGCTCTTTATATGGAATCCGTAATTTAGTCTAGGAAACTCTGCGCTCCAGGAGGCAAATAGTGCTCCGTATGGCAAAGTAGTACTGTACAGCCACATATGGGGTATTGCCACGTTCAGTAGAAATTGCGGGACAAATTTACCAATTTCCCAGTGTGAAAATGTAAAACTTGGGGCTAGCACACAATCTTGGTGGTAAAAATGTAAATTATTTTTTTTTTCACTGCCCAATCGTATAAAAGTCTGTGACACACCTGTGGTGTCAAAAAAATCACTGCACCCCAAGATGAATTTATTGAGAGGTTGAATTGGTAAAATGGGGTCAATTATGGGGGGGTTCTGCTGTGCTGGCACCTCAGGGGCTCTGCCAATGCAACATGGCACCCTCAAACAAGTGCAGCAAAATCTACACTGTTATATGGTGCTACTTCCTTTCTGAGCTTTACATTGTGCCTCAAAAGGAGTTTTTGACCACATATGGGATATAGGTGAGCTCAGGAGAAATTGCAAAACAAACTTTGGGGTCCGTTTTCTCATTGAAAAAAATACAAAATTTGTAGCCAAAAAAGACTTTTGTGGGAAAAAATGTGATTTTTACACATCCAGATAAGGTCCCAAAGGGGTCTAGTTTAAAAAATGGAGTCACTTGTGGGGGGTTTCCACTGTTTAGGCACATCAGGGGCTTTTCAAACACGGCATGACATCTGCTAATTATTCCATCAAATTTTGCATTCAAAAAGTCAAATGGAGCTACTTCCCTTGCAAACCCTGCCATGCGCCCAAACAGTATTCCCCCACATATGGGGTATTGGCGTATTTAAGAAAAATTTCACAACAAATTGTATGGAGTAATAACTCCTGTTATCTTTATGAAAATGCAAAATATGAAGCTGAAAAAGATTTATCTGGGAAAAATTTCATGTTTTTATTTTCATGGCTATACATTATAAACTTCTGTGAAGCACCTGTGGGTTCAAGGTGTTCAATAAACATCTATGTAAGTTCCATAAGGGGTCTAGTTTCCAAAATGGTGTCACTTGTTGGGGATTTCCACTTTTTAGGCACATCAGGGGCTCTCTAAATGCAAATTGGCAACTGCTAATTATTCCAGCATATTTTTCATTCAAAAAGTGAAATGGCACTCCTTCCCTTCTGAGCCCTGCTGTGTGCCCAAAAAGTAGATTTCCCCCATGTATGGCATACCGGCATGTTCAGGAGAAATTGCACAACAAAATTTATGGTCCATTTTCTCCTGTTACCCCTGCGAGAAGTAAAAAAATTAGGTCTAAAAGAAAATTTTTGTAAAAGAAAGGTAAATGTTTACCTTTTCCTTCCACATTCCAAAAACTCCTGTGAAGCACTTGAAGAGTTGTTAATAAACTGGAAAGTGGTTTTGAGTACCTTGAGGGGTGCAGTTTTTAGAATGGTGTAATTTTTGGGGTATTTTCTGTCATATATGCCCCTCAAAGTCACTTAAAATGTGAAGGTGGTCCCGAAAAAAAAAGGTTTGGCAAATTTTGCTGTAAAAATGAGAAATCGCTGGTCAACTTTTAACCCTTATAACTTCCTAACAAAAAAAAGTTTCCAAAATTGTGCTGATGTAAAGTAGATATGTGAGAAATGTTAGTTTTTAACTATTTTGTGCAATATGACTCTTTGATTTCATCACATAAAAATTACAATTTGAAAATTGCGAAATTTTCTAAATTTTCGCCAAATTTCTGTTTTTTTCATAAATGCAAGTCATATCAAAGAAATTTTACCACTATCATAAAGTATAATATCAGAAAACAGTCTTAGAATCACCGGGATCTGTTGAAGTGTTCCAGAGTTATGACCTCATAAAGTGACAGGGGTCATAATTGTAAAAATTGACCTGGTCAGGAAGTTAAGAACAGGCTTTGGGATGAAGAGGTTAAAGGAGGTCATGGAGAAGGATGGCCAAGATTGGGAGTGCCTCCTTTCATACTTACTGTTCTCCATCAGAGAAGTCACACAGGCCTCTGTGGGGTTCTTGCCGTTAAAGCTCCTATACAAAAGACACCCTCCAGGTCTTCTGGACATTGCAAAGGCGACCTGGGAAGCGGAGGTAACACCCCACCAAAGCATTATAAAACATGTGGCCCAGATTTATAGACAGGATCGTTAGTGTGATGCCAATTGGAGAGTCTACAATCGGTCGGCAAGACTGAGACAGTTTTGCCTTGGGGAACGGATGCTCGTGTTGATCTACACCATTGAAAGTAAATTACTGGCAAAGTGGCAAGGGCAATATGATGTGGTCGAGAAGTTGAGTGATGTCAACTATAAGGTCCACCACCAGGGAGAAGAAAGCCATGCCAAGTGTACTGCATCAACCTGCTGAAATCGTAGTGAGACAGGAATCCAGTTGAAGCAATATGCCTAGGGGAACATCCTGAAGCCAAGATAGAGAATGTCACAGTGGCAGAGACACTGTCACCAGCCCAGAAACAATGGTGCAGTGAGCTGTTTCAGCGGAACAGAGACCTGTTTTTGGAGTTACCTGGATGTATGCAGGTTGTGGAGCACAAAATCTTGACTGAACCACATGTGAGGGTGAACCAAAGGCTATATGAAATTCCTGAAGCTCACCACAAGGTGATCTCCAAGGAGGTGAAGGGAATGTTGAGTCTGGGTGTCATCAAGGACTCAAAGAGCGGATGGTCCAGTCCTAATGTCCTGGTCCCAAAGCCATATGGGGAGTGGCACTTCTGTAATGATTACAGAAAGCTTAAAGAGGTGTCCAAGTTCGATGCGTATCCAATGCCCTGAGTCGATGAGCTTATTGAGAGGTTATGGTTAGCCAGATACATCACCACCTTGGACCTAATGAAAGGGTACTGGCAAATTCTCCTGTCTCCAAGTGCCAAGGAAAAGACGGCCTTCTCTACACCTGATGGGTGCTTTCAATATACCTGGATGTCGTTCGTACTACAAGGAGCCCCAGCTACTTTCCAGAGGGCTATAGACCGGATATTAGTCCCTCACAAGTAGTACGCCACCGATTACGTGGATGATATCATGATCTTCAGCCCGGAATGGGAAAGTCTGGGGAGTGATTGGGGTTGGTATGATCTCTATTCTTACTGCTATCAGCATTTATTTGTAAGGGTCACTAAATAACAAAGCGGTGAGGCATTACAAGACTTGCAAAGCACTCAGCACTTTACGTATTTACTTGCACAGTCTCACAGTGATTAATTGAATTAATCTATGCATAAATTATATGGATTATAAACTTTATCCTGCACTTAGCACTTTAGTATATGCAAAGACTCACTATGAATAATGAATTTGTTATGGTTGCCTATGTATAAATGATGGGGATCTAGGAGATTTATTTTTGCACAAGGCACTTTATTCATTTATTTATTGCACTAATTTATATGGTGATATACACATTGATCATATACACCATTTGGTTTTGTTATAATACACTAATTTTTGTACTTATGAATTTTTGGTGCACTATTTTCTAATTTATATATTATTTTTTTTTGTGTTTTATTCACCACTTTATTTGTCAATGGTGCTCTCTTGCTGATTACATGGTTTCCTTGTGTACCCCTGCATACATTTGTGTCAGATATGTTTTTAAATGCTAAATTTTATTGCATTGTGTGGAAAATTGGCTGATAACTGAAATAAAAAATTTTATTCACATAATACTTGTGTTATTATATGGAATATATTTTATATATTTTTGGTGGCATCTCAGGAGTAGTTGAATAACATTTTTTGGAAAACAATTTGATTGGATATTCACAGTTTTTGGTAATTTTTTAAGCAATTTTTGGTATTTCTTTTTCATATAGGAATCTACGGATTGGGGAAGTCATCTGAAGAGAGTACAGGCAGTACTGGATGCACTGAGGAAGGCAGGATTTACTATAAACCCAAAGAATTGCGCACTCGGGAAAGAAGAGGCAAAGTACTTGGGCTACATCACTGGAAGGGGCGAAATAAGCTACAAATATACAAAGTGGAGACAATCCAAAAGTGGCCACAGCCGGTCTCCGAACAGCAGGTTAGAGCGTTTCTGGGAATTGTTGGATATTATCTGTGATTTATCCTGAATATCGACATGATAGCCATACCCTTGATGGATCTGCTCAAGAGCACAAGGACATTGATGGTCAAGTGGTCCTCTGGAGCAGAGATGGCATTCCAGAGGTTGAAGCTTGCCCTGTGCATACAGCCAGTCTTGGTCGCACCGGATTTCACTAAGGAGTTTTTGCTCCAGATGGATGCCTCTGACATCGGGGGGAGAAAGCCATGTTGTCCTAGGAGATAAATGCGGCGAACATTCAGTTCTATACCTAAGTAGAAAGCTCTCCTGTGAGAAAAACTATGCCATCGTTGGACAAGAGTGCTTGGCCATCAAATGGGCAATTGGCAAGTGTCAGATCATGCGCCTCTAAGATGGATGAGGGAAAGGAAGTGGAAGAATTCCAGGGTGACTAGATAGTTTTAGCACTCCAGGATTTTAATTTTCATGTGGAGCATAAGCCAGGGAAGTTGCATAGGAACACAGATGCCCTTTCCAGAGTCCCCTACTTACCCAGTAAAGGTGCCAAAGCCCCCAGATTTGGGTAGAGGGGAGGGATATGAGACAAAGTCACTGTATAGTACTGGAGAGGAGATATTTGTCACTACACTTAATGGCATCAGTGATATAAAGAGTATTTTCCTCCAGCACAGTGTTGTGAGACTTCAGCTAAAGTTGCATAAATGGGCTGGTTTTATGTGGACATTCATACAGCAGGTGGGAGAATGTCCACCTTATCTTCACCTGCAGAGCTGGTACCACCGTGTCCTGACAGGACCTACATTATGTCACAATCATGTGATCAGTCACATGATTGAGGAGTCACATGGTCTGGGGCTTAAGTACTTGGCTTCCAAAAGTAGCAGTATTCAGTGTGCCTGGAGAGGAAGCATTCCAGGAAAGTGTTCATGCAAGTGTTGTATACTAAAACCTGAACCGCATGTGTTCTGCTAGCAGTGAGCGGGAAGAACCCCGCTCTCAGAATTTCTGTGTTTTCTGCCTCCATTTTGTCCTGTTTTCCTGTTTTTGCTCAGAGGTCTGTATTTGATCTACTACACTACTACACCTTGGGTTATGCTGCCTATAATAAACCAAATGAAGTTGTTAAAGGCGCAGTGTACCCGTGTTTACCTTCGTGTGCAGCCGAGTGATCCGATGTACAACAATATATAAGAAATAGGTGTAAATATGACTTGTTAACTTTTATACACAGTGAAAATACGTCTTACATGGGCACAAAATGAACATTTAAACATATATATATATATATATATACACTGCTCAAAAAAATAAAGGGAACACATCCTAGTACATTGTGTTGTTTAAGTGTTCCATTTATTTTTTTGAGCAGTATATATATATATAGTATATAATATATATTTTACTTCATTGTTAAGTACCGTATATACGCGTGTATAAGCCGACCCGTGTATAAGCCGACCCACCTAATTTTGTCACAAAAAACTGGGAAAACTTATTGACTTGCGTATAAGCCTAGGGTGGAAAATGCCGAAGCTACTGGTAAATTTCAAAAATACCAATAAAAGTAAACACAGAGATGAGTGGCCCCTTATAATGCTGCACAGTGATGAGTGGCCCCTTATAATGCTGCACAGTGATTGGTGGCCCCTTATAATGCTGCACAGTGATGAGTGGCCCCTTATAATCCTGCACAGTGATTAGTGGCCCCTTATAAAGCTGCAAAGTGAGTGGCCACTTATAATGCTGCACAGTGATTGGTGGCCCTTTATAATGCTGCACAGTGATGAGTGGCCCCTTATAATGCTGCACAGTGATTGGTGGCCCCTTATAATGCTGCACAGTGATGAGTGGCCCCTTATAATTCTGCACAGTGATTAGTGGCCCCTTATAATGCTGCAAAGTGAGTGGCCACTTATAATGCTGCACAGTGATTGGTGGCCCCTTATAATGCTGCACAGTGATTAGTGGCCCCTTATAATGCTGCACAGTGATGAGTGTCACACTGCCACAGCCAGGCGCGGGAGCGCTGCTCAGCCACATATTGGGACTAAGGTCCTGGAGTACACCAAGCTCCCAAGAACCAGCTTAATGCTTTAATAGCGCTACTTTGGCACCATCCTAACTTCATTAGCCTGTGGGATTGCTTCATACCCCCCGCTATTCCCCAGCTTCTCCCCTCTGTCAATCCCTTCACTGGCTCCCCATTGCCCAGAGACTCCAGTACAAAACCCTAACCATGACATACAAAGCCATCCACAACCTGTCTCCTCCATACATCTGTGACCTCGTCTCCCGGTACTTTCCTGCACGCAACCTCCGATCCTCACAAGATCTCCTTCTCTACTCCCCTCTTATCTCCTCTTCCCACAATCGCATACAAGATTTCTCTCGCGCATCACCCCTACTCTGGAACTCTCTACCACAACATATCAGACTCTCACCTACCATCGAAACCTTCAAAAGAGCCTGAAGACCCACCTCTTCCGACAAGCCTATAACCTGCAGCAACCACCGATCAACCAAACCGCTGCATGACCAGCTCTACCCTTGCCTACTGTATTCTCACCCATCCCTTGTAGATTGTGAACCTTAG
Organism: Dendrobates tinctorius; assembly: GCF_039654945.1. Classification (NCBI taxonomy): domain Eukaryota; kingdom Metazoa; phylum Chordata; class Amphibia; order Anura; family Dendrobatidae; genus Dendrobates; species Dendrobates tinctorius. The sequence goes on along the minus strand of NW_027361779.1, from coordinate 7,468,618 downwards.
CGGGCAGGGTCAACTCTCCTCCTGTACCAGTTATGACTTGTATTATTTAACATTATTGTACTTGTTTTTACTATGTATACCCCTCCTTACATGTAAAGCGCCATGGAATAAATGGCGCTATAACAATAAATAATAATAATAATAATAATAATACCCTCACTGCACCACTGTGCTCTATCTCGTATATGCACTATAATTTAAGAGATATATGATTAAGACCCTGGCAGGGTCGAAACGTCACTTACAATAGCATTTGTAAATCTGCTCCCTGGCTTAATATTTGTATCACAATAAATGAATTCTTTATGCAAGTTATTCCACTTGAGTGTGTGGTGAACATTAATCCTACTAACATCATGTAGGACATCTGAAAATTTACAATGTCTTACTCAGCAAAATCTCCTATAGCTCAGCCTTATGATAGGCAAATTAATAGGAAAAATCACATAGGGCTTGGTAAGTAGACAAAAGAGAACTGGTAAATATAAATTTACCAGTTTTATCACACTTGAGCAAATATACAAGATAATATATATTGTATTCTTACTCACTACATTTAAGTAAAAATGTGAATATATGGGGTTTGTGTCATTTGGAGCATGAAAAATAGTTTTATTGTAGGTTGCAAACATAATTCCACATTAAAAGTAAGTTTTACGTACAACTAAATTCTCTACTAACTGTATTAGCATGATAACCAATCAGAATTGTCTATTTGGTAATGTTGGAATGGGTAGCAGTTGTAGTATTTCCTTTGCTGCAAGATCTGCGGTGTTGTCATGTCATAGCAGCCTAGGAAAGACATTATCTATAACCTAGTAGAGGGCACTGGTGGATCTTTGAAATAACAACTTTCAATTAAATAAAAATGTTTGAGAAATGTTATGGTACATTAATATGGGCAAAGTTTTTGTTGAGCTGGCACCAATTTATTGACTAACCCATACACATGCCCTACTGGGGTGAAATATTAATACAATTCTCACATAGAAATAAGAGGGAGACATGCCAGGTGCCTCTTGTGACGGATCGACACATTGGCATGTCAATATTACGTCAGCGGGATCACTTGGTAAGGTCTCCCCACTTGTACCAATGTGGCATTCCACACCCACTAAGGGCATCTAAGGCAAGCTTGGCACAGCTTTACAAAAACACCCCCTGTCCACATGTGCCCTGAAAGGCCCAGAGAATGAGAGGAGATGGCCCATCCAGTCACTGACATGTCACCACACCCACAAACTTGACAGGCTGAAAGGCCCATTTCACTAGCCCCAATCAAACAAAACCTTATCAGCGTGGTAGAACTGCCACCAGTTCCTCGTATGATATAAGTCTGGTCCATTAATGGGAATTATATAGGGTAAGAAACCAGCCCGAGTAGCATGTAAAATTAAATCGAGAAAAGCACGAGTAGCATGTGAAGTTAAAGCCGAGAACACAAACATGTGGATTCGTAGATATAGATAAAAGCGCAGCTCAAGATTAAATTATATATTTAATCATCTTAAGGGCACACTAGACAATACACTATATACACTATATACACAATGGTTATGCATATATAATGGACAGATATGCAAATACAGGGTATAGTACAAGAGATATAAGCAGATACATCACGTCAGTTATCATAATGACGTCCAACCATGTGTGTGCTGGACCTCAAGCGGCATCAGCTTGCAGCTGGGTCCTAGGTCCTTCACAGCACATTACTCAACATGACCCCCATTCCCCATTCCCCCATTCAAAGTGGATAGCAGGCATCAGAGAGAGAGAGACCACATGGCTTTACACTAGCTTTTATCACCCTTTTGTCCCATCCCCAAGGCTCTGGTAGCTAAAAACTCCAAAACTTCAGATGGGTCATAGCGCTTTAGTGGATGGTCCTAGGTAGGCGGTTCTGGTGCCATCGGATCCAGCCGAGCCTCTGTTATGTGTTAAGACCAAACACAGCTTTGCTATCTGTTTCCTACAAGGTATTCTACATATCTAGTTATCTCCCCTCCCTGTGAGGTTGGAACAGATTAAGACCCTGGAAGGTGTTCGGTTCGGTCTGGGGATCTTGGAAATATACACGATGTACAGCTAGGATGGACGTATAGTATCTCCATAGCGCCTTATGGAATCATAGCTGACGTAACAGAGCAATTTAGACCATATAATATCCACATGGCAGCAAGCCTTTTGTTCTGCTCTGAGCTAGTCAAGGTGTGAGATCTGTCACTTACAGCCCTTCAAATCCCTCCCCCGCTTCTGCTAGGTGTTCTGTTACAACTACACACTGAACGATTTTTTATAATTTCATGCTAAATGGGATACAAATAATTATTGGAATTATATCTCCAATAGTCTTCACACCTCTGAACTCAAAATTGGTAAAATTAGACAACCTGCATCAAATATCTATAGGTATTGTTACACAATAAGCATTGGCTTGGAAAAGACTAGTGACAAACTTTAAGAGAATTTTTAGAAATTTTTAGCCAGGGAAAATCCTAAACGCAGATACTAGTGGCATAGAAGCACCTGTATTTGGGATTTTTAGCTCCTAAAAGGGCATAGCTACCAATTTTAGGAATGATACAATGAAAAAATAAAAAAGCAGCACAGATGAAAAAGGAGAAAAGAGGGTGCACGCTCTCAGGTATATACCAAACCTTAAAGACATCCATAAGAAAAATGGAAAGCAGCACTCCTTTAGAAAATATAAAGGTGTTTTATTCAGCCCATAGGGCTATGTGCCCATTCAGTGCAACGTTTCGGTCCAAAAAGGGTGCAGACCTTTCTCAAGCTTGAGAAAGGTCCGCACCCTTTTTGGACCAAAATGTTGCACTGAATGGGCACATAGCCCTATGGGCTAAATAAAACACCTTTATATTTTCTAAAGGAGTGCTGCTTTCCATTTTTCTTATGGATACCAATTTTAGGAGTTACGATCAACAGCAGTACTTCTATTTGCTTCACAACAGCACAACCTATTTAGGTTTGTGTCCATCTATGTTTCTTGCTTCCTGTGACGACACAGCATTTAATCTTAATTATCAAGACTTCTATTTTCAGTAGGCTAGGACATAAGATAATGTCTCAGTGTTGACTATTGAATTTATGTGTTTTTCTTTAGTTGGTCAAGAAACATAGACTGTTGTCATATGAGACATAGCCTATTGTCTGAACATTGACTATTGAAATATATGTTTGTGGATTTATGAATAGCTCTTATACCAACTCCAACAGGTTATTGTCTGCTATCATTGCAAGACCGGGATACAGGGTCATTTAATAATTGATGTTTTCTAGTATGTTGATTGCACATTGTACCAGGTCACGCAGTTTGTTGACCTGCAAAACAGAGGAGGACAAACTATGCAAATTGAATACTCAAACAATGAGAGATGAGACCATGCCACCTTCCCCAAATCCTGTAGAAAAATGCCTGAATAAGAGCTGTGAACTATAAAAGGGGTATCAAGAAGCATTTTACAGGATGCCATCTTTAGGACCACAGCCCTAGCTGGAGGAATACATTTCTGCTCCATTGACCATCAAAGAACTCATTATTTTTGGGGAAGCCAGGTTGTGAGCCTCCAGTCAACCTGGCCCAAATGGATACAGTTATGGCCAAAAGTATTGACACCCCTGCAATTCTGTCAGATAATACTCAGTTTCTTCCTGAAAATGATTGCAAACACAAATTCTTTGGTATTATTATCTTCATTTAATTTGTCTTAAATGAAAAAAACACAAAAGAGAATGAAGCAAAAAGCAAAACATTGATCATTTCACACAAAACTCCAAAAATGGGCCAGACAAAAGTATTGGCACCCTCAGCCTAATACTTGGTTGCACAACCTTTAGCCAAAATAACTGCGACCAACCGCTTCCGGTAACCATCAATGAGTTTCTTACAATGCTCTGCTGGAATTTTAGACCATTCTTCTTTGGCAAACTGCTCCAGGTCCCTGATATTTGAAGGGTGCCTTCTCCAAACCACCATTTTTAGATCTCTCCACAGGTGTTCTATGGGATTCAGGTCTGGACTGATTGCTGGGCACCTTAGACGTCTCTGTTAGCACCGCTCCCCGCTCCCCGGCTGTGCTCACCGCTCCCGCTCCTGGTCCGGCTTCCTCCTCAGTCTCTGCCTTGACGCGCGCCCCCCGCTCTGCGCGCTTTCCGGCAGCTGGCCTCCCGACGCCCTCCTCCACTTCCCTCGGCCGCGCGCATGGTACCTCTGCGCACACGCCGGAGGGTTAGATCGTGCGCCTATAGCCGCCTGTCGGTGTGACCTGCTCGGACCTCCTCCTGACCTATCAGAGCCCTCCACCAGGTATTTCAGGCCGTCCTCCCCTAGTGGAGGCGCCTGACTATTGAGTTATTGTCTCTTGTGTATAGGCCGTGCTCGCTGCTGTTGCAGCTGCTGTCCTGTTAACCCTCTGTGCTGCCTGCCTTTGTGCTCTCTGTCTCTGTGCTCCCTGTCCCTGTACTCCCAGTCTCTGTGCTTCCTGCTGTGCCATAGTGTTATCGCTTTGTCTCCTGCTCCTGCCATCTGTTTAACCCTCGGTTTCCTCTCTCCTTTTTAGTTTTGCTTCCACTCCTGCCTCCAGCTGGATCCGCCGTCCCACCGTCTCCTCCTCGGATCTCCCACCACTCCTCTTCATCGCTCACCCTCTTGAGCCGACCCCTGGTCCTGGCTGCCGTGGCGCTTGAACTCCTCGAGTCTGTCCCCTAACGGTCCCTGTATAGGGGTTGGTCCACTTGGTGCGCTCGCTCGGGGAGGATTCGGCGTCACGGTCCAGTGGGTCCACTCTCGCTTCCGGCATCCGAAGTGTAACAGAAGTGTAACAGAATAGTCAGGCCATGGACCCCGCCGGGGCCGCCGCCCAAAAGGAGTTGGTATTCCTGAGGGAAAACCAGACCCGAATTATGTCTTTTATGAAGACCATGGTTTCCCGCTTGTCGGCCTTACAGGCCGCTGACCCTGGCAACGCCTCCCAACTGGCCAGCCTCCAGCAGGAGCTGGTTCAGCAACGGGACACCCAAGCCCATATCCTCTCTTACATGGCCTCGGTCGGCGATCGGTTGCTGTCCCTGCAGTCGGCTGCCGCGCGCGATCCGTCCCGCGTTTCCGATCCCGTACCTGCCCCGCCACCCAGGCTGGGTAAACCGCCTCGGTATGGCGGCGACCCAAAGTTGTGCAGGGGCTTCCTAAATCAGTGCAGGTTGCATTTCGAACTATTGCCCCAACAGTATCCCACTGATCGGGCCAAGGTGGCCTTTATTGTGTCCCATCTGGAGGGAGAGGCTCTCTCCTGGGTGAATCCCCTGTGGGAGAGGGACGATCCCGTAGTCTCTAGTGTCCAGAACTTCACGGACACTTTCCGTAGAGTCTTTGACGAGCCCGGTCGGGTAGCTTCCGCCACGGAGTCCCTTTTCTGCCTCACTCAGGGTACCCTTACGGTCGGACAATATGCCATCCGGTTCCGTACCTTGGCCTCTGAGTTGGGGTGGAATAACGAGGCTTTGGTCGGGGCCTTCTGCCGTGGTCTCGCTGGCAAAATCAAGGACGAACTGGCAGGGCGTGATACCCCGACCACCTTGGATGATCTTATTTCTCTGGCCACACGAATTGACCTCCGGTTTCAGGAACGCGCTCGGGAGGCTGCGAGAGAGAGGCGACCGCTCAGACCGTCTGCTTCTTTTCACAGGTCGTCCAGTCCTCGTCCTCCTGGTCCGTCCTCCAGTCTGGCACCGGAGCCGATGCAGGTGGATCGAGTCAAGTTGGCAGAACAGCGCCGTAAGGAGAGACTGATGGAGGGTTTGTGCCTGTATTGTGGCAGCGCGTCCCACTTCCTGCGTTCCTGTCCTGAGAGGCCAGGAAACTCCTCCACCTAGGGCAGGTAAGAGAGGCCGACCTAGGTGTATCTCACTCCTCTCATCCCCTTACCCTTTCGGTTCAGCTGGTTTTTGGTCAGAGATGTGGCTCGGAGGTGGCCTATGTGGACTCGGGCGCGGCGGGGAACTTCATAAGATTGAAGGAGGTGAGGAAGTACCGGATTCCCGTGATTACCCTGAAAACTCCACGTGTTATCGCCTCTGTAGATGGAAGACCCCTACAGGAATCCGTGTCCCTGGTTACGGAGGAGGTGTGTCTGCAAATCGGGGCCTTGCACCGGGAGTGGATCGCATTCTATGTTCTTCCTGACCTAGCCCATGCCTTGCTACTTGGCCTACCCTGGCTTAGAACACATGAACCCGTCCTGAATTGGCGTTCCGGGGGAGGTCCTCCGCTGGTGACATCCCTGCCAGGAGAGGTGCCTGGGGCCTGTGCGTCCAGTCAGTCCTCCTCCAGTCTCCTCGGGCCCAGGAGGCTTACCACCCGCATACTGGTCGTTCTCAGATGTGTTTGATAAGAAGGAGGCAGAGATCCTTCCTCCGCATCGCCCGTATGACTGCCCTATTGATCTCCGACCCGGGACCACTCCGCCCCGTGGGTGAATTTATCACTTGTCCCCAGCTGAGACTGCGGCCATGTCTGAGTACATTCGTGAGAATTTAGCCAGAGGTTTCATACGGAAGTCTTCTTCGCCTGCCGGAGCCGGGTTTTTCTTTGTGAAAAAGAAGGACGGTTCTCTCCGTCCTTGCATTGATTTCCGGGGTTTGAACGACATTACTGTAAAAAACAAGTATTCCTTGCCTCTCATCCATGAACTCTTTGATCGGCTGCGTGGAGCCCTCATCTTCTCGAAGTTGGATTTATGCGAAGCCTACAATCTCGTCCGCATCTGTCCGGGTGACGAATGGAAGACCGCCTTCAACACCCGGGAAGGGCATTACGAATATCCCGTTATGCCCTTCGGTCTCTGCAACGCTCTGGCCGTGTTCCAGGAATTCGTCAACGATATCTTCCGAGACCTATTGTACTCCTGCGTGGTGGTGTATCTGGATGACATCCTTATTTTCTCCCCGGATCTGGCATCTCACAGGAGGAGCGTTCGTCTGGTTCTACAACGCCTACGGGAGAATCGCCTCTACGCGAAGCTGGAGAAGTGACTCTTTGAGCAGTCTTCCTTACCCTTTTTGGGCTACATTGTTTCTGTTTCTGGTCTGGAGATGGATCCTGGAAAGTTGTCGACAATTCTTCAATGGCCCCGGCCGGTGGGAGTCAAGGCGATTCAAAGGTTCCTCGGCTTCGCCAACTATTATCGCCAATTTGTGCCACATTTTTCATCCGTCATCAAACCCATCTCCAGTCTCACTCGCAAGGATGTCAACTCCTCGTCCTGGTCTCCGGAGGCTGAAGAGGCCTTCTCCTGTCTGAAACAAGCCTTTGCAACGGCACCTGTTTTACACCGACCCGAGGCTACCAAGCCATTCATTCTGGAGGTGGATGCCTCTTCCATCGGAGCAGGTGCAGTGCTTTCTCAGAGATCCCCGTCCGGCCGACTGCCGATTCCCTCGGTCCCTTGGCAACATATCGCTTTGGATTTTATTACGGACCTGCCTGACGCTTCCGGATATACAACTATCCTGGTAACTGTCGACCGCTTCTCCAAGATGGCCCATTTCACTCTTCTTCCAGCCTTGCCCTCCGCCCCAGAGTTGGCGAAGATTTTTATCCAGCACATCTTTCGCCTCCATGGCTTTCCAAAGCATATTGTGTCTGATCGAGGCGTATAATTCACCTCATGATTCTGGAGAGCTTTATGTGAGCTTCTGGAGGTAAGGTTGGACTTTTCCTCCGCGTACCATCCCCAGTCCAATGGCCAAGTGGAACGCATTAATCAGGTACTAGTGACATATTTACAGCAGTTCACCAACGCTCATCAGGATAACTGGGTCCATCTCCTTCCCTGGGCAGAGTTCTCCTACAATAATCACCCAAGCGAGTCTTCGGCCAAGTCTCCATTCTTCGTGGTGTTTGGGATGCATCCTGGTATCCCTCTACCTATTTCCACCACCTCTGGTGTGCCTGCAGTAGATTCTCTGACCCTGGAGTTCTCTAAGATCTGGTCCGAGACTAAGGAGGCTCTCAGGAAGTCTGGGGAGCGCATGAAGAAACACGCTGACAAGAGACGCTTGGACTCTCCGATCTACCTCCCGGGTCAACAAGTTTGGCTTTCGGCCAAGTACATTAGGCTAAAGCTCCCTTCTTACAAACTGGGACCTCGCTACATTGGACCTTTCAAGATTCTCAAACGCATTAACAACGTATCTTACAAACTGGAGTTACCCGTCTCGCTTCGGATCCCCAACTCCTTTCATGTCTCTCTCCTTAAGCCGGTTGTCTTGAATCGGTTCCACCCAGCTCCTAACCCTTCTCCTCTACCTGTCTCCTCCGATGATATCTTTGAGGTAAGGGACGTTTTGGCCTCGAAAAAAGTTAGGGGTAAAACCTTTTTCCTAATCGATTGGAAGGGTTTCGGTCCCGAGGAGAGATCTTGGGAGCTGCAAGAGAACATCAATGCTCCGCGCATTTTTAAGAAGTTTTTAGCCAGTGGAGGGGAGGGTAAGAGAGGGGGTACTGTTAGCACCGCTCCCCGGCTGTGCTCACCGCTCCCGCTCCTGGTCCGGCTTCCTCCTCAGTCTCTGCCTTGACGCGCGCCCCCGCTCTGCGCGCTTTCCGGCAGCTGGCCTCCCGACGCCCTCCTCCACTTCCCTCGGCCGCACGCATGGTACCTCTGCGCACGCGCCGGAGGGTTAGATTGTGCGCCTATAGCCGCCTGTCGGCGTGACCTGCTCGGACCTCCTCCTGACCTATCAGAGCCCTCCACCAGGTATTTCAGGCCGCCCTCCCCTAGTGGAGGCGCCTGACTATTGAGTTATTGTCTCTTGTGTCTAGGCCGTGCTCGCTGCTGTTGCAGCTGCTGTCCTGTTAACCCTCTGTGCTGCCTGCCTTTGTGCTCTCTGTCTCTGTGCTCCCTGTCCCTGTACTCCCAGTCTCTGTGCTTCCTGCTGTGCCATAGTGTTATCGCTTTGTCTCCTGCTCCTGCCATCTGTTTAACCCTCGGTTTCCTCTCTCCTTTTTAGTTTTGCTTCCACTCCTGCCTACTGCTGGTTCTGCCGTCCCACCGTCTCCTCCTCGGATCTCCCACCACTCCTCTTCATTGCTCACCCTCTTGAGCCGACCCCTGGTCCTGGCTGCCGTGGCGCTTGAACTCCTCGAGTCTGTTCCCTAACGGTCCCTGTATAGGGGTCGGTCCACTTGGTGCGCTCGCTCGGGGAGGGTTCGGCATCACGGTCCAGTGGGTCCACTCTCGCTTCCGGCATCCGAAGTGTAACAGAAGTGTAACAGTCTCCACTGCTTTCTCTCAAACCATTTTCTAGTGCTTTTTGAAGTGTGTTTTGGGTCATTGTCCTGCTGGAAGACCCATGACCCCTGAGGGAGACCCAGCTTTCTCACACTGGGCCCTACATTATGCTGCAAAATTTGTTGGTAGTCTTCAGACTTCATAATGCCATGCACACAGTCAAGCAGTCCAGTGCCAGAGGCAGCAAAGCAACCCCAAAACATCAGGGAACCTCCGCCATGTTTGACTGTAGGGACCGTGTTCTTTTCTTTCAATGCATCTTTTTTTCTCCTGTAAACTCTATGTTGATGCCTTTGCCCAGAAAGCTCCACTTTTGTCTCATCTGACCAGAGAACATTCTTCCAAAACGGTTTAGGCTTTTCCAGGTAAGTTTTGGCAAACTCCAGCCTGGCTTTTTTATGTCTCGGGGTAAGAAGTGGTGTCTTCCTGCGTCTCCTACCATTCAGTCCCTTTTCATTCAGACGCCGACGGATAGTACGGGTTGACACTGTTGTACCCTCGGACTGCAGGGCAGCTTGAACTTGTTTGGATGTTAGTTGAGGTTCTTTATCCAATATCCGCACAATCTTGCGTTGAAATCTCTTGTCAATTTTTATTTTCCGTCCACATCTAGGGAGGTTAGCCACAGTGCCATGGGCTTTAAACTTCTTGATGACACTGCGCATGGCAGACACAGGAACATTCAGGTCTTTGGAGATGGACTTGTAGCCTTGAGATTGCTCATGCTTCCTCACAATTTGGTTTCTCAAGTCCTCAGACAGTTCTTTGGTCTTCTTTCTTTTCTCCATGCTCAATGTGGTACACACAAGGACACAGGACAGAGGTTGAGTCAACTTTAATCCATGTCAACTGGCTGCAACTGTGATTTAGTTATTGCCAACACCTGTTAGGTGCCACAGGTAAGTTACAGGTGCTGTTAATTACACAAATTAGAGAAGCATCACATGATTTTTTGAACAGTGCGAATACTTTTGTCCACCCTCTTTTTATGTTTGGTGTGGAAGTATATCCAAATTGGCTTTAGGACAATTCTTTTTGTGTTTTTTCATTTAAGACAAATTAAATGAAGATAAAAATACCAACAAATTTGTGTTTGCAATAATTTTCAGGAAGAAACTGAGTATTATCTGACAGAATTGCAGGGGTGTCAATACTTTTGTCCACAACTGTACATTTGGGGAAGCCAGGATTGGGACCCTCTGGTAACCTGGCTCCATGGAGATGTTTGAGGAAACCAAGTTGGGACCCTCCGATCACCTGGCTCCATGGAGACGTTCTGAGAAGCTAGGTTGGGACCATCCGGTCATCTGGCCACATAACTTAATGGACTGTCAGCTTTCTAAGCTTGTTTTTACCTTTTCTCTGTGGGTGCCTGACAAAATTGGGGTGCCACAGGTGGGGGTGGTCAGCCCTGGAAGCCCCGAAGTCACAGCTGCTCTGATCCCAGTGAATCAGCGTAAGGGCGAGACTCATTTTGCAGCATCTTGAGTATTTTGCTTGGACTGTTCTATATGCTATTGTCTGTTAGGTAGTGCAATAAAGTATTGCCATGTTATTTTATCCTCACCTTGCATTTTATGAGTAGTATTATGCTCATGAGAAAGGAGAGCGGGCATTCATGTCTTCACACTTGCCTTCAATACTCTGATATACTTACCTTATTAACATCTCTCCCCTCTTCTTTTTGCTTTAGTGTCTTATCTATAGGGCTAAGTAGAATCTATTTCTGTTGAATCAAAATTCAGATGCGATCAATAATTTCACTCATATTTTTTATCATAGTATTCTATAAATCTTTTTATTAATGCTATTTTTTTCTTTTTGTGATTTAGTCATTTTAACATAAATCAGTAAGAAAACTAGAAAGTCAACTCCATCGCACATGGAAACTAAATGGAACAATTTTTAGAAGTGCTAATATCTTCTTTCTCTCAATTCATAAATCAAACAACTGGCCATTGACAGGAGAAGACCTGCAATGTGGAGCCTCCTGCAGCTAAGATAAAAAAAACAGTTAATTTGACAATTTGTCATCCTGATTATTTTGTTGCATTTATTTTTCACTATTGGTTTCAGTGCTCAGCTTTACTGCATAATTTAAATATCCAGTAGTGAAAAGAAGAGAAGTCCATGGCACTCAATCCTTGAAATCAATATATTTAGAAGGCCTGTCTTTTTAATATTGGAACGTACATTAATCTTGCTCTTTATTATAATTATCAGACTAATATAGATGCAATTCTTGATGGGGATTACAAAGAAGCTGAGGAAACTTTGATGAATCATGTTAACATGCTCATACCTACATTGTTACAAGAAAGATCATCATCCTCAAAAGACAATCTTAACCCCTTAACAACCAGAGGTATTTTTGTTTTGGCATTTTCGTTTTTTGCTCACCTTCTTCCTAGAGCCATAACTTTTATAATTTTTGGTAAAAATGGCATTGTGAGTGTTTGTTTTTTGCAGGACGAGTTTTACTTTTGAATGGCACCATTGGTTTTAACATATTGTGTACTGGAAAATAGGAAAAAAAATTCCAAGTGCAGTGAAACTCCAAAAAAGTGCAATCCCACAGTTGTTTTTTGGGTTTTATTTTTCCATATTCACTAAATACTAAAACTATCCTGCCATTATGATTCTCCAGGTCATTACAAGTTCATAGACACCAAACATTTCTAGGTTCTTTTTTATTTAAGTGGTGAAAAAAGTTCAGAAGTATGTTTAAAAAAAATTGCTCTATTTTCCGATACCTATAGCATCTCCATTTTTCATGATCTGAGGTTAGGTGAATGCTTATTTTGTGCATGCCAAGCTGACGTCTTTAACCCCTTAAGCCCCAAGGGTGGTTTGCACGTTCATGACCGGGCCAATTTTTACAATTCTGACCACTGTCCCTTTATGAGGTAATAACTCTGAAACGCTTCCATGGATCCCGGTGATTCTGACATTCTTTTCTCGTGACAGATTGTACTTCATGTTAGTGCTAAAATTTCATTCAAATAACTTGCATTTATTTGTGAAAAAAACAGAAATTTGGCGAAAATTTTGAAAATTTTGCAATTTTCCAACTTTGAATTTTTATGCCCTTAAATCACAGAGATACGGCACACAAAACACTTGATAAGTAACATTTCCCACATGTTTACTTTACATCAGCACAATTTTGGAATCAAAATTTTTTTTGTTAGGAAGTTATAAGGGTTAAAAATTGACCAGCGATTTCTCATTTTTGCAACACCATTTTATATTTACGGACCACATCACATTTGAAGCCACTTTGAGTGGTCTATATGTGACACCATTCTAAAAACTGCACCCCTTAAGGTGCTCAAAACCTCATGCAAGAAGTTTATTAACCCTTTAGGTGCGTCACAGGAATTTTTTGAATATTTAAAAAAAAATGAACATTTAACTTTTCAGGTTCTATTTTTTTTATTTTACCAAGGGTAACAGGAGAAATTGGACAGCAAAATTTATTGTGTAATTTGTCCTGAGTATGCTGATACCTGATATGTGGGGGGAAACCACTGTTTCGGCGCATGGCAGAGCTCAGAAGGGAAAGAGCGCCGTTTGACTTTTTCAATGCAAAATTGGCTGGAATTCAGATCAGACGCCATGTCACGTTTGGAGAGCCCCTGATGTACCTAAACAGTGGAAACCCCCCACAAGTGACATTTTGGAAACTAGACCCCCCAAGGAACTTATCTAGATGTGTGGTGAGAACTTTGAACCCCCAAGGGCTTCACAGAAGTTTATAACATACAGCCGTACAATTGAAAAATCATATTTTTTCCACAAAAATGATCTTTTCACCCTCAATTCTTATTTTTCCAAGGTTAACAGGACCATAAAAGTTATTGTGCAATTTGTCCTGAGTACGCTGATACCCCATATGTGGGGGTAGACCACTATTTGGGCGCATGGCAGAGCTCGGAAGGGAAGCAGCGCCATTTGACGTTTTTGGCTGGAATTGAGGTCGGACACCATGTCGCGTTTGGAGAGCCCCTGATGTACCAAAACAGTGGAAACCCCCACAAATGACACCATTTTGGAAACTAGACCCCCCTAGGAACTTATCTAGATGTGTGGTGAGCACTTTGACCCTCCAGTGCTTCACAGAAGTTTATAACGCCCGGGCGTGAAAATAAAAAAAACATTTTTTTCCACAAAAATGATATTTTTGCCCCCAATTTTTTATTTTCCTAAGGGTAACAGGAGAAATTGGACCCCAAAAGTTGCTTTGCAATTTGTCCTGAGTAGGCTGATACCCCATATGTGGGGGTTAAACACTGTTTGGGCGCATGGCAGAGCTTGGAAGGGAAGGAGCACCATTTGACTTTTTCAACTCAGAATTGGCTGGAATTGAGATCAGATGCCATGTTGCATTTGGAGAGCACCTGATGTGCCAAAACAGTGAAAATGCCCAATTCTAACTCCAACCCTAATCCTAATCTCAGCCCTAACCCTAGCCCTAACCCTAGCCCTAGCCCTAACCCTAGCCCTGGCCCTAACCCTAATGGGAAAATGGAAATAAATACATTTTCTTTTAATTTTATTATTTTTCCATAACTAAGGGGGTGATAACGGGGGGTTTGATTTACTATTTATGGCGGGTTTTTATGTTTGGCTGCTGTCACACGCTAAAAGACGCTTTTTATTGTAAAAATAGTTTTTGCATCACCACATATTGAGAGCTATAATTTTTCCGTATTTTGACCCACCGAATCATGTGAGGTCTTATTTTTTGTGGGACGAGTTGACGTTTTTATTGGTACCATTTTTGGGCACTTGACATTTTTTGATCGCTTTTTATTCCGATTTTTGGGACGCAGAATGAACATAAACCAGCGTTTCATGAATTTCTTTTGGGGGGGTGCGTTTACACCGTTCCGCGTGCGGTAAAATTGATAAAGCGGCTTTATTCTTTGGGTCAGTATGGTTACAGCGATACCTCATTTATGTCGTTTTTTATGTTTTGCCGCTTTTATGCAATGAAAACAATTTTATATAAAAAATAATTATTTTTGCATCGCTTTATTCTGCGAGCTATAACTTTTTTATTTTTTCGCTGATGATGCTGTATTATGGCTCGATTTTTGCGGGACAAGATGACGTTTTCAGCTGTACCATGGATATTTATATGCGTCTTTTTGATCTTGCGTTATTGCACTTTTTGTTCGGTGGTATGATAATAAATAATTATTTTTTGCTTCGTTTTTTATTTTTATTTTTTTAAGGGGTTCGCTAAAGGGGTTAACTAATGGGACAGTTTTATAGGGCAGGTCGTTACAGACACAGCGATACCAAATATGTGTACTTTTATTGTTTTTTTGTTTTTTTTCCAAAAAATGAATCTATTGGGGGAATATCTTTTTTTTTCTAATTTATTTGGCAATTTTTTTTTAATTATTTTAACACTTTTTTTTAACTTTTATTACATTGTCCCAGGCGTGACCTCACTGTCCTGTGACAGATCGCTGATCTGTCACATCACAGATCACTGTGACAGATCAGTGATCTGTCACAGGCAGTGCAGCCGGCTTCCTCGTGCCTGCGCTTTGCAGGCACTGAGGAAGTCAGCTCCCTGCAGGCCCCCGAAGGTCCCCGTCGCCATCTTGGATTTGGTGGCCTGCATGGAAGGAGCCCCCCGCAGAAGCGCTGCACATTGCGCTGCTGTGGGGGGCTCAGGGAAGCACAGAGGGAGCCCCTTCCCTGCCAATGCTTCCCTTTAACCCCCGATACACCGCTATAGTGTTTGATCACGGTGTGCAAGGGGTTAACATGTCGGGGGGGTCCATGACTGCCCCTGACACATAGTGCCGGGTGTTGTCTGTGATAATCAGCTGACACCCGGCAGCGATCAGCGGCGCTCACCACGTGGGCACCGCTGATCGCTATGACGTACTATCCCGTCCCTGGGAATTAAGTCCCAGGGAACATGGATGGGATAGTACGTCATATGGGATTAAGGGGTTAATGTTAAAATTTTGTGCAGATACGATCTTTTTATCACCCGTTATTGCATTTTAATGAAATGTTGAGGCGACCAAAAAAAACATAATTCTGGCTTTTTGACTTTTTTCTCTTTACGCCGTTTAATGATTGGGTTAATTTTTTTCTATTGATAGATTGGGTGATTATAAACACAGAGATACCAAATATGTGTATATTTGATTTTTTTATTGTTTTATTTTGAATGGAGCGAAAGGGGGGTGATTTAAAACTTTTATTTTTTTTATTAATATTTTTAAAAACTTTTTTTTACTTTTTGAATGCTTATTGTATGCTAATTATATATATATATAAATATATATAATAATCTTTATATAGCGCTAACATATTCTGCAGCGCTTTACAGTTTGCACACATTATCATCACTGTCCCCGATGTGGCTCACAATCTACAGTAAATTCCCTATTAATATGTCTTTGGAATGTGGGAGGAAACCAGAGTACCTGGGGAAACCCACGCCAGCATGGGGAGAACATAAAAACTCCTTGCAGATGTTGTCCTTGGTGGAATACGAACCCAGGACTCCAGCGCTGCAATGCTGCAGTGATAACCACTGAGTCACCATGCTGCATATATATATATATATATATATATATACTGCTCAAAAAAATAAAACTAACACAAATGGCCTGTTGCAAATGGAATAATGTTCCCTTTATTTTTTTGAGCAGTATATATATATATATACACATATATGTATGTATATATATATATATATATATACATACTGATATTAATAACAAATCCCTAATTAACAATTTATTGTTTTTGTAAAAGTTTGCGACCCCTGATTTTTGATGTCTTGGAAAACCCAATTTAAAACCATAAAGCTCCGAACATAGTTTTTCTGCTTAGAAAATTACATTCTAAATATACATCCATTCATAACAAGCATATTCTCCATCTGAGACCTGTTTAAAATTTGATAGCTAACACACTCCATCTGTGAAAATCTTTTCTAAATCCCAAGAAGGATTACTGTTTCAACATGTACAGAAAGTTTAGTCTTTGCGTTGCATAAAACCTACTGTTTCTCCAGGGGAAATCCAGTTTGAAATGCAGAACATAGCTCTGCGATACGAGTCCTTTTTATTAGCAAGTTGTGCTCAGATTTTAACAAGCATACTGCTAAAATATTTCATCTATGCATACTAATACTTTTTTTTTACCTTTAGCTAATATTTTACAATTGAGCTTTTATAAAATGTCAAATCACTGCAATAAGTTATAGTCAGTGTGGCGTTAATTGTCAGAATATGCTGTAATAATATAGCACAAAATTCATGGTTTTAATCTGTGGATGGCTATTTAGTAGTAGCCATCACAATGGGTCAGCTCTCAAGTGTCAGACAATTGTTTTGACAACCCAGTAAACCTAAGAGAATTTCAAGCCATAATGATTAATATCAATTTTTGAATATTAAAATTTTTTTTGTTCCAAATTTCCTCCCAAATGTATGTTTAAGTCAAGTTTGTCTATGTGTTTGTAAGGAAAACGAGAGCCCCTGGGAGGATAAAGGATACCCCACCACCATCACCAATCTGTGATGAAACTGACAGAATCACAGCTCTCTGGCGCACCCCTTACACTCAGATCAGTCAGGGAGCCGCACCCAGGATAAGTAGTCACTGGAGAGGCTGCCCTGTCATGTATCGGGGCACTCTGCAGTGTGGGCGCTGTATATGTCACCAGTCACAGGCCAAAAAAAAAAATATATATATATATATATATATATATATATATAAACCTCCCGTCCTCCACTGCCAGGATCCCCCAACGACACCAGGATGGTATGCTGCCACCAGTTCCTTGTTAGAGATAAGCCCGGTCTGTTAACAAGCTAATATCGGGTCAGAAACCAAACCCAGGTAGCGTATAAGTACTAGCCGGACTCACTGATGTGGGAAATCGGGTTTCAATAAAAGAGCAGCGCAAAATTAATTGATTTTTTTTAATTGCCAAAAGGTGCACTAGATGATACAAATATATACAGAGTAATATACAGATAAAGGTAGGGCACAGGTATGGGATTGCAGTTAGCTGTATGTGTCACTTTACCATACTTGATAACGTGTGGATGAAGAGAAAATCTCGTATCCACAGTTACCTTCTTAGTTTCTGGTCCACCTCCATGCGTTATGTGACATGGCTTCTGAGGAAGAACAATGACAAAGGCTAAATGTGTTTAGCCAACTTTTAACCCTTAGCGTGCCACCTCCCACATTTGCCACCATCCCTCTGGCTTAGACTTAAATCTCTTCCCTTGACCACCTAGCTGAAACAATTCCCAATATCTAGGATGGGTCATAACTTCCTAGTGGGAGGTCCAAATGGGACAACTGATGTCTCAATGGGTTCGTTGGGGCTGGATCTATATGGAGAGTCCAAACTTGGGTTGGCTAAGTGGTTCTGGAGAACCAGTCTTGATAGTTTGGTATTCGGAACAGCTAGAGAAAGATGAGACACAGGGTTGTATGCGGAAGGCTCCCAGGTTTCTGGTGTTATATTGGACTTAACCCTGAGATGCATGGTATTCTCATAATTCATCTCTAGGTGTCGGTGACGCTTGGTCTAGAGCTTCCAGTGATGGCTAATTGATGTTGGCCGCCTTGCAAAAAAGACAGCAGGGGGTCACAGCATTGCAACTAGTCGCCTTAATTAACACTGACCTCTAATTCTCTGGCCATATGGCAAAGTTCTGTTCTTTTGTTAATTTGTGTACTTATCCCAAGGGTAGGGGCCACAACCCTGCTGTGAAGGGAGATCTCTGGATAATCTATGAGGCTTAAATTAATAAATCAAAAATGGAGTCTCTCTCATCCCTCACAGTGTCCTCAGGAGCATTGCACGGCCAATAAGCCTCCTTACCTTGACAAGCCGTAGCTAGTATGTCACTCTCCACAGGGATAAATCTTACCCCTTAGACCTCATGTGATTGTGCACTAGTAATTTAACCCCTTCCCGACCAGTGACACAGCGTATGCATCATGAACGTCGGTGCCAATCCGACCAATGACACATATGCTGTGTCATGACTTGAAAGCCCCCCTGAGGGTCTGGTGACCGGGGTCAATGAAAGGTCACCCGACCCACAGGTACAGGGGGCTTTGTGCTTCACCCCAGGGGGAGGTGGCTTTGCTCCCCCGTGGCTGCGATCGCTCTGATTGGCTCTAAAAAAGTGAAAAGTGAAACAGCCAATCAATGAAATATTACAATCCAGCCATGGCCGATGATGCAGTAGCATCAGACATGGCTGGAGACACCGATCCGACCCCTCCACTGGCTAATGGGGGTGATAGGGCCCCCACCACCGAATGACAGTGGTGATCTGCCACCGCTGTCATGATCTGCTCCCCCGCCTTCCCTCCGCTCCCCCCAGCTTCCGATCACCGTCCCTCCCCCTGGTATCTCCTGAATCCCCGTGTCGCTCCCGGTGTCCCTCCTCCCTCCTGCATGGGCGCCGCCATCTTCCAAAATGGTGGGCGTATGCGCAGTGTGCCCGTCGAATCTGCCAAACGGCAGATTCCATTCATTCATTTTGATCACTGTGATAGATCCTATAGCAGTGATCAATATAAAAAAAGGTAAATCACCCCCCTTATCACCCCCATAGGTAGGGACAAATAATAAAATAAAGAAAATATTTTTATTTTTCCACTAAGGTTAGGGTTAGAATTAGGGTTAGGGTTGGAATTAGGGTTAGGGTTAGGGTGGAATTTGGGTTAGGGTTGAATTAGGGTTAGGGTTAGAATTAGGGTTAGGGTTGGAATTAGGGTTAAGATTAGGGTTAGGGGTGTGTTATGGTTAGGGTTGGGATTAGGGTTAGGGGTGTGTTGGGGTTAGGGTTATGGTTAGGGTTGGGATTAGGGTTAGGGATGTGTTGGGGTTAGGGTTGTGGTTAGGGGTGTGTTGGGGTTAGGGTTGGAGTTAGATTTCCAGCCAATTTTGCGTTCAAAAAGTCAAACAGTGCTCTGTTATGAATGAGTCACCATAGGAGGCAAAAACAGAAATGCTAGCTAAGTCCAGAAAACCAGAGAAGTTGGCACCTATCGGATTGCAGACCCCTGAACCTATCAACACAACTAGCAATAGCCGTGGGGGGTTCCTACGATGCCCTAGACCCCTCGATCACAGCCGGAGAATTAAATAGGCCTAAAGAAAGAAAGGGGAAATCTAAACTGCCCCAGAGCAGACCCCAAAGCAATAGGCAGCCCCCAACATATAATGACGGTGAAGCAAGATGAAAATACTAACACAGACAGAAAGATAGACTGAGCAAAGACGGGGCCCGAGCTAACTAGATAGAAAAGGACAGGAAGGCTGCTGTCTGCAATCCGTGAAAAACCCTATGAAAATAAGAGCCAACAGACTGACAGTGAAAAAGGCCCTGAAGACGCTAGGCTTCAAAAAGCTATGTCAGTACTCAGGAATATTCTGAAGACAGAGCTACAGGCAAAAGGAGATTCAGCTCACCCCAGAAGGGAATGGCAGATTACAGAAAAGCAAGGAGAACAAAAAACAAAACAAGAATGCTAACAGGCAAAACAGAAAACTTAGCTTTAGAGGAGCAGGAATCAGACTGGTGTCCTAGAAGTCCACAGAGAAATCACCCGCAGGGCAGAAGGGCATCGGCAGCCTTATATCCAGTCCGTGACTCCACTCAGCCAGTCATCCTCATTAGACTCAGGTGCCTGATTATCAGGCTCATTACCTTCCTTTACCAGAATAGGGAGTTCACCAGACCTCAGTGACGAAGGGGAAAATGAACTCACAACAGTGCTCCCTCACTTCCAAGCCCTGATGTGTGCCCAAACAGTGGTTGACCCCAACAAATGGGGCATCAGCATACTCAGGAAAAATTGCACAACTTTGGGGGTCTAATTTCTCTTGTTACCCTTGGGAAAGTAAAAAATTGGGGGCTAAAAAATTATTTTTGAGAAAAAAAAATATTTTTTTATTTTCACGTCTCTGCGTTATAAACGTCTGTGAAGTACTTGGGGGTTCAAAGTGCTCACCAGACATCTAGAAAAGTTCCTTGGGAGGTCTAGGTTCCAAAATGGGGTCATTAGTTGGGGTTTCTACTGTTTTGGCACATCAGGGGCTCTGCAAACGTAACGACACCTGCAGACCATTCCATCAAAGTCTGCATTTCAAAACATCACTACTTCCATTCTGAGCCTGACGTGTGCCCAGACAGTGTTCCCCCTCCACATATGGGGTACCAGCGTACTCAGGACAAACTCGTCAACAACCTTTTGGGGTCCAATTTATCTTGTTACCCTTGTGAATAAAAAAATGCCGGCTAAAAATAATTTTTTTTAGGAAAAAAATGATTTTTTTATTTTAACGACTCTGAGCTATAAACTTCTGTGAAGCACTTGGGGGTTCGAAGTACTCACCGCACATCTAGATAAGTTCCTTGAGGGTCTAGTTTCCAAAATGGGGTCACTCGTGGGGGTTTCCACAGTTTAGGCACATCAGGGGCTCTGCAAATGTAACATGACGCCCGCAGATCATTCCATCAAAGTCGGCATTTCAAAACGTCACTACTTCCATTCTGAGCCCCGACGTGCTCCCGAACAGTGGTTCACCCCCACATATGGGGTACCAGCGTACTTAGGACAAACTGTAAAACAACTTTTGGGATCCAATTTCTCCTATTACCATTGTAAAAAAAATGTAGACTAAAAAATCATTTTTTGAGGAAAAAAATGATTTTTTATTTTCACGGTACTGTGTTATAAACTTCTGTGAAGCACCTGGGGGTTCAAAGTGCTCACTCTGCATCTGGATAAGTTCCTTAGGGGGTATAATTTCCAAAATGGGGTCATTTGTGGGGAGCTCCAAAGTTTAGGCACATAGGGGCTCTCCAAACACGACATGGTGTCTGCTAACAATTGGCGCTAATTTTCCTTTCAAAAAGTCAAATGGCTCTCCTTTCCTTATGAGCCCTACCGAGCTCTCAAACAGTGGTTCCCCCCACATATGGAGTACCAGCGTACTCAGGACAAACTGGACAACAACTTTTGGGGGCCAATTTCTCCTGTTACCCTTGGGAAAATAAAAAATAGCGGGCTAAAAAATTATTTTTTGAGGAAAAAAAATTATTTTTTATTTTCACGGCTCTGTGTTTATAAACTTCTGTGAAGCACTTGGGGGTTCAAAGTGCTCACTACACATCTAGATAAGTTCGCTAAGGGTCTAGTTTCCAAAATGGTGTCACTTGTGGGGGGGTTTTCACTGTTTAGGCACACAGGGGCTCTCCAAACGCGACATGGTGTCCGCTAACGATTGAAGCTAATTTTCCATTCAAAAAGTCAAATGGCGCTCCTTCCCTTCCAGGCCCTGCCGTGCGCCCAAACAGTGGTTTATGACCACATATGAGGTATCGTTGTACTCAGGAGAAATTGCCCAGCAAATCTTAGGATCATTTTATCCTGTTGCCCATGTGAAAATGAAAAAACTGAGGCTAAAAGAAAATTTTTGTGAAAAAAGTACTTTTTTTACAGATCAATTTGTGAAGCACCTAGGGGTTCAAAGTGCTCACTATGCTAGGCACACAAGGGCTCTCCAAACGCAACATGGCAACCGCTAAATATTCCAGCATATTTTCCATTCAAAAAGTCAAATGCTACTCCTTCCCTTCTGAGCCCTGCCGTGCACCCAAACAGTGGTTTATGACCACATATGAGGTATCGGTGTACTCAGGAGAAATTGTCCAACAAATTATAGGATCCATTTTATCCTGTTGCCCATGTGAAAATGAAAAAATTGATGCTAAAAGAAAATTTTTGTTGGGAAATGTTATTTATTAACTATTTTGTGTCACATAGCTTTCTGGTTTAACAGAATAAAAATAAAAAATTAGAAAATTGCGAAATTTTCAAAATTTTCACCAAATTTCCAATTTTTTCACAAATAAGCATAAAAATTATCAACCTAAATTTACCACTAACATGAAGCCCAATATGTCATGAAAAAACAATTTCAGAATTGCTAGGATCCGTTGAAGTGTTCCAGAATGATTACCTCATAAAGGGACACTGGTCAGAATTGCAAAAAATGGCCTGGTTATAAGGTCAAAATAGGCTTGGTCATGAAGGGGTTAAAGATGACAAAATATAAAAAAAAGGTAACAAAATTATCTGACTAGTCAATCCATCACAACAATGTAATCTTATCTTTATATGAGAATTTAGGGGACGGAGCCACAACCCTGCTGTGAAGGGAGATCTCTGGATACTCTACGGGGCCTGAATTAATAAATCCAAAATGGAGTCTCCCTCGTCCCTTACAGTGTCCTCATGTGATTGTGCACTAGTAATTTAAAGATGACAAAATATAAAAAGGTAACAAAATTATCTGACAGGTCAATCCATCACAACAATGTAATCTTATCTTTATATGAGAATTTAGATATCGTTTTTATGCCATACTTAAGGCCCCGCCACACACCGCAATCTCGCTAGTGTGATGGGGATCAGCGACCGGCCCCCCTGTCGGGTATCACTAATCATGCTCGATCGACCAGGGCCATTTTTGATCGCTGGTCTCCCGCTGGCTAGCACGCATCGCTGCGTGTGGCAGTGAGAGACCAGTGATCAGCGACGTTGGTTTCTAATGTAGACATCGGGTATCCAGGAGCCGCCGCTCTTGGATACCCGCTGTTTATCTTGGAAGCCGGTGTACACGCTGGTTTCCAAGGTAAACAGCAGGTATCCAGGAGCCCCGCGGCTCTTAGATACCCGATGTTTACCTTGGAAGCCAGCTTGTTCTCTGGTCCTGATCGCTGGAGGGGCTGTCTAACGATGTCCCAGTGATCCCATCCATGTCAGATCGTTGTTGGGATCTCTGGGACATCGCTATGTGTAACAAGGCCTTTACACTCTGGAAATGAATGTACAGGGATAAATTCAACATGTAGATGATGCTGTAGTTTAAAAAATATATATATATAAATACATTATAAAGTTTATATGCAATAAATATTTTACAATTCAATCAGATATTTGTACATGATATTTGGTAAATTAGAAAATAAACAAGCATGAAAAGAATGAAAAACTATTTGTGAAACTACTGTTATATTGCTATATACAGAAATCTTAGATGTGTTAGGCTATGTGCGCACGTTGAGTATTTGCTTGCAGAAATTTCTGCAAGGTTTCTGCATCTCTCGGCAGGAAAAACACTGCGTCAAAAACGCACATTTTTGCCTCGCTTTTCGTGCTTTTTTGCTGCGCTTTTGTATGCATTTTTGCATGCGTTTTTGTATGCAATTAATGCTTTTTTGCGCTAAATAAAGATATTCAAAAAAGTTTTGTGATGTAATTTCTTGGTTCAACACCACCTTTTTCATGCTGATGCAGTAGCCTCAAAATAATGGGATTAAGATTTGGTGTCCACAGCTGTCATTGACACCTAGCTCTAGCTTTAGTGATGAAAAGATGTCAGCCCATACCCTCATTACTAAGCCGATAAGTAAACACAAACACACAAGCACACACATTGTCACCAGCCTATGTAGGAGTGTTAACAGAATGAACGTACATAGGCTGTAACCACACAGCAAATGTTAATTTTAAAGAAAAATGAATAAACAAACAATTGTGTGGGCTCCCGCGTAATTTTAATAACCAACAGAGGGAAAGCTGAGGGCTGATGTTAATATACTGGAAAGGAGCCAATAGCAAGGATCCCAGACTATTAATATCAGCTCAGATATAGACAGTGTAGGACCGCCCCGACAACAGAGTCACCTTGTTGATGGTGGGACAGCTTTTATGCTATGTTTGATCAAATACAGTATTACTAAGAACTCTGTATGATTTAAATACACTTTTGCTTTTACTTATTTAATTATAGCAGGGTTTTTTTCCATTTTGTCTTTTGTAGGTTTTGTATGCCTTTTGGCCATGTGAACATGCATTTATATGCTGCATGTGTACCAACTCAAACCAAGCTTAATTTTTGTGTCTTTTCTTTGTATTTTTGTATTCTGTGCAAGCTGGGGTGTGGCCTCCCTCTCCTGAGCTGGAAACTGTATTTAAAGGCTTCCCCTGACTGGTGCCCAGTGGTTGGGACCCGGTCCTTGTCTGCCCTTATTCACACAGACGTCAACTTTGACACATTAAAAGGTTTTTAATATAGACAGTGTAGGACCGCCCCGATCACAGAGTCACCTTGTCGATGGTGGGACGGCTTTTATGCTATGTTTGATCAAATACAGTATTACTAAGAACTCTGTATGATTTAAATGCACTTTTGCTTTTACTTATTTAATTATAGCAGGGGTTTTTTTCACTTTGTTTTTTGTAGGTTTTGTATGCTTTTTGGCCATGTGAACATGCATTTATATGCTGCATGTGTACCAACTCAAACTAAGCTCAATTTTTTTTTTTATCAATATCAGCTCGCAGCAGTTTGCTTAGACTTTACTGGCTAGTTTACAGGGGGACCCCGGAAAAATATTGATATAGGGTCCCCCTATAAAATCTACACACGTGGTCAAAATTGTTGGTACCCATTGATGAAACAAAAACCCGCAATGGTCACAGAAATAACTTGAATCTGACAAAAGTAAAAATAAATAGCAAATTTATGAAAATGAACAAATGAAAGTCGGACATTGCTTTTCAACCATGCTTCCACAAAATTAAAAAAAAAAATAAAACTCATGAAATAGACCTGCACAGAAATGATGGTACCCCTGAAAATAATGTGACAAAGGGACATGTTAAATCAAGGTGTGTCCACTAATTAGCATCACAGATGTTTACAATCTTGGAATCAGTGAGTGGGCCTGTATAGAGGGCTACACATACTCACTGTGCTGTTTAGTGACATGGTGTGTATCACAACAACATGGGCAAGAGGAAGTGAAGGAAAGTGTTGTCTCAGGAGATTAGAAAGAAAATTATAGACAAACATGTTAAAGGTAATATTTATAAGACAAACTCCAAGCATCTTGATGTTCCTTTGACTATATTTGCACATATTATTCAGAAATTTAAGCTCCATGGGACTGTATCCAACCTCCCTGGATGTGGCCGCAGGAGGAAAATTGATGACAAATCAAAGAGACGGATAATATCAATGGTAACAAAAGAGCCCAGAAAAACTTCTAAACAGATTAAACGTGAACCTCAAGCTCAAGGAACATCAGTGTCAGATCGCACCATCCATCGTCGTATGAGCCAAAGTGGATTTCATGGGAGACGACCAATGAGGACACCATGGTTGAAAAAATAATAAAAAATCCAGACTGGAATTTGCCAAACTACATGTTGACAAGCCACAAAGCTTCTGAGATAATGTCTTATAAACAGATTAGACAAAAATGGAACTTTTTGGCGAGGCACATCAGCTTCACAGACGGAAAAGTGAAGCTGCAAGATGCACCAAATCTGGCGCTTCACCTCTCTCTTCCCACTTGACTTATAGTGGTGGCAAGTGGGGTTCAAATTGTGAGATTGATGTCACCTGACAATATAAAGGTGACATCAAGCCCATATGTTAGTAATGGAGAGGCGTCTATAAGATACCTATCCATTTATAACCCCATAGTGATATTACATAAAAACACACACCCAGAATAAAGTCCTTTATTTGAAATAATCACACAAACTCCTTTAATAATCTTAATTAAACCATACTTATCGAACGCCTAATCCACTGACGCCAACGTCTCGTGCAACAAAAATAAAATAATAAACCACAATATTCCTCACCTGTCCACCCAGAAGATAATCCATAATGTCCCATGATGATCCTGATAACTTTGAGATCAGTCTCATCAGTGATGTGACTGCTCTCAAAGACAGCTGGCGATACACTGACAGGAGGTAATTGCACACGCAGTGTATCACTGTGCTGCCGTGACAGAGTTCACCGGAGTTCATCAGCTGATCAGCTTCGGTGCTCTCACTTACAGCACCACTGCTGAGTAGGAAAGTTTTCTGATATACTGTGGGAGTGATTACCTCCTGTCAGTGTTTCGCCGGTGGCCAGGTAGAGAGGTCACATCTCCCAATGTGACTGTTCTATGCATGAGATTGCCGTGGAACATTCTGTATTACATGGACTATGGCAGAAAGATGAGTATATGTTGGTTTATTATTTTACATTATTTCTAAGAGATGAGATCATCAGTGTTTGGTGTTACAGTGGGTACGGAAAATATTCAGACCTCTTTAAATTTTGTACTCTTTGTTTCATTGCAGTCATGTGGTAAATTCAAAAGAGTTCATGTTTTTCTCATTAATGTACACTCTGCACCCCATCTTGACTGAAAAAAAACAGAAATGTAGACATTTTTGCAAATTTATTATAAAAGAAAAACTGAAATATCACATGGTCAGACCCTTTGCTCAGTATTGAGTAGTAGAAGCACACTTTTGATCTAGTACAACCATGAGTCTTCTTGGGAATCAGGGAACAAGTTGAGTTGAGTGACTTTGGTCGGATTGGGTTTCATGAAACCCGAATGAAACAAAATTTGATTCGGATGAAACTGGTCCGACTACGGCAAAAAAAAAGTCTGAGTTTTGTCCGAAACCCGACCCCAATGCAAGTCAATGGGTAATAAAAGTTGGCATTGAGTGGATGAATGTCATCCGCTCAATGCCGACTTTTATTTCCCATTGACTTGCATTGGGATCGGGTTTTGGACGAAACTCCGACTTTTTTTGCCCTAGTCGGACCAATTTCATCCTAATCAAATTTTGTTTCATTCGGGTTTCACGAAACCCAATCCGACCAAAGTCGCTCAACTCTAGCAACAAGTTTTTCACACCTGGATTTGGGATCCTCTGCCATTCTTTCTTTCAGATCCTCTCCAGTTCCATCAGACTGGATGGTGAATGTTGGTGGACAGCCATTTTCAGGTCTCTCCAGAGATCCTCAATTGGGTTTTAGTCAGGGCTGTGGCTGGGCCAGCCAAGAATGGTCACAGAATTGTTCTGAAACCACTGCTTTGTTATTTTAGCTCTGTGCTTAGGGTTATTGTTTTGTTGGAAGGTGAACCTTCGGCCAAGTCTGAGTTCCAGAGCACTCTGAAAGAGGTTTTCACCCAGGATATCTCTGTGCTTGGCCACATTCATGTTTCCTTCAACTGTGACCAGTCGTCCTCTCCCTGCAGTTGAAAAACTCCCCCATAGCAAGATGCTCCACCACCATGTTTCACTATTGGGATTGTATTGGGCAAGTGATGAGCAGTGCCTGGTTTTCTCCACATATATCGCTTAGAATTATCACCAAAAAGTCCTATCTTTGTCTCATCAGACCAGAGAATCTTATTTCTCATAGTCTGGGAATACTTCATGTTTTTTTAGCAAACTCTATGCAGGCTTTCAAATGTCTGGCACTGAGAAGAAGCTTCCGTCAGGCCACTCTGCCATAAAGTCCAGACTGGTGGAGGGCTGCAGTGATAGTTGACTTTGTGGAACTTTCTCCCATCTCACTACTGCATCGGTGAAGCTCAGCCACAGTGATCTTGTGGTACTTCTTTAACTCTCTTACCAAGGTTCCTCTCACACAATTGCTCCGTTTGGCTGGATGGCCAGGTCTAGGAAGACTTCTGGTGGTCCCAAACTCCTTCCATTTAAGGATTTTTGAGGCCAATGTGCTCTAAGGAACCTTGAGTACTGCAGAAATTGTTTTGTTACCATGGCCAGATGTGTGCCTTGCCACAATTCTGTCTCTGAGCTCCTTGGCCAGTTCCTCTGACCTAATGATTCTCATTTGGTCTGACATGTACTGTGAGCTGTGAGGTTTTATATAAACAGGTGTGTGCCTTTACAAATCAAGTCCTATCAATTTAATTAAACACTGCTTGACTCCTATGAAAGAGTAGAACCATCTCAAGGAGGATCACAAGGAAATGTACAGCATGTGACTTAAATATGAGTGTCTGAACAAAGGATCTGAATACTTATGACAATGTGATATTTCAGTTTTTCTTTTTTTAACAAATTTGCAAAAAATTCTACATTTCTGTTTTTTCAGTCAAGATGGGTTCAGAGTGTATATTAATGCTGCTATGCCTCCAACTTTAATTCCAATCCTAAGAAAGAACATTATACAACCCCTGCAAAATTTATATAATCACCGGCCTTGGAGGAAGTTCATTCAGTTGTTTATGGCTGGTTTCACATTAGCGTTTTTTAGCGCAGCGCATCATGCGCGTGCATGCGCCATGTGCCCCTATGTTTATCATGGCGGGCGCATGGTCTAGCGTTTGCACGAGCATGTATGTGTTTTCGTGTGCATACGTTTTTTTGCAGTGTGTGCCTAGGCGCGCCTGACACAACCTGTTGCATTTTTGGGTCCATTCAACGGCGTCAAAAAAAGCGCATGCACATGCTAGCGCACGGAATGCGCAAAATAACACATTGCAGTCTATGGGAATGCAGGCGTGCTCGTGGACATGCGCACGCCTGCGTTTGAAATCGCATGTTTTTTAAAAGTTAACATGGCTACAAACTGGTTTAAACGCATGCGCCTAAAAAACGCAAACACTTGCAAAACTCATGTTGCGTTTTTTGCATGCATTTCTATTGTGCACAAAGCACAGCGCTAAAAAACGCTAATGTGAAACTAGCCTAATTTTGTTGAAAAAAGCAGATCACAGACATGGCACAAAACTGAAGTAATTTCAAATGGCAACTTTCTGGCTTTAAGAAACACTAAAAGAAATCAAGAACAAAAAATTTGGTAGTCAGTAATGGTTATTTTTTTTTTAACCAAGCATAGGGGAAAAATTATTGAGTCACTCAATTCTGAGGGGAAAAAATTATGGAATCATGAAAAACAAACAAAAAAACACTCCAACACATCACTAGTATTTTATTGCACCACCTCTGGCTTTTACAACAGCTTGCAGTCTCTGAGGCATGGACTTAATGAGTGTCAAACAGTACTCTTCATTAGAGTTGAGCGACTTTGGTCGGATCGGGTTTTGTGAAACCTGAATGAAACAAAATTTGATTCGGATGGAACTGGTCCGACTAGGGCAAAAAAAAGTCAGAGTTTCGTCCGAAACCCGACCCCAATGCAAGTCAATGGGAAATAAATGTCGACTTTTAATCCCCATTGACTTGCATTGGGGTCGGGTTTCGGATGAAACTCCGACTTTTTTTTGCCCTAGTCGGACCAGTTTCATCCGAATCAAATTTTGTTTCATTCGGGTTTCACGAAACCCGATCCAACCAAAGTCGAAGATTTTCAATTGAATTGAGATCCGGACTATTTGCAGGCCATGACATTGACCTTATATGTCTTTTTTCAAGGAACATTTTCACAGTTTTTGCTCTATGGCAGGATGCATTATCATCTTGGAAAATGATTTTATCATTCCCAAACATCCTTTCAATTGATGGGATAAGAAATGTGTCCCAAACATCAACATAAACTTGTGCATTTATTGAAGATGTAATCTCCCCAGTGCCTTTACCTGACATTCAGCCTCATATCATCAATTACTGTGGGAATTTGCATGTTCTCTTCGGGCAGTCATCTTTATAACTCTCATTGGAATAGCACCAAACAAAAGATCCAGCATCATCACCTTGCCCAATGTAGATTCACAATTCATCACTGAATATGACTTTCATCCAGTCATCTACAGTCCACGTTTGCTTTCCTTAGCCCATTGTAACCTTATTTTTTTCTGTTTAAGTGTTAATGATGGCTTTCGTTTAGCTTTTCTGCATGTAAATCCCATTTCCTTTAGGCGGTTTCTTACAGTTCAGTCACAGACGTTGACTACAGTTTCCACCAATTCATTCCTCATTTGTTTTGTTGTGCACTTCCTGTTTTGGAGACATATTGCTTTAAGTTTCCGGTCTTGATGCTTTGATATCTTCCTTGGTCTACCAGTATGTTTGCTTTAACAACCTTTCCATGTTGTTTGTATTTGGTCCAGATTTTAGACACAGCTGACTGTGAACAACCAACATCTTTTGCAACACTGCTTGATGATTTATCCTCTTTTAAGAGTTTGATAATCCTTTCCTTTGTTTCAATTGACATCTCTCATGTTGGAGCCATGATTCATGTTAGTCCACTTGGTGCAACAGCTCTCCAAGGTGTGATCACTCCTTTTTAGATGCAGACTAACGAGCAGATCTAATTTGATGCAGGTGTTAGTTTTGGGAATGAAAATTTACAGGGTGATTCCAAATTTTTTTTCCTCAGAATTGAGTGACTCCATAATTTTTCCCCTATGCTTGGTTAAAAAAAATAGCCATTACTGACTACCATATTTTTTGTTCTTGATTTTTTTTTAGTGTTTCTTAAAGCCAGAAAGTTGTCATTTGAAATGACTTTCGTTTTGTGCCATGTCTGTGATCTGCTTTTTTTCAACAAAATTAAACAACTGAATGAACATCCTCCAAGGCTGGTGATTACATACTTTTTCCCAGGGGTTGTGTTACACTTGTTAATTCTTATTATAAGAATGAATAAGCTGCAAACAGGAAAGATATATATATCTGAGACCTGAGTAGTGTCGAAAACTTGCAATTTGTTACCATCTTTTCAGTTAGCAATTAAAAGTTATCAACCACTGAGGATTCTCAATTCTAAATATTTTTATGCTATAAACAGCAAGTATATATTAATTATATCTGTCTTTGTTTAAAGCATGATGCAGTCGCCATTTCTGGGATTATACCTTACTTGAGTAGCGTGCAGAAAAGGCACACTTTAGTAATCTGTACCGACTTGCGCAGGTTTGTTTTTTGACTTTTTTTTGGACACAACGTTACTTTTTAATTTATGTGCTAAAATTTTTTTTGCAGATATCCTGAAAAATTTGTGTCATTTTGACGGCTTCCAATTAATGCCTTTGATAATTTGTTAGAAATTCTTTGTCTTCATTTGACTCTGGATGATACCACTGTGAGGCAGGCTATATGTGCTGAGGAAAGGCTGCTCATCACCTTGCACTAAAACAACTTTCTTTTTGTTCAACAAATGTTGCCTAACCATTACAGTACACACTGCAACAATGCACCCAGTGAGCAGCAGTCAGGGCCAGGTGATGTTAGCAGTGCTTCATTGCTTGTTTTACAATGATAAGCCATACTAATACCACCTTGCCACTGCTAACAATCACAGGCATATGTTTTTTGAACAATATTTTTTTGTTTCAGATTTTTTTCATCACTGCATCTTCAATTTAGAGTGGGAAAATCAACCATTTCTCAAACTGTTTGAAGCACATGCAATATTGTCTGGCAGAATTTGCAGCTCATAGTAATGCCTTCCCCAATCGAGGAAGCTTGGTGTCAGGTTGCAGCAGGTTTTCAGACTGTTGCCAACTTCCCGAACTGCATAGGTGCAGTAGATGGAAGAAATATGAGAGTGACTCAGCCACTGTCGTCAAGATTTGTCTTCTACAGTTATAAGAAATATTTCTTGGTGATCCTGATGGTGGTGGCTGACGCACATTACAAGTTTGTGGCCATCAATATTGGTGCCTATGGCAGAATAGGGGACTCCCAGGTGTTCAGATTGGATTGCAAATTCTTCAAGATGGAGTTACGTGCCCAGCCCCTCAACCTCTTCCAAGGACCACGCATCCAGTCCCTTTTGTAATGGTATTGGATGAGGCCTTTCCCCTTATTGACAAACCTGCTGTTACCATATCCACAAAGAGTACTCAATGCCCAGAAGAGGATGTTTAACTTTAGGCTGAACAGGGCACGAAGAGTTATTGAATGCATCTTTGGAATCATGGCAAGTCAGTGGAGGATCTTAAACTTCAATATCCAGTTGGATATTAGGACAGTTGATTCTGTCGTTAAAGCTTGCTGTATTCTTCACAATTATGGTAGGGACTACAGTCCTGAAGTAGATATGTACCAACCTTTTGATACAGCAATCAACTGGGGTCCTGGACGTCTCAATATGCCAGGTTTGCGTGTTCTAGAAACCTTTGCTGATTATTTCACGAGTTTCGAAGGTGCCGTGCCGGGGCAATACTTCAGTGTTGGTGGTGCGCAGTCTGCAAACATCCACTTGACAGAAGACATGACAGATATATTTCTTTAGGACCAGAATTTATAATGTACAGAATTTTTTGTTATGTTTTTCTAAAACAAAACATAAACTTATAAACTGTGTCTTCTGGTTTTGAGAGGGTGGGTGGGAGCAGCCATATGAGTCATATATATAATAAATATATTCCACTTTTTTAAAAAATTGCATATATACCCAGATATATAATGGTGTGTATATATATATATATATATATATATATATATCTTACAAAAACATGTAGGCAGCAGATCGTGAAGCAAATAGTGCTTGAGCCTTGCCAAAAGTTGTCTCCTTTGAACCTTTTGCCATTATAATGAATGTTTGTTTTGTACCTGGTATGCATGGCCCACAATAGGCTACAGGTTGGTGTTGATGATGGTTTCCATATTTTTAACAAATAAATTTGCCAAAATTTTGCACAGCGGCCAAGTGTAAGCAGGTTGTGGGATGCAGTGATGCAAGAACGGCAGAGCAAGAGTTTACAATCTAACACTAGAACTACTGATGGAGTCATTTTGACTCCTTTCGTTTTTTATTTCTCTTCTGTGACTACATTTTTCAGAATTCCGGCTTGAAACTCGGTGACTTTTCCTCAAATATGATGTGAAAAAAGATTTTGTGAGAATAAATAATTTTGGTGAAAAATTTGCGCGTTTTTTTCAAAATTTACCAAGAACTACTGAAGGGAGTCATTTTGACTCCCTACTATATTTTGAGGTCCTTTTGTCACTAAATGTTGCTATAAAGTTTTGTGCATAATTTTTTCACTCTGTCTTATTTACCCTGATGTTCATATAGATGTAGTTCAATTTACATGTCAACTTTTCACATTTTCCTTGTGTTTTACCTGCTTGTATTACTGTATAATACTGAACAAAATAGCTTGTTTACTCTAGGCTCTTATCTTATCAGATTTGATGAGAAATCTACTCGATCGGAGAGACTGCAAACGGACAAGTTT
Organism: Dendrobates tinctorius; assembly: GCF_039654945.1. Lineage (NCBI taxonomy): Eukaryota > Metazoa > Chordata > Amphibia > Anura > Dendrobatidae > Dendrobates > Dendrobates tinctorius. The sequence goes on along the minus strand of NW_027361779.1, from coordinate 7,435,290 downwards.
GCTCTATTTTCTACTGTGTGGGACAGGTTTATTGAAAATTGTATTGCGTGTTACAAACCTGGCCCATACATAACGGTGGATGAGCAACTTTTCCCAAGCAAAACTAGGTGTCCATTCACGCAGTACATGCCTTCCAAACCAGATAAATATGGCCACAAATATTGGCTAGCTGTTGATAAGGAGAGCAAATATCTGGCAAATGGCTTCCCTTATCTAGGCAAAAGATGACACACGCCGTGCTGAGGACCGTTTAGCTGACCATGTGGTAATGAAGTTATTGGACCCGTTTTTGAAAAAAGGTCGCAATGTTACAACCGATAATTATTTTACTTCAGTAAAATTAGCTAAACAGCTAAAAAGCAAAGGAACAACCATCGTGGGAACACTGAACAAGATAAGGCGAGAAGTGCCTAAAGAAATAAAATCCATGAAAGAGGAATTGTACAACACTAAAGTGTTTAAAAATGAAGACAATTTTACACTTACAGTATATCAAGGAAAGCCCAACAAAAATGTTGTCATTTTGAGTTCCGTCCATCCAGATGTTGTTGTTGCGTCTGATTCCGCTAAAAAAAACTCCAGAAACAGTAAAGTTTTACAATGAAACAAAATATGGAGTAGATGTAGTGGATCAGATGGCACGAAAATATACCACACGAACATGCACAAGGAGATGGCCTGTTCATGCATTTGAAAATGCCTTAGACTTTGCGGGTATAAATGCATGGATAATATTCAAGGTGATTACCCACCAAAGAATGTCACGCAAGGCATTTTTGCAAACGCTTGTGAGAGAGTTGAGTGGTCCTTATGTCACAGATAGGGAAAAGGGTTCCACGTCCCAAGTTTCTACATGCTCAGAAGTGATGGTTCAAACAAAATTTTGCCAGATCAAAGAAAAGTGCAAGAAAAATAGATCTGTCGGCAATTGTAAGACTTGTGGTAAGTCTTTGTGTGGGCAATGTACTGCCATAAATCAAAGGCAATGCCTAAAATGCGAAACGCCAAATGTTTAGAAGGTGAATTCTGCGCCATATTTTCATTTTTATGCTCCTCCACCTACATTTTCTCTGCTTTTTGTTCTTCAGTTGTTGTTTATATGTGTGCACTTGAATAAAAAAAAATGTTTGAAAAACGTCTATTATAATTATTGTTATTTTCTGTAGAAAAATAAGAAAAGCAGAAAAAAAACAATCAAAAGCATTACTGTTGGATCTCACAATAATAATACATTACAAAAAATATAATTATTAATAAATAACCACAAATGAAACTCTAAAAATAAACGAAAACAAGCAAGGAGTCAAAATGACTCCTTTCAGTAGTTCTAGGCGGGGTCACGAGTCCAGTAGTCCTAGTGCTAATTGAACAGTAAAGATACTCCTCACAGGGAGATGAATAGTTAATTTTCAATTGATAGGGCAATCAACAACAATGTGATAGCAGTCCACTCAATAAACTTATCATGTTTGTGGCTTCCTCAGCTGCAGATGATCCGATGAGTGTTGTAGTCCCAGTAACGGCCTATGCAAACTTCACAGAGAAGATTCCACAGGTCACGGTATATCTTCTGGCGGCAACAGGCAGTCTCTGGTTTTACCCATTGAGCCAATTAGTCCATAAACTTGTGCAGCTAAAATCAGGGGAGGTGCGTACAGTCTATTGGTGAGGTGGGGTCTGTGGTGTGCTATCCGGCAAAGAGGGCCACAACGAACAGTCCTGAACACGGCCCCCGTTCCTATGCCCGCATGGCACTGAGCTTAACAGAGCCCATGGACCTTCCTCTGCTACTGAGTTTAGTGGTGTGCTTTTCTACAGCCGACCACGGTACATTGTGGTGCTGCTGCACAAAACTACACGCACACATGCTCTGTCCTTGCTGGCGGAAATCTGCTCATCACTATGTGTACTTTTCTCTTTGCCACGCACCCAGCTTCTGGGTGAAGAGGTCTGTCTAGTCCCCTATTCTTTCGCCCAGACAACTTGGGATGCAGCTTCGACAGTTCCAGACCCGGAGCAGTACAGGTGCCCGCAGTCCAGTCTTCCTCCTCATACTCCCCCTCTCCTTTAGCTCACCATTCCATGGGCGAGAGTTCCTGCAGTAGACGTTGACATTCTTCCATTTCTTGAATTATCCGCGGACAAATAGTTGGTCTTGTTCATATCGAGTGGGGGGTATTCCAGCTGTTGTCCGCTTGGTCCGATGTAACTCGGGTTGAGTGGTAGGGTCAGGTTGGGGTGTGGAGGACAATGGTTTGCCTGAGTTCTCTGAAGCAACCATTTCTGGAGTTTTGGACCCACGTACTTCCTCTGGACTAACGGGCAATGAGCCATCCCTATCAGGTAATGAAACGAATGTGTCCTCTTCATCACAATCAGAAACCGTAGAGGTGCGTGCTTCAAGGACACTTGGTATTCTCTCCCCTGCTTAGAGTTCTTGAGACAGGCAAGGATGCAACATACTTTGGTGGACTATTAGGGTAGGCACCCCTTCCTCCCCTTCAGGTTGAACTTCATAGATGGAACCATTAGACCCAACTCGGCGTTTCACCGGATAAGGGGGCTTTTCCCAATGGTGCTCTAACTTGCCTCAAGGTCGATTATCTCGGACCAGCACTCGGTCTCAGAATTTGAGAGCTGTCCCTCGAAGAGGTGCCATTTCATGATGCTCAAGCTCTCGAAACCTGGTCTGTACCAGCCGATGGGTCCTGGTCTGTAACCAGTGTCGATGTTCTCGGACCCAGGAAGACATCCCCATTCATGGGTAGTCCTCTGCCGGATCCAATTCCAGTTCCGTAATCTCCCGTCCTTTTCACCCAAACAGCAGGGTATACGGAATGCAACCGGATGTACTGTGCACCCGATTGTTTTACACCCAGACCAGTTCAGCCACATACTCAGGTCAGCGGACTTTCCTGTCATCTTCCAACATTCTCAACATTTGGATCAGAGTCCGATTGAAGTGCTCACAGGCTCCATTCCCTTGTGGATGATAGGGTGTTGTCCTGGACTTCTCAATCCAGTACAAATGGTGCAGCTCCACCATCATTCAGCCTTGGAAACAAGCACCCTCAATGAATCCTCTTCGGACAGCCGTACATCTGGATGAAGTCTCGGCAAATGGCCTGGGCAGCCGACTCGGCAGTCTGATCTCGAGTAGAAGTCACCACAGCAAATTTGGTAAAGTGGTCGGTCATCACTAAGCAGTGTTCATATCCCAGATGAGCGGGGCCCATGGTCAAGTAGTCGATCATCAGTAACTTTAAGGGAGCGGAGGTCACTATAGTCTGTGTGGGGGCTCTCTGTTCTGGAGGCTTAGCCAGTTCACAGCTTTGACATTGTTGGCAGGCTTCTACCGCAGTCTTCAATCGGTGGTGGTAGACCAACTTCTGTAACCACTGGAATGTCTTCGCTCATGAGCCTCTGTAGCTACCATGCTGATCAACTTCTCTGGGAGTACCGCTTGCCAGGTAACCCCCAATTCTCGCTCCAACTGTACTCTCCGATACAGCAAGTCGTCTTCCAACTGGAGCCTCTCCCACTGCTGGAGAATCTGCAGCATTCCTGGGGACAGAGCATCTCTTTTACTTCAGCTAGGGAGTCATTTCAAGGCCACCCACTGTCTCAGCTGGTTGCATTCCCTATCTTCCTGCTGGAGTTGCACCCAGTTGTCTTGAGGTCGTCCCAGCACTCGTTCTCCCGACGCCTTGGAATCTCTTCTGCATCTAACTCTTCATCTCGGTCGTGTCCAGGTCGGTCATGGATCACTCTTCACAGAGCATCAGCATGTGTGTTCTCGGCTCCCTTTCGGTACGCAATCTTATACAGATACTTCGCCATGCGGACCACCCATCTCTGCTCCAAAGCCCCCAGTTTTGCATTTTCTAGGTGAGCCAGAGGATTGTTGTTGGTGTGCACCAAGACCTCGGACCTGGACAGATATTCGGTGAATTTCTCAGTCATCGCCGACACACCAGCACCAGCAATTCTAGCTTGAAAGAGCTGTAGTTATCCGGGTTACATTCTGAGTCATGAAGAGACTGGCTTGCTTAAGCAATCACTCGCTCTTTCGCATCTTGCATTTGTGACAGGACAGTTCCTAGGCCCTGTAGGCTTCTGTCAGTGTGAAGGATGACGAGCTGGGAGAAGGCTGCATAGGCCAATATTGGGGCCTCAGTCAAGGCCATCTTTAAACTCTGAAGGCTTCTTCCTGGCTATCTCACCAAAGGATGGTCCGATTCTTTGTGCCAGACGGCACTCCCTTTAGTAACTCCAGCAGTGGATTAGCAATTTGGGTGAAGTTCTTCACAAACCTTCGATAGTATCCAGTGAGCCCTAAGAAGGCCTGAACATCCTTCACTGTCCTCAGGGTAGGCCAGCCCTGCACTGCCGCTATTTTCTCTTGTGCTGGTCTCACTCCCTCATTGGATACAACGTGTCAATTTGCTTTCGATAAAGGTGACAGTTTGGAGGCTTCACTTTTAGGCCGTGCTTCTGTAAGTGACTCAACACCTGTTCCAACCATCAGAGATGCTCTTCAAAGGTAGCTGCATAGACAATGATTTCGTCCAGGTAGAAGAGGGTAGCTTCAAAGTTCAGATCTCCCAAACATCTCTCCATTAGTCGCTGAAACATGCAGGGAGCATCAGGCCGAAAGGCATTCGATTGAAATCAAATAATCCCATCGGCAGGACGAACGCTGTCTTCGGCCAGTCATGTTCAGCCATGGGCACCTGCCAATATCCGTTGGCCAGATCTAGAGATTAGAAGTACTTCGCTTTCACCAATGCGGATAATGACTCCTCAATTCTTGGTAGGGGGTGCAAAATCTCGCACTGTACAGGAATTCAGTCGCCTATAATCGACACAAAACCACAGGGTTCCGTCCTTTTTCCTAACTAGAACAATGGGGGCTGCCCACAGGCTCTGGCTCTCACAGATAACTCCACTCTGCAGCATGTGGTCCAACATCTCTTTTACTTCTTGGTACATCTGAGGTGGGATCTGCCAATATCTCTCACAGAATGGTGCAGCACTTCTTGTGGGTATCTCATGGGTTATGGCTCTGGTACACCCGAAGTCATAATCATAATGGGCGAAGATGTCCTGGTAGTGCTCCAGCTTCCACCTATGGCAGCTGTTGAGGGGAGAGCCCTGTCAGTTCAGCCCTGCAGGATTCAACGCCCTTCCTTCACGCCTCCAGGTGACTGCTCTGTGGGCACATTAACAGCTACAGTCCAAGGGTCCCCTGGTTGCACTGCTAGCTGAATGGCCTCTGGTTGCATTAGTTCTTATGGCATGCCCAGCACTTGTGCCACTTCGCTCTTGGCTGTAAGATGATCCTCCCCCAGGTTGACACACCGCACCACTACGCTGCCATCATGAACGATAGCCAAGGTCCAAGCAATGAGGAGTCATAGGGGTATTTATTCCAGTACCGTTGACTCTATTTGAACTTCCACTCCCACGAGGGGTGTACAAGCTCGTACGGGCAGCGTGAGCACCGTCTGTCCAGGTGGCAGAACTAGTTTAGCACCGGTTGGGATCACCACTCTTCCTAAAAATTTCCTTCGCTTGATGTCTCTTGGGCCTGAGCAATCCATATCAGTTGTTGAAACACCTTCCTCTGTAGGTGCATGGGCTCCATTGGTCTAGAAAGGCATCTAGTGACTCGATGATCAGAAGAATCCCGAATTCTTTTATGACGTTCATCCCCAATGTCACGGCGGGGCCATTACTTGAGTTTCCAGAGGTCAACACAACTCCTTTCTGGCCCACTTCTTTGCCACACGGTAATCTGCATCCAGACCACCCCTGTGATCGGGATGGCCAATTGATTGGCTGCAGATAACTTAATCACCGAGCCCCATTTGTGCCATGTCGCCTCAGAAAAATTACGTTGTAAATAGGTCTCTGGCTTGGTGGTCACTTGGGAGCCAATATCAATGAGACAGCAGATGGCCTGACCATCCATTTAGGCCTATACGAGGGGGCTCAAGGAAATCAAACTTGCAGGACTGCCTTCTCTTCTCCTTGGCTGCTCAGGCTCCGGGTGTCGTCCCTCGGCCATGGAGTCCACTAGTTTGACAGCTGCTGGGTAAGCGGCCTCCCCCGCTTAGCATGCCCTTGGGCATAGTGTCCAATGTCTCCACATCTGAAACAGATTGGCTGTCTCTCTGTCTGAGATTGTCCCCTTTCCAGGCGGGGTAAAGGAGGCAAGTGAGAATCAGGGCTAGTTCTTTCTCTGGGTGGATTCGGAGGCTTTTCTGAGGTCGGACGACTCTTTCTGAATTTCATTTATCTCTTTCTGGATCTCTGTGACCCATCCTGTTTCAACTAAGGGCAAAGCGGGCACCTCCCCGCTCCAGACCTTCCCCGCTGAGGCTGCCATCGCCTGCTCCTGCACACGTACTTCTGCCTCAATCTCTAAGAAAGACATGCGTGGGTTAATTCGCAAGCACTCCCACAGGGCCTGCTTAAGCAGAGCCGCAGAGACTACTGCGCATGCCCAAGATTCCCAGCCCCACAGTGTGAATAAATCATAAGCGACTGCGGGGCGGGATCTCTGGCAGTGTGTCCATGCAGGCGCGATAGCAAGGCCAGGATGTGATGAGACAGAACAGGCAGCGCTAACTGCGCATGCCCAAGAATATATACTACAGCGCAGGCGCCACGATTTCAAAAGAAAGATGAGGAGGCGGCCCAAACAATCAGGTAGAAATGAGTGACGGATGTGAGGCGTCTGTGTCAGAGGGGGAAAGACCTGCCCCCCGGTAAAGAAACAGGTATGTGTGACAACTTTTAAAAACGATTATTTCTGCGGTGGAAGGGACGATAAGTAAAAGAGCCACCTTGACAGAATGCAGCATTAGGGCTGCACAAGGTGGTTCTTTTACTTAAAAACACCAGGAGGGGTGACAGGTTCCCTTTACCATGCAACCAATAACAAACAATAGAAATATCAATATAACAAAATATATTTAACTTTTTAATTATCCAGAACACAGCTAAGTTTGACGCTGATGCTGGTGACTGGAGATAACTCCGTCCCCGGCTGTCACGTGCATTCCCACACTTAATACGCATGTGATTAGGAAGATAATGCAGTTTTACCGCATCTAATGAATGTCTTTGTCTAATTTAAGCAGCGGAGTCTGAGCGTCTCCACTACTTAAATTGACATGCTACGGTCTGGATAACTCCTTTTCCTGCGAAAAAACAACAGGATCTGAATGGAGGTTCCTATATTAAAGTCCCAAAATTAGCCATAATTAATATATTATGCACCTTTGTGTAATTTTTTTAATAAAGCATGAAGAGATCACGTTTTATACTAAATAGTGCATCCTTTTTCAAAATAGACACTTTCTAAATTTTCTGTTTTATAAAAATTGGAATTCAAACATAGTAATATTTGTAATGATGACTTAAAAATGTTGCAATTTTATTACAATTTAATATATATTATAAATTTCAATTTCTAAATTCAGTTTTCCTATTTAAAATCTATATAAAATGTATTTGTTTCTGTTCTTTTGCTAGCATAAAAAATTATAAAATGAAAATTTCATGGACCAGATTGAATTTAGACAGGTGCAGAAATTGTGTAGATCGTGCTAACATCCCAGCAAGTGTCTAGAGATGTATCACCCCAATGTGGAAGTGAGCAATGCCAGAGAATCCTTTAGTTAGATCCCTAATGGAAGTTTTATTGCATGGGATCAGTGAAAAAGAAATATTTTGCCAATTAAGTCAAAAACCATAAATAAAGTATTCACACATATTTAATATATCAGTAGTCACAACATCCAGTACAATATAGGTAATATAATTTAGCGCACATGATTAAAAATGTACATTGCATTCTAACATCACAAAGCTACAGGTATATTAGTACAGCGAGTTTTCATTTTTATTTGCAAAATTTAGGCGCAAATATAATTTATTTGTTAACTTTTTTTACTTTTTTTGGCTAAGGAGGTATGGAAAAAACTGCAATTCTGCAGGTTTTGTGATTGTGTTTTCAACCATTTTGCATAATTATGAAACATTCAGTGTAAATACAGTGGGTATAGAAAGTATTCAGACCCCTTTAAATTTTTCACTCTTTGTTTCATTGTAGCGATTTGGTAAATTCAAAAAAGTTCATTTTTTTCTCAATAATGTACTCTATGCACCCAGTTATGATTAAGTAAGCTAGGAGGATAACAGAGGAATAGACTAGGCAACCAGATAACCAGAGAGGTTGGTAGCTTAGTGGATTGTAGACCCCTAAACTGACAACACAACTAGAATTAGCCGTGGGACGTTCCTACGATGCCCTAGACACCTCAGCACAGCCACAGAATTAACTAAGCCTAAAGAGAGAAATGAGAAATCTAAACTGCCCCAGAGTAGAACCCCAAAGGAATAGATAGCCCCCGAACATATATTGCCGGGGAGACAAGATGAAGCACAAAACACAGGCAGAGAATAGAGTAAGCAAATTATGTGGCCCAAACTGTCTAGATAGAACAGGACAGGAAGGAAAGGATACCATCTGCAATCACGCAAAAAACCCTAAGAAAAATCCAACACGTCTGATATGCAAAAATACTGAGGCCACACAACCTTTCCCCCACTAAATCAGAACTCTGGTGTGAACTGATTACTAAAAAGACTAACATACGCTGTGGCATATGGAACAGGGTCCAGCACAGGTCCCAGCAGGGAACCAGGCTGAACTCACAACGGCTAAGCAACAATCAGAGAAAAGCAACAATGGATCCAATGCAAAAAAAAGGTTCAAGTAGACAAATAACTTATCTGAAAGATGCAGGACGGAGCAGAAGACAAGCAGACTTCAAAATATGCTCAGGAAGCAAACCAAATCACTGGCAAGAGCTGAGGGAAGGTTGTTCACTTAAATCTCCCCAGTCTGTAACACCTGACTTCCAATCATTCAGCTCAGGTGATTGTCTTGTGTCAGCTAGACCAGCTCCATTACCAGCAGCAACCACTAGAGGGGGCCCAAACTCAGAAGCCAGGTCAAAAGTGTTCACAACAGCACCCCTCCCTTGAGGAGGGGTCACCGACCCTAACCCACGCCACCAGGCCGATCAGGATGGGCCAGGTGAAAGGCACGAACCAATCTCTCGGCATGAATGTTCGAAGCAAAGACCCAAGAATTATCCTCCTGACCATAACCTTTCCACTTGCCCAAATACTGGAATCCCCGTCTAGCCAGATGAGAATCCAATACCTTCTCTACTTCATACTCCATATTACCCTTAACCAATACAAGATCAGGGGGCACAGCCATGGGAGCTACTGGCTCCACAAACCTTTTCAACAAAGATTTATGAAAGACATTGTGAATCTTGAACGTTCCTGGAAAAGCCAAACGAAAAGAAACGGGATTAAGGATTTCCAAAATCTTATAAGGTCCAATGAACCTTGGCTTAAATTTTGGAGACACAACTTTCATAGGAATATTTTTTGAGGACAACCAAACCATGTCACCCACTTTAAACCGGGGACCAATAGTCCTATGCCACTTGGCAAACCGTTGGGCCTTCTCCTGAGAGTGAGACAACTTATCCACTACTTGACCCCAAGTCTGCTGCATTCTCTCTACCACAGAATCAACACCTGGACAGGCCGAAGCCTCCACCTGCCCTGAAGAAAACAGAGGATGAAACCTGAAGTTGCAGAAAAAAGGCAGAACTTGCCCTATTATTTAGAGCAAATTCAGCCAAGGGCAAAAAAGAGACCCAGTCATCTTGATCAGCAGACACAAAACATCTCAAATAGGTTTCCAAGGTTTGGTTTGCTCTCTCAGTCTGCCCATTGGTCTGAGGGTAAAACACAGAGGAGAGGGACAACTGAATTCCAAGTTTACAACAAAAAGCTCTCCAAAATCTGTAAACAAACTGGACTCCTCTGTCAGACACAATGTTCTCCAGAATACCATGCAAACGAACCACCTGTTCTAAAAACAAGGGCACCAACTCAGAAGAGGATGGCAACTTCGGCAGTGGTACAAGATGGACCATCTTGGAAAATCTATCACAGATCACCCAGATAACAGTCATTCTCTGAAAGACAGGGAGGTCAGAAATAAAATCCATTGATATATGGGTCCATGGCATCCTGGGCACCGGTAGTGGCACTAACAATCCACTAGAACGAGAACAGGGTTTGGACCGAGAACAAGTCCCACAGGACTGCACAAAATTCCGGCCTTCACAAGATCAAGCAGGCCACCAAAAAGACCGACTCACCAAATCTCTGGTACCAAAAAGACCAGGATGACCAGCTAACTGGGAGCAATGAATTTCAGACATTACTCTTCTCCTCCATTGGTCGGGGACATACAATTTCCCCATAGTGCATCGTTCAGGTTTGTCCTCCTGAAATTCCTCCAGGGCAAGTCTCAAATCGGGTGAAAGAGCGGAAAGAAACACATCCTCATTTAGAATGGTAGTAGACTCAGTCACATCAAGAGAAACCGCAACGAAACTCCTAGAGAGGGCATCCGCATTAATATTCTTAGTGCCCAGAAGAAAGGAGACAACAAAATTAAAACGCGTGAAAAACAAGGCCCACCTAGCCTGTCTAGGATTCAATCGCCTGGCTGATTTGAGATAGATCAAGTTCTTGTGGTCGATGAGGACCACAACTTGATGTCTGGCCCCCTCCAACCAATGTCTCCACTCTTCAAACGCCCACTTCATAGCCAACAACTCCCAATTCCCCACATCATAACTACATTCAAATGGGGAAAATTTTTGAGAAAAGAAGGCACAAAGATTGATCTTAGAGGTTATCGGATCTCTTTGAGACAAAACTGCTCCTGCACCAATCTCAGAAGCATCTATCTCCACCTGAAATGGGAGAGAAACATCAGGTTGCCGTAGAACAGGAGCAGAAGTGAATCTCCGCTTAAGCTCCTGAAATGCCGCGACTGCCTCTTGAGACCAATTCACCACATCAGGGCCCTTTTTGGTCAAATCCGTCAGTGGTTTAACAATACCAGAAAAATTACTACTTATGAATTTACGGTAGAAATTAGCAAAACCCAAAAATTTCTGGAGAGCCTTCAAGGAAGTGAGCTGAACCCAATCATAAATGGCCTGGACCTTGACCGGGTCCATTTCAATAGCAGACGGGGACAAAATGAATCCCAAAAATGAATTTTTTTGTACGCCAAAGAGACATTTCGATCCCTTCTCATACAGAGCATTTTCTTTCAAAATCCGGAAAACAGTCCGAACATGTTCCACATGAGAAGCCCAATCATTGGAAAAAAAATTAAAATATTGTCCAAATAAAAGATCAAAAACTTGTCCACAAAATCCCAGAAAATATTGTTCATGAAAGATTGGAAGATGGAAGGGGCATTAGTGAGCCAAAAAGGCATCACTAGGTACTCAAAATGCCCCTCAGGAGTATTAAACACCGTTTTCCATTCATCACCGTGCTTGGTGCGAATAAGATAATACACACCCCTAAGGTCAAGCTTGGTAAACCAATTAGCACCTTTCACTCTGGAGAATAAATCGGAAATCAGGGGTAACGGATACTGATATTTAACAGTGATTTTATTAAGGAGACGATAGTCAATACATGGCCTCAATGAGCCATCTTTCTTGGCCGCAAAGAAAAAGCCGGCACCTAAAGGTGAAGAGGACAGTCTGATATGACCCTTCTCCAAGGATTCTTTGATATCGGATCACATAGCATTATGTTCAGGTACAGATAAATTGAAGAGCCGCCCCCTGGGAAATTTACAACCAGGCACTAACTCGATTGCGCAGTCATAACTCCTATGACTGCGCCACACGACCTCTCCCCCACTAAATCAGAACTCTGGTGTAAACTGGTTACTAAAAAGACTAACATATGCTGTGGCATATGGAACAGGGTCCAGCACAGGTCCCAGCAGGGAACCAGACTGAACTCACACCAGCTAAGCAACAATCAGAGAAAAGCAACAATGGATCCAATGCAAAAAAGGTTCAAGAAGACAAATCACTTATCTGAAAGATGCAGGATGGAGCAGGAGACAAGCAGACTTCAAAATATGCTCAGGAAGCAAACCAAATCACCGGCAAGAGCTGAGGGAAGGTTGTTCACTTAAATCTCCCCAGTCTGTAACACCTGACCTCCAATCATCCAGCTCAGGTGATTGACTTGTGTCAGCTAGACCAGCTCCATTACCAGCAGCAACCACCAGAGAGGGCCCAAACTCAGAAGCCATGTCAAAAGTGTTCACAACAGCACCCCATCTTGACTGAAAAAAACAGGAATGTAGAAATTTTTGCAAATTTGTTAAAAAAGAAAAGCTGAAATATCATGATCATAAGTATTCAGACCCTTTGCTCAGACACTCACATTTAAGTCACATGCTGTCCATTTCCTTTTGATCCTCCTTGAGATGGTTCTACTCCTTCATTGGAATCCAGCTGTGTTTAATGAAACTGAAAGGACTTGATTTGTAAAGGCACACACCTGTCTATGTAAGACCTCATACTCACAGTGCATGTCAGGCCAAATGAGAATCATGAGGTCAAAGGAACTGGTCAAGGAGCTCAAAGGCAGAATTGTGGCAAGGCACAGATCTGGCCAAGGTTACAAAAGAATTTCTGCAGTACTCAAGATTCCTAAGAGCACAGTGGCCTCCATAATCCTTAAAGGGAAGAAGTTTGGGACCACCAGAAGTCTTACTAGACCTGACCATCCAGCCAAACTGAGCAATCGTGGGAGAAGAGCCTTGGTAAAGGAGAACCCCAAGATCACTGTGGCTGAGCTCCACAGATGTAGTAGGGAGATGGGAGAAAGTTCCACAAAGTCAACTATCACTGCAGCCCTCCACCAGTCGGGACTTTATGGCAGAGTGGCCCGATGGAAGCCTGTCCTCAGTGCCAGACATAAGAAAGCCCATGTAGAGTTCGCTAAAAAACACATTAAAGACTCCCAAACTATGAGAAATAAGATTCTCTGGTCTGTTTAGAAGATAGGACTTTTTGGTGATAATTATAAGCAGTATATGTGGAGAAAACCCGGCACTGCTCATCACCTGCCCAATACAATCCCAACAGTGAAACATGGTGATGGCAGCATCATGCTATGGGGGTGTTTTTCAGCTGCAGGGACTGGTTGCAATTGAAGGAAACATGAATGCGGCAAAGTACAGAGGTATCCTGGATGAAAACCTCTTCCAGAGTACTCTAGACCTCAGACTTGGCCAAAGGTTCACCTTCCAATAAGACAATGACCCTAAACACACAGCGAAAATAGCAAAGGAGTGGCTTCAGAACAACTCTGTGACCATTCTTGCCTGGCTCAGCCACAGCCCTGACCTGACCTACACCAAATTGAGGCTCTCTAGAGAGACCTGAAAATGGCTGTCCACCAGCATTCACCATCCATCCTGACAGAACTGAAGAGGATCTGCAAGGAAGAATGAATGCCAGCCTCAGGCTTGAAGTCTCCTATGGAGACTATTGAAACAAGTAAAAAGTAAAAAAAGTTTTTCAAAAAACATAAAAGTTCAAATCACCTCCCTTTTGCCCCATTCAAAATAAAGCAATAACAAAAATAAAAAATACAAATTTTTAGTATCGCTGCATTCAGAAATGTCCACTCTATCAAAATATAAATTAAATTAATTTGATCTGTAAATGGTGAAAAAAAATCTAAAATTCAGAATTACAGTTTTCTAGTCACCACAACATATAAATAAAGTGTAATACCAGGCTATCAAAACATTGTATTTATCCCAAAATGGTATAAATAAAAATGCCAGCTCAGTGTGCAAACAATAAGCCTTCACCCAGCCCAGATCACGAAAAATCGAGACGCTATGGGTCTCAGAAAATGGCGACTTTTTATTTTTTTTCCACCCCTTAAGTAAAAAAATAACCTATACATGTTTGGGATATCCATATTCGTACTGACCTGGGAAATCACACTGAAAGGTCAGTGTCTTCATTTAACGAACATGATAAATAAAGAATCCAAAAAACAATTGCGGAACTGCACTTTTTTTGCAATTTCACCGCACTTGGAAATTTTTTTTCCCATTTTCAAGTACACGATATGGTAAAATAAAGAGTGTCATTCAAAATTACAACTCATCTGACAAAAAACAATCCCTCACACAGCCATAATGACAAAAAATAAAATAACTATGACTCTGGGAAGAAAGGGAACAAAAAAGGAAAATGCTAAAATGGAAAAAGGGGTAAATATTCCAAAGCATCATTTCCTGACTCCAGCATAGCCTAATAAACCTCTGATGCATTTGGGTGCATTTGTCAGGTCCATACTGCCATCAAGACCCAATGGCTTCACCCAATCTTGTAGTGCAGCTGCAATGAACTGACATAAGTATTTGGCTGTTAAACTGCTGGATCATAAGCAACTTCCATCTTAGGCTACTTTCAGATTTGCGTTCGGAGGCACAGTGCATGGCCGCCGCTAAGCTCTGCCCCCGGCCGCACCTCCTCCAGTCAGCTCCTCCTCTGATCACATGACACTGCATGCGATCAGCGTACCCTATAGTTAGCGCTGAGTATGCTGGTCGTGCACTGGTACACTTTTGCCGGCGCTTGCACCCTTTTGGCGCTGCGCCGAGCGCACAAAAATGCAACATGGTGCGTTTTTGTGCGCTCAGCGCAGCACCAAAAGGGCGTAAGCACCGGCAAAAGTGTACCAGAGCACTACCAGCATACCCAAGGCTAACTATAGGGTACGCTGATCGAATGCAGTGTCATGTGATCAGAGGAGGAGCTGACCGGAGGAGGGACGGCCGGGGGCGGAGCTTAGTGGCGGCCCTGTGCTGCGCCTCCGAACACAAATCTGAAAGTAGCCTTACTCATTGCTGTGGAATATCAGGTATATATTACAGTCATTCTGTACATATATGGGTGTGACCGCCCTCTTTCTGATCTGGGAATACCATCATGTCTGGCCTATGCCTTTACTAGTGGTTCAGTCCCTCGATCCTTGTTCACATTCACGTCACTTGGCAAGTGGAAAGGTTTTAAATACTAGAGTTAGGACTGTCCCACAAGGGTTGCCTTGATGTGGCAGGATGGCTTGTTCATTATTTTGATCAAAATTATGTTTACTAAATACCCTTATTATTACCTTTATGCATTATTTGCAGTTTATTTTTTAATTTTTTATTTTAGGATATTTGTGTTTTTTGTTTTTGTTTTCTCTGTGTAATGGTCATGTGTTAATATGCACTTACATTGTGCATACACATTAACTTACTTTCTCAGGTCAGACTCCAGATTTTAAATACTAGAGTTAGGACTGTCTCACAAGGGTTGTTTTGACGTGGCGGGATGGCTTGTACATTATTTTGATCAAAATTATGTTTACTAAATACCCAGTTTGTTTTTTAATTTTTTATTTTAGGATATTTGTGCTTTTTGTTTTTGTTTTCTATATATTACAGTCAGCATCTTCTACTGATGTCAGAGTAAAATGATACGCCAAGACAGTATATATACTGCTCAAAAAATTAAGGGGAACAAATTACAGTCTGATCCAACTTTTCGTGTTCCCTTTATTTTTTTTTAGCAGTATATATATATATATATATATATATATATATATTGTATACATATTTATTTTTTCTTTTTAATTTATTGCCCCAGATCTGAATGCCTATGTGTAGAAACATCAAATTAAAATGTGACCTAAGGAATTAACAGGGAAATATTACAAGTAGCTACACTGTTTTAAAGCCCAACTCCAGCGTTTTCTTTTTTTTTATTGCAGCACTGGAGTGGTGCCACAAATCTAATTCCCTTTCACTAGTCTAATATTTACAATCTACTGTCCTAATCTTTTATCAGAGCTGATTTGGTTGGTCTCCAGTAGAGATAAGCAAACATAGTCAGCTCCCTCCTTATTCTGTAAGCTATAGCGCTTTCTGAAGATGCTGCATCTGGAATTCGGATACCTGGAGTGCTCCCAATAATCAGCTATTCGGCACCGCAGCTGCATGTGTTGCGGCTATGTGACAGTCACAACACAGGCATCGAGAGCCTATGTGTTTTGACACAAATAAGGAGGGAGCCGACGATGTTCGCTCATCTCTAGTCTCCAGCAGTTTGTGAACTGCCGTATAAATCTAGTGTTTGCTCGGCAATCTGGAAGTCACAACTCAATGTAAGTCTTTGAAATACAGAAAGAGGCTTCCATAGACTTGCACTGTGTGACGGCCAAGGAAGGCAACATCCGAGAGTGGACCCTCTGGATCACAGAACTGGAGCTCCCGAGGGCGAGCGCGCCAGGTGGAGCCGACCCCTATACAGGGATCGTTAGGGGCAGACCCTCGGAAGACAGATACCGTGACAGCTGGAACCAAGAGGGGCGGCTCAAGGGATCGGGGGGAGCTACTGGCAGGACAAGGAGTATAGAACGGAGCGGAAGGTACTGTACGGAGCAAGGAGTACAAGACGGACCAGGGGCACAGGACGGAGCGAGGAGCACAAGACGGACCAGGGGCACAGGACGGAGCAAGGAGCACAGGGCGTAACCAGGAGCACAGGACATAACCAGGAGCACAGGACAGGGAAAGGGCACGGGACAGAGCACGGGGCACAGGACGGACCAGGAACACAGGACAGGGCAAGGGCACGGGACAGAGTAAGAAGCACTGGACATAACAAGGTGTACAGGATGGAAGTTGTAGGGAAAACCCCCTATAACACAGCCAGGATTAGTGCTGGAAGAACACACGATAATCAGGCATCTCCAAGAAGGCGGAGATGCCTGATATACCTCGTGCTGCCAGGTGATTGGGCGGCCAGAGCCTCTGGGTGGGCCCTGCAGGGTTAAGAATCCTGCAGAGCGCGCGCCCATGGCCTAAGGTGCCTGCACGGGACTGCAACATAACGGGAGGATGGGAGCGAGGAGGAGGAAGGCGGAACCCTGCGAGAGGAGGGCGCGGCATGGCGAGGAGCGAGCTGGTGAGTGGGGACGGCGGCAGACACCGCCGCTGCTGGCACGGCATCAGCCACCACCACTGACATGACAGTAGCCCCCACTTTATATCTCCCCCTTCTGAGATTGGTCAAAAATTTTCTTAAAATAAGTGGAGCATTAACATTCTCCCGAGGCTCCCAGGACCTCTCCTCAGGACCAAATTCCTTCCAATCGATAAGGAAGAAGGTTCACCCCCTAACTCTCTTCATGGACAGAATATCTCTTACTTCAAAGATGTTATCAGCCCCTACTGGCTGAGGGGAAGGAAGCGGTACAGGGCGATAACGATTAAGAACGACAGGTTTAAGGAGCGAGACATGGAAGGCGTTAGCGACCCGGAGTGAAGCCGGCAACCTCAATTTATAAGCCACGTTATTAATGCGTCCAAGAACCTCAAAAGGACTGATGTACCGGGGACCCAGCTTGTAAGAAGGCTATTTCAGGCGGATATGCTTGGTCGAAAGCCAGACTTTGTCGCCAGGATGGTATGGTGGAAGGTCCCTCCGTCTCTTGTCTGCATGTCTCTTAATACGGATACGTATGCCTCTCTAGCCTCCCTGCAGACCTGAGAAAACTCTGAGGAGAGGGCATCTGCTGCGGGAACACCAGAAGACGTGGAGAAGGGCAGCGGAACACCAGGATTCTGGCCAGAAACCACAAAGAACGGTGTTTTGGTAGTGGATTCATTAGGATGATTGTTATGGGCGAACTCTGCCCACGGAAGGAGGGAACCCCAGTTGTCTTGATGGGCGTTAGAAAAGTGACACAGGTAGGATGTCAATATTTGATTAATCCGTTCCACTTGCTCGTTGGTCTGAGGATGCTAGGTGGAGGAGAAATTCAGAGATATACCCATGAGTTTACTGAGTGCTCTCCAGAATTGGGAGGTAAACTGAACTCCTCGATCGGACACAATTCGTTGAGGGAGTCCAAGCAGTCTGAAGATCTGGTGGATGAAGACCTCGGCCAACTCAGGTGCCGTAGGTAAGCCGGGCAGCGGGACAAAATGGGCCATTTTGGATAAGCGATCGGCCACTACTGGGATAGTAGTACACCAAGAAGAGTGAGGTAAATCAGTAACGAAATCCATAGCGATTTGTCGCCAAGGGGCCTCAGGAGGAGGCAGAGGGTGAAGCAGGCCAGAAGGTAGACTCCTTGGTACCTTGTTCTGCGCACAGGTCATACAGGAGGCTACAAAATCTGTCACATCTTGGTGAAGGGAAGGCCACCAGTAGTAGCGAGAGAGGAGGCTGAGGGTCTTCTTGGCCCCAACGTGTCCTGCAATTTTGGAGGAGTGCCCCCAGAATAGCACTTCCAATCTTTTACTCAGTGGAACAAAGGTTTTGCTTGGCGGGATAGGGGAAAGAGTCACGGGTGCCACGGTGATGACTTTGGCAGGCTC
The DNA here is from genome assembly GCF_039654945.1 of Dendrobates tinctorius. Taxonomy (NCBI): domain Eukaryota; kingdom Metazoa; phylum Chordata; class Amphibia; order Anura; family Dendrobatidae; genus Dendrobates; species Dendrobates tinctorius. The sequence goes on along the minus strand of NW_027361779.1, from coordinate 7,416,899 downwards.
GATGATATGTGAAGGACCCTTCTCTGTCTCAGGTAACTGCAAAGACCTGGAAAGGGCATCTGCTTTGGTATTCCTATTCCCAGGCCAAAAATGGAGTTTGAAGTCAAAGCGGGAAAAATACAGAGACCACCTGGCTTGCCTGGAATTGAGTCTTTGCGCTGACTGAAGATAAGCCAAATTCTTGTGGTTCGTGAAGATTATAAATGGATGGACCGTCCCCTCCAGAAGATACCGCCACTCCTCCAGAGTCATCTTAATGGCCAGTAATTCTCAATCTCCAATTGAATAGTTGCATTCTGCGGGAGAAAATGATTTAGAAAAGAACCCACAGGGAACCAAGTGACCAGAAGACGTCCGCTGGGAAAGGACCGCCCCTGCTCCAGTGGAGGACGCATCCACCTCTAGGACAAAGGGCCTACTGGCTATTGGCCGGTGTAAAATTGGGGCTGTAGCAAAGGACCGTTTCAGGGCAAGAAAGGCGTCCTCAGCCTCTGAAGGCCAAACATTCGCTTTAGTCCCTTTCCGGGTCAGGGCGGAGATGGGCTTGGTCACCGAGGAGAAGTGAGGGACGAACTGCCTATAATAATTTGCGAAGCCCAGAAACCATTGGATGGCTTTAACTCCGACCGGACGTGACCATTTGAGTACGGCAGATAATTTCTCGGGATCCATCTTCACCCCAAAGTCTGTGATAATATACCCTAAGAAGGGCAACAAAGTTTGCTCTAACAGGCATTTCCCTATTTTAGCATAGAGTCGATTTTCCCATAGGCGTTGCAGGACCAGCCGAACACTTCCTATGGGAGGATAAGTTGGATGAAAAGACGAGGATGTCATCTAAATATACGATGACACATGAGTACAGCAGGTCACGGAAGATTTCATTAACGAACTCCTGGAACACCGCCGGGGCATTGCAGAGTCCAAAAGGTATGACCAAATATTCATAATGGTCATCCCGAGTATTGAAGGCTGTCTTCCACTCGTCCCCAGCACGGATTCGGATCTAGTTATAGGCCCCCCGTAGATCCAACTTGGTAAAGATCCGGGCCCCCATCAAATGGTCAAAGAGTCCAGGGATTAGCGGAAGAGGATACCTATTCTTGACTGTGATATTGTTCAAGCCTCGGTAGTCAATACACGGCCGAAGGGATCCATCTTTCTTCCGGACGAAGAAAAACCCCACACCGGCAGGAGAAGACGATTTATGAATGAAACCCCTGGCCAAGTTCTCCCGGATGTACTCTGACATGGCCGAGGTCTCTGCTGGAAACAGTGGATAAGTTTTTCCTCTGGGGGGGGGTAGCTCCCGCAATCGTAGGACCGATGCGGCAGCAGGGTCTCTGCCTCCTTCTTGCTGAAGACATCGGCGTACAAGTGATAAGCAGTGGGAAGTCCAGGAAGATCAGCAGGTGCCTGTAGTGGTCTAGGACGAGCCACTGACAACAGACAGTGTTCATGGCAGGAGTGTTCCCAGCGTAGGATCTCCCCTGAGTGCCAGTCCAGAACTGGCTCATGTGACCGGAGCCAGGGTAGGCCGAGGAGCACGGCGTTGTACAAATTAGGCGGGACGTAAAACGTGATTTTTTTTCCTGGTGAAGTGCTCCAACTTGTAACTCCACTTCAACAATAACCATGGTGATGGGTTCAGGTAGCGGTTTGCCATCCACAGAGGCGATCGTGCGTGGATTTTCTAGGGTAACCACCGGAATCCGGAACTGGTCCACTTCCTTGATGAAGTTACCAGCCGCACACGAGTCCACATACTCCTCCACAGATCTACGCTCCCGACCTAGAATAATTAGAGCCGAAATGGTAAGGGGCAGAGAGGAATCAGTGTCACCTAGGGAGGCCTCTCTTACCTGGCCTAGATGGAGGCGTTTCCCGGTCTCTCTGGGCAAGTGCGCAAGAAATGATTGGCTCCACCGTAGTAAAGGCATAATCCCTGCGTCATTCTCTCCCTCCGCCGTTGTTCGGACAATTTTATTCAGTCCAACTGCATGGGCTCATGAGCGGAATTACTAGGAAGCAGGGGGGAGTAGGGAATGGGAGCTTGATATAACCTAAAGGGTCTCCTCTCCCTAACTGACTCACGAGAGCGTTCTTGAAACCGTAAATCTATACGGGTGGCAAGGGATATGAGATCCTCCAGGGTGGTGGGAGTGTCCCGGCTGGCAAGCTCATCTTTTATTTTGCCCCAGAGCCCCCTCCAAAAGGCCCCAACCAAAGCCTCATTATTACACCCTAGCTCAGAGGAGAGTGTCTGGAAGCAGATGGCGTACTGTCCCACGATGAAGGATCCCTGACAGAGATTGAAAAGAGCCTCGGTAGTGGAGGCCAAGCGTCCAGGCTCATCAAATACCCTGCGGAAAGTATCCAGTAAATTCTATATACTAGATACCACTGGATCATCCCTCTCCCATAGGGGATTCACCCAAGCTAAAGCCTCCCCCTCAAGGTGAGACACAATAAACACCACTTTGGCTCGATCAGAGGGGTAATGCTGGGGCAGGAGCTCAGTGTAAATGGCACCAATTCAAAAACCCCCGACATAACTTGTGGCTGGAGCCGACCCCTATACAGGGATCATTAGGGGCAGACCCTCGGAAGACAGATACTGCGACAGCTGGAACCAAGAGGGGCAGCTCAAGGGATCGAGGAGAACTACTAGCAGGACAAGGATATACATAACAAAATAGTCCAAAACTAATAGCCACCTCAATTCAGCATATTATATCTCAATTTCTGCCACAAATTTGTGCAGACATAACAAAGGCAAATAGGCAAAAAATATATGAATCAATAAAACCAGTCATTTATTAATAAATTTCATAAAATTCTTTTTTACAAGGAAATTTCTAAAAAAGGGAGTACAAATGTAATGATAGATGCTCACAGAATTAAGCTTTATGCAACATAATCACAGAATGTTATTTTCTTTTCTTTTTTAATTTTTTACATACAAATAATCTCCAAATAGTGTTTATTTCTTAAGCATAAATTCATAAGCTATATTTATATAAACTTCTGTCTAAATATTTTTTAGGGAAAGACCCAGTAGTTCTAAAAGCAGAAGAAGCACATATTTGATTAAATAGTGTGAAATACACACTGCTGAAGGTAAATAACAATTGGGTTTAACTCCCTATACTATGTGTATACCATGATAATCAAAGACAAGGCTAACTAATCCTTAATGGAGTAATCACAATGCATAAATGCTCAGATAGTAGCGACTTTTGTTCTCAATGTTTCTCTGATTAATTACAAATACTTATAAACAAAATTGCATAAGCTTACTTGATTGTGTAAATATGTATCTAATTGTTGTAACAAAGGAACAGGTATATACGCCCCCTATTCTGTGATTATGTTGCATAAAGCTTAATTCTGTGAGCATCTATCATTACATTTGTACTCCCTTTTTTAGAAATTTCCTTGTAAACAGGTAACAGGTTCCCTTTAAGTCTCTTGCATCAACACCTGGCAGCAAAGAAATTTATGCAGCCGCAGCTCTGGTTCTGAGTGCAGGTGGCAGCGCCGGGTGTTGATGCGAGAGACGCCTGTGAGTTTCTCGCATCATACATGGTAGTGTGATCCCAGCCTTACTCTGGTCAGTCAGAAGTTATAACCAAAATATGGTGCCGCGGCACCATTGCAGCACCGAAAACAGATGAAGACAGCTTCTGATATGTAGAAGACCAGAGTCAGGGAACTTAGATTAGTGGTGCCATTCCAGAGCTGAAAAAAATTAAAAAAAAACACTGGAGTGGTGATTTAGAAGCAAGGTTAGGTCACATGTCACTCAGGTGTATTAAATGCTGCTTTGAATAAGGTTATACACCCCCTGAAGTCCTTCTTTAAAACCTAGAATCTGATTAAAGAAGTCGAGAATGAGAGGGAGCGGATAAGTATCACGGACAGTGATCACATTAGGTTCACGGATATCCAGGCATGGGCACAACCCCCCATCTTTTTTCACTACAAAAAAGAACACTGCGGCAACGGGGGATGAGGATGGTCTGATATGACCTTTAGCCAGGCTTTCCACCATGTAGTCCTTCATGGCCTGCATCTTTGGACCAGAGATATTATAGAGTCTGATTTTAGCCAGCTTGGCACCAGGGATGAGATTCATGGTGCAATCATAAGTACGATGGGGAGGCAGCTTATGTCACCCCTGCACTGAGAACATGTCTCCAAACTCCAACAAGTAAGTCAGCACAGACTGGGTATCCACTCTAGCAAACCGGGTACCCAAGCAGCGTCCTTATCAATGCCCACTCCATTTTACTACCTCCTGAGTCTGCAAATCTATCACAGAATTGTGCAGAGGGAGCCAAGGAAGTACCAGTACCACAGGTGAGGGCAGACCCTATAGCACATACAGTAACAGTCTATCAACTCAGAGTGCATGGCCCCCATTTCGAAACCATAAGTCCCAGACAACTTGAGTAAAATGCCCCTGTTTGAAGGGGGTGGAGTCGATGGTGATTAAGGGTAGGAGTCTGGACAGAGTATGTAGATTGAGGCCTTGTACCTGGACGAACCTTGCATCAATCAAATTAAACCCCACCCCACTGTCCAGAAATGCAGACAAGTCCACCTTAAACCCACCCAGGTGGATTACAACTGGTAGGAAAAATTGTGTCCTACCCACGGAGGTGATGAGGACACCTGCGTTCCTAACCAGCCTGCAACCCGGGTCAACCAAGTTTTGCTAGCAGTTGTTTACTATGTGATCGGGAGGGACACGTGCCCATGAAATGGCCCTTTTTACCACAATAGAAACACACTCCCCCTTTATGCCGGACAACAGGCAGCTTAACAGATTGAGGTGCTGCATCCACCCACATAGGTTCCTCAGTAGGCCCAGCAATGACCTCCCTTTACCCCGGACCGACCTCACACAAAGGTGACTCCCTATGTCTCTAATGTAGATGGTGATCAACTCGGATCACCAAAAACATGGCTGCCTCAAGGGAGACTGGAGTCTCATAAAATGGATAAAGCTTCCTTCACACTTACTGTAAGTCCTTCACAGAACTGACTACAGAGTGCAGGGTCAATCCATTTAGTGTCCATGACCCACCTTAGAAACTCAGAGCAATACCCCTCCATTGGCAGGTCTCCTTGCTGAAGTAGGCGCAGTGTGGACTCAGCTAAGGAGATGTGATCTGGGTCATCATATATAAGGCCCAGTGCCAGAAAAAATTCCTCGATCTTGGGCTTCACTATGGTTTGCCTTTGGAGATGAGAGTCCCACACCAGATGTATTAGGGTGCTGTAAAACCACCATTTGTAAATCCACCACCTTCAGACTGAGCTACTGCTGGTGCCCTGTCAGAGCAGCAATTGGATTCAATGGATCAGAAAAAATGGTTATCGTCAAAGCTAATGTCACAACACAGCTGTCGGGTGACTCAGGACCAGGTGCTCCTTCCCTGTCCCTAACACTAGAAGACACCTTAGCTCTCCCTATTTCCCAGGATATTTCTGAAGGTGAAGATGCCGGGACCTCCTTCCTTGCCTTATCTCCTGAGTCAGCCCTCCATCTGTTCTCTTCCCCTACCCAGGGAAGATGGGTGCTACTGTGCACCAACCCGACAAACAAGGCAGCATAAATAAAGGTTAACAAAAAACTCCAGACATACAAAATATTCATTCACATATTGCAGAGGAATGTACCAGGGTGTGGAAGTAGGGGAATAAACCAAAATAGGGAAGGATAGGGAATTACCACAAATACAATCCAAGCAATAGTCACAGATAACTCCTCCAACTCTCGTTCTCATAAGAACATCTCTCCCTACAATAGCCTTGCAGCAAATGCTAGCTCTGATAAGAATTTTCATCAGATCTCAGCTTATAAGGGGGAAATTAGTTTCTAACTGAGCTCAGTTGTGAGCACAGAGATTTTCAATATGGCCAATTAACCCATGTTCTGCCAGAAGGAATAAACTCCATTAAAATGAAGAAGTGCTTCTTCTCAGCGCTGAAGTAAGAGCAATCAGACGCTGCGGTCTTCTGGCTTCACATTGTTGAGGTAACCCTGTGACATCACACTGTCAAATGCCCAAAGTTTTCATACCCCAAACATATATTTTTTAAATGTGAGCTTCCATTATCACTGTCTTCATTGCCAAATACAACTCTGGCAAAAATTAAGAGACCTACACATCAAAACCCTATCATGGGCAGCCCACTCTCCACATCTGAATCTCATTGAAAATCTCTGGAATGTAATCTAGAGGATGATGGATAGTCATAAGCCATCAAACAAAGAATAACTGCTTAACTTTTTACACCTGAAGCAGTGTGAAAGGCTGGTTGCAAGCATGCCAAGACGCATGAAAGTTGTTTTTAAAAATCATGGTTATTCTGCAAAATATTGATTTCTGAACTCTTCCTGAGTTAAAACATTAGTATTATTGTTTCTAAATGATTATGAACTTTTCATAGCATTATTTGAGGTCTGAAAGCATTGTATTTTTTTTTTTTAAATTTGACCATTTCTCCTTTTCAGAAAAAAAATACAAAATTTATTGCTTGGAAATTCGGAGACATGTTGTCAGAAGTTTATAGACTAAAAGAACAATTTACATTTTACTCAAAAATATACCTATAAAAAGAAAAATCAGACAAACTGAACATTTGGAAGTGGTCTCTTAACTTTTGCCAGAGCTGTATATGAATTGTATGACAATAGAGGAGAGATACACATTTTAATGTAAAACACCTTAAAAATTTACAAACAGCTACAGTACTATGACAAAATATATATGACAAACATCTATCTTCTGATACAGTTCACTGGGCATGGTACAAACCGGCTTAAAGTAATTTTCACTTATTTTGTATTTGAAGAAATCTCAACACAGTTAAAAGGTGCCGTCTATATAAACAGCAAATTACATTTTGCTTACAGTATTGTAATAGCTGGATTGGTAAGGCTTTTTTTCACAAAACTGTATTTATTGAGCAAAACAAGAAGCACTTGATTATGTACACCTGTTTTCCTTTTTTTCCACAAAATCATTTATGCTTGATGTGAATGTAATGTTTTAGTGCAAAGGAAATACCATATGCATTTGTGAGATCAAAAAGGAATAAAAAATGGAGGTAAATCTCATTATAGGTAATACCAGATTTGGAGGCTATAGCAGTACACATGGATTTTACAAACAAGCTGTCACATTCTCAAATGAACCGATCAGTTCCACTTGCCATCTGAAATCCAACAATAACGTGTTTTCTACTGCAAACATATTTTCCATTCAGATTGAAGCAAATAGAGCATTACATTTTAATGGCATTTGATCCAATAACATATCAGATCTGTGAGTTGAGCTGCCAATTTGTAGAACACAAATAAAATAATGCCATTGTATGGTTATAAAGCACAGAGTGTAAAAACATATCAAAGAGACATTACCAGAAAAAATGTTACTTGGATTGTACATATTGCAAAACTCAAAATCCATATTCCTTTGCCATGTGTTTGGTAAATGTGCTAGAAAATAATGAAATAAATGATACGGAATGATACTCTACTGTATAAAATGTGAACATATTAATTTGATCAAATATAAAAAAGGAAAATTGCGCTACTGTATGTGATGCAACAAGATAAAATATATCTTCTAACTTTTTTATATCTTTCCAAAATATATGACAGCTTTTTATTTTATTTTATTGACATTTAAAAGGAACCTGTAACCACAAGAAACAGTATTTATTTGCAGATATAGGGTTAATCTGCAGATAAATATAATTTTAATCCTGGTTAGTCAGCTTTCTGGAAGAGGGGTATCAAAGAGAAAATGAAGTTTTAATTTTTCTGCTGCTACTGGCTTCCAATCCTAGGAGTGATGCAGGGAGCAATAGGCATCACTTACTATACAGTGAGTTGCGGATGTAATTACTACTCAGCACTTTGATTGACATCGTGCTCTGCATGGTAAATGTGCAAGATGTGGCAATCAAAGTGGGGGAGAGTGATTACAGATGACTGTAATAACCTGCACCGCACCAATGACTCAAACTCAGTGGCGGCAGGGAGCGCAAAACTTAATTTTCATACTGACACTGCTATTCCAGTAAGATGATTAACCAAGGTTTGAGGGTATGTGCACACGTAAGTGTTTTTTTCGAGTTTTTAAGCATTTTTACAAAAAAACGCTTAAACGCTGAAAAGAAGCATCCCATTAATTTTAATGAATTCCTGCAGAAAAAAACACAGCGCTGCAAAAAACGCAGCATCCTCATTAATTTCGCGAAAAAATCCGCATTTCTATCTATTTTCTATGAGACTGGGGACACTTCAGAAAAAAACGCATAATCGCGCAGAAAAAAAACGTGCGTTTTCTGGGAAGTAGTCCGGTTTTCAGTCAGGAATTTTCTACATACATGTGCACATAGCCTCAATGTTATTTACCTGCAGATTAACCATATATCTGCAGGTAAATAGCATTTTTTGAGGTGGCAGGTTCCTCTTAAGTGACCCGTATTTCATTCATAGCCAAAATCCAAGAATACTGTCAATAAATATAAATTTGAATATGGCCATTCGTTTTTTACATTATGAACCCTAAATTAAAGGTTAAAATATTGGGGACTAAAATTTAGGAGTTTGTTTTTAGAAGTTAGACTATTAGGCTCCAGTTTAAAGAATGTTAAATTACCCATAGGGCTGTTTTTTTTCCATTCCTGGCTCCTTTTTTTCTCTTTGCAGCTATTTGGAATAATAAAGGCTCATGATCCTATTACGTGCATGCATTGGATCCTTTAATTCTTTCATTGCACAAACATATTCCTTCTCTTTGTTTTCATTTTTTCCTCCCCTTCCTACAGAGCCTTAACTTTTTAATTTTCTGTCCACATTAGCATATGAGGGCTTGTTTTTTGTGGGACAAGTAGTACTTTTGAATGACATCATTCATTTTATCATGCGATACACTGGCAAGTGAGAAAAATATTCCAAGTGTGTTGAAATTGCAAAAAAGTGCAAACTCACAATTGTCTTTTATTTATCACTAGATTGAGGCCCGATGCTATCGCATCAGGAGGGCGGTAATGTCACGGTGGGGGCAGGCTTTGCAGCGTTAAGAATCTCTCCCCCCATGTGCTCACCCACCTATCCACTCTCTCTTTCCCCTTGTGCTGACTTCTCCCGTCTGTGACCTGTCTACCCCATGTGCTATCCCCCTTGTCTGCTGTCTCTCTCCTTCCTGTGCTGTGTTCTCCCCTCATGTGCTGTTCCATTTGAACTGTCTCTCTCACCCCTGTGTCTGACCATGTACAGAACATACATCAGCTCCTGGGCAGGGGAAGAAGCAAAAGACAATACTGACATTACAGCAGGAGATCGCAGAGGACACATTTTGTGAAGTAAAATATTGTTTAAACACAGTCAGTGAAATATTTTGCCTCACAAATTGAATCCTCTATGATCCCCTGCTGTAATGTCAGTATTGTCTTTTGCTTCCTCCCCTGCCCAGGAGATGTGGTATACTCCATACACAGTTAGACACAGACAATTTTTAAAATGAAATTTCGTTCGTGGGAAAACCCCTTTAATGTGACTAGCTTCCTCTGCCTGTTGACATGATGTGCATCTACCGCCGGGATCAGCCGAATGATTCACTGCACCTGCGCTGAATTTGCACAGGCGCAGTTCAACGGTGTTCTGCTGGTGGTACCACGCAAGAAGTTGTGTAAGTGTGTGAGAGTGAGTGTGTGAGTGTGTGAGTCTGAGTGTGTGTAAGTGTGTGAGTCTGAGTGTGTGTTTATGTGGTGCGTACGGTGTACAGAGTGTGTGTGTATGTGGTGTGACAGTGTTTTCTGCTGGTGGTACCGCGCAATAGGTTGGTACCAGCAGCAGTTTCCATATTGAGACACCCATCACTTGGTGGTCAGTGAACTTTCTCCACTTGGAATTCTGGGATACGGTGACATCTGGATAGACCAGGAAATTAAAACATTACAAGGCAATTATATAGATAGATTTCAGTATACAGTAAAGCTGATCTGGCAATAAGATTCTCCAGATCAGTACATTTACCAAGATACCAAACATGCATAGCTTCTTTTTTTTCAGTTAAGTGGTGAAAAAAAATCGGAAATTTGTAAACACAAAAAAAATTAAAATTGCTTGTGTCACCATTTCCTGAAATCCATTTTTTGGAATATCATGTTGTGTGAGGAACAACACGTGAGGAATTTTTTTTTTGCATCCTTCGCTGAAGTTTCTACTTATTTCATTTGGGGGTAGATGAGATGTTTTGATCGCCTATCGTTGCATTTTATTGTAATGTTGTGGTATCCAAGAATAACTAATATCCAAAAAAACCTAATTATGGGGTTTTTTCTCATAATGCCATTTATCGATCAGATTCATTTATTTAATATTTATATAGATCAGACTTTTAGAAATGCAGCAATGCCAAATATGTGTACTTTTTATTTTTACTGTTTTATTTTTAATGGGACAAAAGGAGGGTGATTTGAACTTTTAGATTTTTTTTACTTTTTGCTGTATTTAGAAGTACCCATAGGGGACTTGAAGCTGCTATAGTCTGATTGTCCTATACATAGTAGTATATCAGCACTGCTGGCTATAGAGAAAATCGCGCTTTCCTATGAACACCAGCTAAATGCTGTTTTTACAGGAAATTCATCTTGGCAAGCATTGGGGTCTTCAACAGACCTTCAGCTGTCATGGCAACCCATCTGTGCACCACGATAATGTCACAGGTCCACCATCAGGCATGTGGAATCATGCGCCCCCTGCCAGTGGGTGTCAAAGATTGACAGCGGGATTTAACAAGTTAACAGCCATGGGTGGAGCTTGGCTTCACTTCACCTGTGGCTGTTAAAGTCACATGATGGCTGATTAAATCAGTCATCATCTGCTGGGAAAGATATAGGCTTACATGATGTCAGGGACACGACATATAACATAAATGTATGTAACTTGTGGAGGGGTTAATCTACAGTTACTTGAAAAAGTGTTCCTACCCCATAAACTTTTCCACATTTTTTTCATGTTACACCCACAAATTTAAATGTATTTTATGTGATATTTCAACTCAAAGCAGCAAGTATTTGTGAAGTGTAAAGGAAATTGTACATGGTTTTCTACATATGTAAAAAATATAAATTTGGAAATTGTGACTTACATTTGCATTCAGCCCTCCTGAGTCAATACTTAATAGGGCCTTCACTGCAATTGTAAACAGCAATTTTCAAGTCTAGCCACAGTCAATCAGATTTAGGTCTGTACTCTGACTAATAACCTTACTGAAAGTGCAGCAATGAGGAGAAAGTTAACTTTATTACTCGAAGGAGCTGCCGGCTTTCAGTCATAAAGGCGGGCATGAAGCTGTTTATAATCACCTTATGGTCCTTGGTGAATGGTGTATATAAGCACTTCTCAGTGCATTGACGGACATCTTGCTCTGCCCAGATACATTGCAGGACATTATTGTAATGCTATTAATATGTAGGTATGGGAAAATAACAAGTTCCTTTTTAATGGAGCAACCTTATGGGATGAAGTACACACATGGTCTAAATTGTTGATACCCCTCGTTTAATGACAGAAAAACCCACAATGGTCACAGAAATAACTTGAATCTGACAAAAGTAATAATAAATCACAAATCTATGAAACTGAACAAATGAAAGTCAGACATTGCTTTTCCACCATGCTTCCACAAAATTTAAAAAAAATAAAACTCATGATATAGGCCTGGACAGAAATGATGGTACCCCTGAAAATAATGTGACAAAAGGGACATGATATATCAAGGTGTGACCACTAATTAGCATCACAGGTGTCTACAGTCTTGGAATCAGTGAGTGGGCCTGTATAGAGGGCTACAGATACTCACTGTCCTGTTTGGTGACCTGGTGTGTATCACACTCAACATGGACCAGAGGAAGTGAAGGAAAGAGTTGTCTCAGGAGATTAGAAAGAAAATTATAGACAAACATGTTAAAGGTAAAACTTATAAGACCATCTCCAAACAGCTTGATGTTTCAGTGACTACATTTGCACATATTATTCAGAAATTTAAGCTCCATGGCACTGTAGCCAACCTCCCTGCACGTGGCTGCAGGAAGAAAATTGATGACAAATCAGAAACGGATAATACAAATGGTAACAAAAGAGCCCAGAAAACTTCTAAACAGATTGAAGATGAACTTCAAGCTCAAGGAACATCAGTGTCAGATCACACCATCTGTCATTGTATGAACCAAAGTGGACTTCATGGGAAACGACCAAGGAGGGCACCATTGTTGAAAAAAATCATAAAAAAGCCAGGCTGGAATTTGTCAAACTACATGTTGACAAGCCACAAAGCTTCTGGGAGAATGTCCTATGGACAGATGAGACAAAAATTGATCTTTTTGGCAAGGCACATCAGCTCTATGTTCACAGATGGAAAAATGAAGCATAGCAAGAAAAGAACACTGTCCCTACTGTGAAACATGGAGGAGGCTCTGTTATGTTCTGGGGCTGCTTTGCTGCATCTGGCTCAGGGTGCCTAGAATTTGTGCAGGGTACAATGAAATCTCAAGACTGTCAAGGGATTCTAGAAAACAATGTGCTGCCCAGTGTCAGAAAGCTTGGGCTTAGTCACAGGTCATGGGTCTTGTAATAGGATAATGACCCACAACACATAGCTAAAAATACCCAAGAATGGCTAATAGGAAAACATTGAACTATTCTGAAGTGGCTTTCTATGAGCCCTGACCTAAATCCTATTGAGCATCTTTGGAAAGAGCTGAAATAAGTCATCTGGAAAATGCAACCTTCAAACACGAGATGACTGGAGTAGTTTGCTCTTGAAGAGTGGGCCAAAATACCTGTCAAGAGGTCCAGAAGTCTCCTTGACAGTTACAGGAATTGTTTGATTGCAGTGATTGGCTCAAAAGGATGTGCAGCAAAATATTAAGTTAAGGGTACCATCATTTCTGTCAAGGCTTATTTCATGATTTTTATTTAAAAAAAAAAAATCTGTGGAAGCATTGTTGAAAAGCAATTTCTGACTTTCATTTGTTCATTTTCATAGATTTTTTGATTTATTATTACTTTTGTCAGATTCAAGCTATTTCTGTCACCGTTATGGGTTTTTCTGTCATTAAACGAGGGGTAGCAACAATTTTGGCCACATGTGTATAACTTGATTTCATATTCTGTATCTTTCATGGAGTCCATCTGAGTAACTGTAGTAGCCTGATATTTATCACTTTAATATGTGAACTAGTGTTAGAAGTAGTCACCCAATGGTAGCTATGGAGGATTTTTGCTATGGAGCCCCATAATTACTTCTTATTTCACTGAAGTCCATGCATAGACCATAAAGCAAAAAGAACAAGATTAAAATAAAGTTCTGTGTTTTGTAATAAATTAAATTTTAGGTTTCTCAAAAAAATTGGGCAAAGGCAGGCAATATGATAAAGTAACAAAAGAACCTATATTAACCTTTTTATATTTCTTGCTGCTCCAGCACCACTTTTCCAGGTTCACCATTCTGGTCTACATTTGTGAGAGTCCCAACCAATCATTATACTCAGTGATCCAAGCTATAATATGTTGAGGCCATGTGTCCAATATGAAGTAATGGAGTGATGGGTGATGTAACTGGGTCAGTATCAGTGTTTTTGTAAATTCATGATATTGCAAGACTTAAGCCATATTCTATTAATTTCATTTTATCAGAAAAAATGGTAGCGCAGAACAAACAGTATTAAACAAAGTGTATGAGCTGAGGGAAAAGTATAGCGGTGCAGTGGTGCACCATCACTATGATCAGTTACTTATTATATTATTAGAATTCATATAATAACAAAGTTCTAGTTTTTGACATCCTATATTCATCATTATTATGACCTATTGTTATGACATCAAACGTATTAAATTCCTTGAAAACTCTTAAATTCGGTAAATGTTCTTACAATTCCCAGCACACATTTTAGCTGTTTACCTAAGAATCAGTTTCATTTTTTCTTAAATAGTTTTCTTTAATATCCTAAAGCCCACACCTATTCACTTCTTAAAGGTCTGCTGTCAACATGCTCCATAAAGAGACTGAGGCATTCCATTAATTTTCTCTTTCCACACATGTAAACATTGTTCCTCCTGACAATTCCTGTGATTAATGTTCCTCTTTTAAGTCAGTACTACATATTCTGTCATCACGTGAGAGAGTGGAGAAAAAATAAAAGTTACCAGCATTAGAAATAAAGGAGGTAGTAGAATAGGACGATTTACAATGCAAATATATTCATTGTGTGTTTACCAAAAAGTGCAGTTGGATATGGCTAATTAGACACCAAAGTCTCCTTTGTCTCTGTCACACTTTAGTTGTCTGGATGAGTTATACTATGCTATACTATGCTAACACATTGTTTCCAATGACCCTTAACTTCTAAGTAAATCCGCTTCCAATTTTACTCATCACAAGATGAACTCCTTAGTCATGACATCTGGTTTAAGAAATGCTTTTTTCATCAAACCAAAATGTAATTTATAATCAATGTTATCTTTCAAATAAAAAAGACATTATTCTATAATTAGGTTATGCAAATTGATTTTCTAAACTCCATCTGAGATGAGACACTCTTCTGAAATTTAAATTCAGCAGTCTTGCCAAACTATTCCCAAACTTTTGATTTGTGAAGAATTAATTCGCCAGTAATCAAAAGCACTTAAATGCCTCCTATCCTTAACAGACATTCCTAAAACTATGAGGTCTCTCACCCAAACACTTTCAACAGGTTGACAGATTTTTGCTATGTAATATGATAACTCCATGAGGTGAGAGGTGGGGTACTGATTTCAGTAATGTATCACTTATTAGGCTGTATGCTGTTGTTTTAATGCATCGAGTGTTTTAACAGCAGGAGATTATCACTGCCTGGACTAGTGCTCTCTTGAGCCCTGGTCTATCCCCCAGCACTGTTTAGCTGTTTTCTGTCAATATACAATATGCCGAGGTAATAAACAGACTGTGTAATTACACACTAAACTGAATTTTTTATGGTTTGTAAAATTTAAAAACAGTGCAACAATTATCTCTTTCTTTTCTACTGAAATTCCCTGTGCAACAGCCTACTTATAGGCAAAATTCACCTGCTCAAGTCTATAGTCTTTGTGTCATTCATTATATAAATGAATGCAAGGTAGGGGCATTTCATTGTGATCATCCTTTTGGATGTCACAAACTACATTATCAACTTTGATTATTCTTTTCGGTGTCTACCATGGTTATCAGACTATGGCTAAAGTTGAATCTCAGTTAAATTCCTGATTGTATTACCCTCTCTGACCTGGTGAGGTAGTGTTTAGAGATGAGAAGTTTGCAAAAATAAAACTTGCCCAGCAACGTTTCTCACACTGCTGAAGTGGCAGAAAGCAGTCTAAGGCCGGAGTCACACTTGCCGTATGAAAAATCGGTCTGATTCTCTTGGCTGAGAATCGCGGCAATGTTCGACGTGTGGTGATCCGTATGTAATCCGTTTGCAATGCGATGATGTGATTTCCTCGCATCTATGTATCTGTGTGTGATCTGTATGGTATCTGTATGTCATGCGTATGCCATGATTTCATCGCAGACTTGCAAAATGAACATATAATGGATCCATGGCCTGAAATGAATTATAAACCTAATCAAGGACCCTATTTATTGGCTCAACAACAGGTTACACCCTCCAATCGATGCATTAGAGTCGGTGCTTATGTTTTGGTATTGCTGCTTTGTTTCAAACATGTCAAACAGGCTTACTTTAAGCACTACTGAGCGGTTTCTTTTACACTGAGTTTTGTCCCAACGTTTTGGGAAGCATTACCCAGTGATTGTAGACGAATGTGGGTACATCCGCTTATGAGGTGACGTCTGACTAAAGGGCATTTCCACCATCTGTATGCTTCTCTACGCAGCCATCCTGAAGTTATACCAGTATTGTAGGATGAGCGTGCCAATATTTGACATTCTTCTGGAGACTGTGCACCCTGTGATCACCATCAAAGACACGAAGATGCGCAAGACTATTTCTGCTGAGGAGCGCCTTTTACTTACTTTACGGTATGTATTCATCCTCTATGTTGCTTATGTATTTTAATTGTGTTTTTGCTAAATACACTGTCTCCTTCCTTTTGTTGTAATGGTTTGTTCCCCTTTGTTTACATTTTTTTTATATTTCATTTTACCTATGACATTCCATGATGTTTGTAATATTTCCATAGGCATTGAATTGTGTTGTATTTTGTTTAAACAGGGCTTAGTTTCCACTGCCCATTTTTTATTCAATTCCCTTATAGATTCCCCTATCCACTGGGCTCTCCTATGTGGTTCTTCATCTTGAGTTTTTAATTGGAAAATCCACCAGGCAATCTCCATTCTACGTGCTTAGAAATAAGATCCCTACTGCATCAATCGGTAATGTCTGAGCCCCAAAAAAAAAACTGGCTGCAGATATCCACTGGCTTTGAGGAAACGTGCCAGTTTCCAAATTGCATTGGATCCCTGGATGGGAAGCACATCTGTGTGCGTAAGCCGCCAAACCAAGGGGCCTAATATTATAATTATAAACAGTATTTTTCTGTAGTGCTGCTGGCTCTGGTAGACAGTGCATACAGGTTTATAATTGTAGATATTGGGGCCTATGGAAGAACTGGAGATTCCAGAGTCTTCAATTCTTCTATAATGGGTCGTGGCTGAGCATTAATGACTTGGACCTTCCACCCCCACGTCAGCTACCGGGGTCTACTATGGAAGTGGTGCCTTATGTGATAGTTACTGATGAGGCCTTTCAATTAACCTGCAATGTCATAAGGCCCTATTCACGTAGAGCCCTGGACCACCGGCACAGAGTCTTTAATCCCCACGTATCCCACGTACGATGTCTGGTACAGTGTGCCTTTCGCATTCTCTGTGCCAAATGGCTGGTCCTGCAGTTAGCCATTCAACTTAGTGAAGGAAATGTGAATGAGACTATAAAAGCCTGTGTGATACTTCATAACTTCACAAGAATCCATAACTGTAGTGTACATCAAATGATGGTGATGAAGTGGCGGATGGAAATAATGTCATGGCTACTACACATGTACTTCATCCACATCATCAGCCCTCTGGACTAAGTGCGGGATGTGTTTACGAATTATTTTGTTTCACCAGAGGGATCTACTCCATGGCAAGACAATGCAGTGTCTATGTTAAGATTTTTTTTATGATTAAAAATAAAATTCTGTTAATGTTTGAATTGTGTTTTGTGTTGGCCTAATAATAATCTAAAACTGATATTAAAAACATCATCTATATCGTTGTTACAGCACAAACCACTCAAATTGAATTAACTTGTTTTAATCCAAACATGTTTGTGTAAACAAAAATAACCATATTTTAAGCATATGGCATATTGGGCCACTATAACTGGGCCTGCATAAAATTACAAACAGCAAAAAAAGTTTTCTGTAGATGACACTTTGCCTTACAAATTATGAAAAACTGAAGTCTGAACTGAGAATGTAAATTAATGTGTATGCACAATTTAAGTGCATATTAACACATGACCATTAACCAGAGAAAACAAAAAGCAAAAAACACAAATATCCTGAAATAAAAGTAAAAAATAAACTGCAAATAATGCATAAAGGTAATAATAATAAGGGTATTTAGTAAACATAATTTTGATCAAAATAATGTACAAGCCATTCCGCCACGTCACGGCAACCCTTGTGGGACAGTCCTACTCTAGTATTTAAAACCTTTTCACTTGCCAAGTGGCGTGAATGTGAACAAGGATCGAGGGACTGACCCACTAGTAAAGCTTAGGCCAGACTGGATGGTTTTTCCAGCTCAGAAAGAGGGCGGTCACACCCTTATATGCACTGAATGCATAATAAAATGGATAAAAAACTGAAGTCTGAACTGAGAACGTAAATTAATCTGTATGCACAATGTAAGTGCATTTTAACACATGACCATTAACCAGGGAAAACAAAAAGCAAAAAACACAAATATCCATTTCATTGTGCATTCAGTGCATATAAGGGTGTGACCGCCCTGTTTCTGAGCTGGGAAAACCATCCAGTCTGGCCTATGCTTTACTAGTGGGTCAGTCCCTTGATCCTTGTTCACATTCACGCCACTTGGCAAGTGAAAAGGTTTTAAATACTAGAGTAGGACTGTCCCACAAGGGTTGCCGTGACGTGGCGGGATGGCTTGTACATTATTTTGATCAAAATTATGTTTACTAAATACCCTTATTATTATTACCTTTATGCATTATTTGCAGGTATTTTTTACTTTTATTTCAGGATATTTGTGTTATCTGCTTTTTGTTTTCTCTTACAAATTATGCTAGGTTGGTGGTGGTGGTGATGACGGGAGGACAGCATGAAATGTTTGGCTACTTTGAGTGCCAATCTGAATGTGAACCTGAGAGATGCGTGATGAGCCAGGATTATGGACCATGGAAGGTACCTGTTGGGGAGCATGGTACTGTGCAGGATTGTAAGGATGTTGGTAATCCTGTGTAGTGGCATGGCCCATTTGTTCATGCCCACCAAAATGGCCATGTCGAGCAGACCCATGTTGGGACCACAATCCAACCGTGGCTCAAGTGGCCAAATTGGTGCAGCTGTATCCAAAAATTGCCCATGAGGTGGCTGATGTAGGCTTTGGGGCATGCTGTGGCTGAGGTGATGGCATTCGTGTTGGAGGTGGTTCAGCAACTGATATTGCCTACTCATCCTGCACTCCTGGCATTTGTAGTTGATTGCTGCTGGACATTTGCCACCTTTCTAGGTATAACAAATACTGGATTCAGATTATTTGGTGGTGTGCAAGCATCTATTAAAATTTGCATTGCCCCATTTGCCCGCAGCCTCACCTCATGGGGAATTGTACGTAGATAGCGTGCTAGATCGTGTGCACAGGCTTCCTCACCATCGTCGTTCACAGTTCACAGTACACCTGATAGATGTTGTTCAATCCATGGGAGGTATGTATCAGGCACTGGCTGTAAAAAACTCAGCCATGTACATTTAATAGTGTCGCTGACAGAGGTAACATTATCTTCCAACTGAGATGAGTGATGTAGCCTGCTTTTACATGAAGAATGAAATATGTGTAATTAACTAATAAGTAGAATCAGCAATATAGCAACTATAGTCAGTCACTGCCTGCTCTCTATCAACTGAATATTGGAATTATTCTCTTTTCTTCACACACTATACACTAATTGTAACTTGATTTCATACACACTATTTACAGAAAAATTTCAGTTTAACTTCAAACCTGCTCGCTTGCCCTTGTGTTGGTGCTGCAGCTAATTAGAACACTTACTGAGAGGTGTAAAATTCAATCATTTCCAACTTCCAAGAAATAAGTAATTTTCAGATAAAAACAGACTATATGTCATTGTTTCAAAAATATGGAAAACATATAAAAACGTATTGCCTAATTGGCTAATGTTGTTTTTCACCCAAGCGTAATTTTATGATTAAAAATGAAAAATAACAAGTAATAAATGCATAAATGCAGAGTGTAATAAAATACTTGCAATTTCAGTGTCAATTAATTGTATATATGTGGGAAACATATAGCTCAGTGGTGTAATAAAATTTTACTGTTTCCCATAAAATCGTTGTCTGTATGCTTTTTTTTCAGCTTTGAAATCCACTTAAAGAATAGTCTTTAGACTTGGGTTACACTTTTCAATTTATGGGTTGAAAATTTGTTTTTTTTATGTAATTTTTAGGTGGAATCCCTAACCAATGGCCCACATGTATTGGACTAATCTGTGGCAGTCTTTTTTATCCTTTTTTATATAATTTTTATCATACCATACACTATTTGTTAAAGCAATCACATTTTCTGCTGGAGAAGGTATCCTTTGGGTTTGATTCTGACATTTTATACCTGCTAATGGCATGTAGATTCAACTTTTCCAAAGTCTCGTTTGATAAATTTGCTAAACTGTGCCTCTGTCCATGGATACATAAGGTCCTGTAATGACCTGCACATGAGGAAAGAGACATAGCAAATTAAAAAAAACTATGCTATATTTCTCATTGGAGGTATTTGCTGATATTTTTAATATTACACCTACTACATATTGGGATAGGATCTTGGAGATAGGAATACCCCTTTAACTTCTTTAAGAAACAATCTACCGTATATACTCGAGTATAAGTCGATCCGAGTATAAGTCGACCCCCCTAATTTTGCCACAAAAAACTGGGGGAACTTATTGACTCGAGTATAAGTCTAGGGTGGGAAATGCTCCATAGATTATTCCCCCATATGGTGTCCTCAGAAGAAACTCCATAGATTATTCCCCCATATGCTGCTCCCATAAGAAGCTCCATATTGTTCCCCCATATGCTGCCCCCACAAGAAGCTCCATATTGTTCCCCCATATGCTGCCCCCATAAGAAGCTCCATATTGTTCCCTCATATGCTGCCCCCACAAGAAGCTCCATATTGTTCCCCCATATGCTGCCCCCATTAGAAGCTCCTTAGATTATTCCCCCATGTGCTGCCGCTGCTGCATGTAAAAATAAAAAAATGACATACTCACCTCTCCGTCGCTGGGTGTCAGATTCTCACCTGTCCTGCGTCCATGGCTGCTCACCGCTATCTGCACGTCATCAGTCAGTGACGTTCAGACTGCAGGGGGCGCGGCGCGCATTAACCACGTCACCGCGCCCTCTGCTGTCTGAAGTCACTGACCGATGACAGACAGCAGCAAGCAGCCATGGATGTAGGACAGGTGAGTATCGCTATACTTACCCGTCCTGACGATGTCTTGAGCCCCCAGCTTCTCCGCGCTCTCTCTTCCTGCCTTCAGCGGTCACGTGGTGCCGCTCATTAAAACTCATCAATATGCGCATATTGATGAGTTTTAATGAGCGGCACCACGTGACCGCTGAAGGCAGGAAGAGAGAGCACGGGGAGAAGCTGGGGGCTCAAGACAGCGTCAGGACGGGTAAGTATGACCTGAAACATCCGCCCCCTCCGACCCCTTTGTATATGACTCGAATATAAGTCGAGAGGGGGACTTTCAGCCCAATTTTTTGGGCTGAAAATCTCGACTTATATTCGAGTATATACGGTACATTAAAATCAATTTTCAATGTATCATACAATTAATTTTTGGCTGGACAGTCTCAGTAGACCATGAGCCAACCATACGTGCAATTGCTGACATTACAGTAATCTCTCCATAATGATTAGAAAGAAACAGGGAAAATTAGATCAAAAGAAAGCACTAGATTTATTTTCTTGGAAAGTGTTTTCAATTAATATTAAAAAAAGAAACACAGCAAAGCTCTCATACTGAAAACAGGAGTTTGGGAGATGAAGTGTAGTAAGAGTTTAGTGGTTATCACATTACCAGCAGCATAAATGTTTTTCTAGCAAAAACACATCTCACTATTTATATTTTTCACATTACTTTATAGCGAAAGAATCAAAAGAAGCAAAATTAAACATTACCATTGGAAGAGGTTTCATGTTGCAAAAATCCTGTAAATAAATATATTGAAAAATTGAACAACTTGCTTAGCATTCTTTACTGAATAATTACAATTATTTGTGCAAACACATAGTACATTTAATGTCAAACTAGCACAAGAATGTAATGAAAAATGTATGTATATATAGCTAACATATACCTATTTTATTAACCCCTCCACAGTTTTAATTTTTAAAGTTGCATTTTTCCTTCTCCTTCTTTTAAGAGCCGTCACATTTTTTTCTGTCAATATAGCAATATGAACTTGCTTTTCTGTGAAACAAAATATAGTTTTGAATGACACCATCCACTTTACCATCCAAAGTACTGAATAGCAAAATTAGATGGTGGAAAAAAATTCAATTCCTTCAATATTTTGGGGGTTTCAATTTTAAGACGTCCTTTGTAACACCTGGAAAACATGATTCTCCAAGTAAGGCCGGGGTCACACTTGTGAGAAACTCGCACGAGACTCGCAGCTCAATACCCGGCACTGCCGCCAGCGGTTCGGACCGGAGCGCTCAACTGCATAGAAATAAATGCAGCCGCACACTCCGGTCCCGAGTGCTGGCGGTAGTGCCGGGTATTGAGACGCGAGACTCCTGCGAGTTTCTCGCAAGTGTGACCCTGGCCTAAGTGTGATTATGGTGATTTCAAACTAGCATAGATATTTTTATTTTGATGAAAATGGGGAAAAAAAATCACAAGTTTGTGAAAGAAAAATTTTGGTTTAAGTTGTTATTTTCTGAGATCCGTAACATTTTAATTTTTTCATCGATAGAGCAGTGTGGCTTGCATTGTGTATGACGAGATTAGGATTTTAACAATTCTAAGTTATGGTGCAGGCAAAGTTTTGATAATTTTTTGTTTCATTCTTTTAAGGACGTTATACCCAAAACCAAACAATTTTGGTTATTTTTATTTCTTTTCTTGGAACAGCGTTTACCATAACAGTTAATTAATTTCATATTTTGATAGGCCAAAATTTTACATATATGACAATACTGAATATTTTTTTTATTTTTTCAGTATTTTGCTTTTGCTTTTTTTACATTTTTAAAAGCTTTTCTTTATTTTCTACATTATTTTTAAGTTGCCTTTGGGGACTTAAATGTGTGATTGTCTAATCACTTTTCTATATTATATACTGCAATATGATTCAGTATACAGTGTAAATTTCTATGTAATATAAAGTTCAGCTACATCCTGATCTTCACAGGAGTTCCATGATGGCAGTAATGAGGGTATTCAGCAGGCTCTCAGCTGCTATGATAACCCATCAGAGCCTTGCTATTAGGCTAGTTTCACACGTCAGTGGCTCCGGTACGTGTAGTGACAGTTTTCTCATGTACCGGAGACACTGACACACGTAGACACATTCTAATGAATGTGTCTATGCAGATGTCAGCGTGTTTTCACGGACCATGTGTCCGTGTGCAAAATACGCTGACATGTCCGTTTTTGTGCAACAGTACAGATCACACGGACCCACACAAGTCAATAGGTCCGTGTAAAACACGGACCGCACACGGATGGTGTTCGTGTGCTGTCCATGAGCGTTTTTTGAAATATAGGGTTAAAGTTGAAACCAATTGTATCAATACCAGCCAGGTGTCTAGCCATTGCCTGCAAAAAAGTTGGCTCACAGTCTGGACAACATTTTTTGGAGTGAGGTGAAGTTGGACTCTTCTCACAGTGGTGGGAAGTTTGTTGTTTGGTCATTTTTCACAAAATTATGCCCCATGTGTGGACACAGAACAGCTTATAAGTCTGGTGGAGCAATATTCCGAACTTTGGGACACTCAATCTGACGGATACCATGACAGGCTGGCCATAGAACGTACTTGGTTTGCTGTAGCTGAACAGCTCTACCCCAGACCTGGTTGGGCCACATATTCACCAGCCAAGCAGGCAAAGTTTGGTAAGTTACCCCATAGATGTTCCTTTTTAACAATGAAATTCCAAAATGTTTTCATATGAACAGATTTGACATGGTTAGTTATATTTGCAAGGTTACATGTGTAGCAAAAACACACATTAGCTTAATTTTTTTGCATTTGTCTCTTGAATCACATTATCATATATATTACATTTAGTCCTAGGCTTTTAGTCTGATCCCTCTATTTAATATACAAATTCATCATTAACCACGCTTGGTGAAAAGTTTTAAAACATGCAGTGTGTGTCTGTGGCAGTATTTTTGTGTTGCTCACTAGCTTCATGTCTGTCACACTTTTGTTTTTGGGATACTACATTTGTAAAAAAAAAAGCATTTACCTTGCTAAATCAATGGCTACTTGTCATACATGTGTTAACAATGTGAAGTTTTGCACTGTTCCATGGGTTAACAATTGTGTTATATCATATTTAACAGTCTGTACTGTATAAAACCATATATGTACAGATGTCTCACATTTTTGGGGCTTTGGCCTAACTAGGCTGCCAAATTTAGCAATGTGTGAATTTCCGGAGCAAATTCAAAAAAATAAATTTGCCTTGCAAGTGTAAATGACGTTGTTTAAATTACTGTAGAAGGTGATCGCCTATGACTTAGTTTACATGTAAGGATCATCATGTGCTTCATACTATTGCTAACCACCCATACACAACATATTGCCAAAAAAAACACACTTGTAGTGTTTGTATGTCACATTTGATTGCTGATCCACCACTGAATCTGTCTGAGTGTGCTAAATTGAATATTTAGACTTAATTCTGGACACCACACAAAATGTTTTACACACTGAAAGCCCTTACATACAGTATGTCTGCTGGTAATTTTTAATTGTGTGAAGGTTTGTGTTGTTCTACACACCACAAGTCTGGCAGGCTATGTTGTTTTTAAGCGGATTTTATACATGGGTATGGTGAACAAACATCACGTTTTGGGTGACAGCATGGATGAAAGTGTTCACAGACTTCTTAGTCTTAGTGTCCAGGCCAAAAGTGTTTTAATATTTTTGTGAAAATAATGTACCGCCCTCCCAAACTGCATACAAATTGGGCTACAAAGGCACAATGTGTTTAGAATTGAAACTGAAAGTAAATTCACTTCAAATGTCTCACAAAAAGCCTACACTTCTCTTCATCCTAGCCTGCTCTGCACCCATTGGTCCCCATTGTGGCCTACTTACTGCGATCAGGACGGCACCTGCTCTTCAGCCAGAATCAGGGTAAGCTTCTATGTGTTGCAGCAGTAGCCTGTTACAGTGCACCAGTATTATTACAGGCGTGTTTAATTCTTATCTCCTTCACTCTCTTGAGAAGTGTAGGCTTTTTGTGAGACATTTGAAGTTTATTTACTTTCAGTTTCACTTCTAAACACATTGTGCCTTTGTAGCCCAATTTATATGCGGTTTGGGAGTGCGGTACATTATTTTCTCATTTATCTATGGTTTATTTTGACAGTTTGAGCACAGATTATGTCTAGGTACCACCAGCCCGTCTCTTGTAGTGGTCAGCGCTAGTGTATTTTTTAGTGTTTTGATATTTTTGTTAAGCCATCATGATCCAGAAACAAAACATTAGGAAATACAACATAGCTGAAAATCTTCTGTTGGTATTTAAGTAATATTTTAATTTTGTGCTTTATGTAATTTTTTCTTTTTTAACACTTTACCAACAGTTGATTTGGTCAAATGACGTTGGCGCTCAGCGAGGGACCAGTTCAGGCAGGAATTTAATCCCCTCCACCACCGATGCTTCCAAGAAGAGGCAATATGTGTACTACTGCAATTTAGCTTTCCTAAGGCCAATCTTGGAGCTAAATCTGTAAGTGACTCTGTGTTTGCCAAAACATAATAACCTTACAACAACAGTGCTTTTATTAAAAAAAATTCTTTACAGAAATGTTTTAAAAGGCCCCCCAAAATTGTGGACCCATAGTTCCATAATATAAAGAATGTTCAAATTTTACACATACACAAGTGGATACTGTATGTGAAAATTTGGAGTTTCCATAGTCAACAGCTACCTTCATATGTTTTCCAAAATTACCACAATGTAACTAGTTAGTTGATTTAGTGTTTGTTGTCAATTATTTATATTTATGCCACAATGTCTTTTCTCCTAGGACGTATGACAACCTGGATGACTCAGAAGATTCGCCCACCCCCAGACAGATCATTGGCATGTACCTCAGCCTCGGAGACCGAACCCCCAGGGGACCCCACTCCACCAACACAGCCTGAACAGGTGTCTGATGCCGGTGAAGCCTCCACTGATGCTGCTCAGGGAAGCACACAACAATCTGGTGAAGCAACATCACAAGCAGTAGCCCCAGCACCACAGGCAGGATCAACAGCCAATGTCCCTCGCTATCTTGCCCACACTCTCAGAGATCAATGAAACAGGTGACATGAAGACACACGAATGTTGCCTGAGCTGATTGATGCGCGAGTTTTAACCATCATGAATTCCCTGACACCCGAAAATTCAGTAGCGCGGTTTTGTAGGTCTCTCTCCCCCTGCCTAGCAAAAGTTCCTGAAGAACGACAGGAACATGTGCGGGCTGCTATGTTGCCCTCATTGCTGCATGTCAGGGAGAGCAGGAACCCAACCATGTTCCAGGACCCATAGAACAATGGTGAGCTGGCAAGCTTCCCATACAAATAATAATAATAATAATCTTTATATAGCGCCAACATATTCCGCAGCGCTTTACAGTTGAACAGTTTCAAACACAACAGTCATAAGTAACAACGTTAACAATACAATAATTAAAGCGAAATAAGACGACCCTGCTCGTGGATGCTTACAATCTACAAGGAGGTGCAGGAGATACAAAGCACAGGTTTGTATTTACAATGATGTATTTACAATGATGGTCCAGCCATCTTCAGGGGGTGGGGGTTAGATGGAGATAGTGAATGGGCTACACACACACACACACAAACATAACATGACTTTGATTACTGAATGTGATAGGCCGCTCTGAACAAATGTGTTTTGAGTGAGCGCCTAAAACTATGCAAATTGTGGATGGTCCTAATATCTTGGGGTAGAGCATTCCAGAGAATTGGCGCAGCACGGGAGAAGTCTTGGAGTCGGGATTGGGAGGTGCGGATTAGGGCAGAGGTTAGTCGAAAGTCATTTGCAGAGCGCAGCGGTCGGTTAGGCCGATAGACAGAAATGAGGGAGGAGATGTAAGGGGGTGCCGCACTGTGGAGAGCTTTGTGGGTGAGAACAAGTACTTTGAATTGTACCCTGTAATGAATTGGCAGCCAGTGTAACGACTGGTGAAGAGCGGACGCGTCTGAGTAACGATTAGCCAGATGGACAACCCTGGCTGCTGCATTAAGGATAGACTGGAGAGGGGAGAGTCGAGTGAGAGGGAGGCCAATTAATAGAGCATTACAGTAGTCCAGGCGGGAGTGGATCAGGGCGACAGTGAGAGTTTTTGTTGTTTCCATGGTGAGAAAAGGGCGGATTCTAGAGATGTTCTTTAGGTGTAAGCGGCACGAGCGGGCATGAGATTGTATATGGGAGGTGAAGGAGAGATCGGAGTCAAACATAACACCCAGACAGCGCGCCTGCTGTCGGGGTGTTATTATGGTGCCACCCACAGAGAGGGAAATGTCAGATTTAGGGAGGTTGGTAGATGGTGGGAGCAGAAGAAGTTCAGTTTTGGAGAGGTTGAGTTTCAGATAGAGAGCAGACATGATGTTGGAGACTGCAGACAGACAGTCAGTGGCGTTCTGTAGTACAGCGGAGGTAAGGTCAGGGGATGATGTGTACAGTTGTGTGTCATCAGCATAAAGATGGTACTGAAAGCCAAATCTGCTGATGGTCTGTCCAATTTGGGCCGTGTAGAGAGAGAAGAGAAGGGAGGCCAAGGACTGAGCCCTGAGGTACCCCAACAGCGAGAGGAAGAGGAGATGAAGTGGAGCCAGAAAACAGAATACAGAATACAAATGGCATCTGATACCAACATCAGAGATGTGCCAAATGTTGGAATACTATCCTCATGGGCCAAACCTATCACAGGAACACAACAAGCTGAGAGCATGGCTGCATCCATTCCTGTGCCTCCAGCTCCTTCCTCTATACAACATTATGGCCAAATGTCCGGCCCTTATTCTGGCCCTCCTGCCTCGAGCAAACATTATGGCCAAATGTCCGGCCCTTATTCTGGCCCCCCTGCTCCTGCCTCTAGCCAATGTTATGGCCAAATGGCCAGCCATGCTTCTGGGTCTTTAGCTCCTGTCTCAAGACATTCTTCGCAAAAAAGGTCTCGCAGTTTTTTGTTTTCTCCTTCCTGTGCCTCCAGACATCATTATGGCCAAGGGTCTGCCCCCACCAGCACCTACAGCCAGCAATCTCAAAACGTGCCTTCTATCATCTCTGTGGGGGATAGTAGCACTGCTAGTTTTTCCCATCCACAGCCCTATACTCTACCAGCAAGGCAGCAAACACCTGTGTTTGAGCATTTTGTTACACACAGCCTTTTGACAAGAGGTGAGAATACTACATCACAATCCTATGCCAGCCAGATATCTGAGTCAGAAAGTACTTCAGTTCAACCACAACACGTCCAGTCATCCTAACTGGGAGTGTCTTTTGGAACCCCAACCTTATCCACCACCTCCATCTGTTTCCCCTACAATGTTCACATCCACACCTCATCAAACACCAACACTCCAGGGCCAATTGTCTAAAGGTCAAATGCGCACACACTCTGCCAGCCCAGAACATGAAAGCACACTCATTCTCAGCAACGAGTCTCTCTCTAGTCAGAGTGATTTAGTTGATTTGTAACTAATCTTGCTAAATATGTTGAGTAACCAAAAAATGCAGCCAGAACAACATTCCCAAAAGTTATAAAGGTGCTATGTTTTAATAGGCCATCACATTGAGTTTTTGGCTCCTGTTTAGCCTTCCATTATCTGTAATAGTTTTGATATCGGCCTAAATGTTTGGTATATGTCTGGGTGTGTGTGGCTTTGCACCCTTTTTTTTTGGGGGGGGGGGGTAGGAGGTGAGACTCTTTTGTTGTATTATAAGCTAAATACATAGCTTTCTATTTTTTCATTTTGGAATGGAATGCACATTTTGAAGCCATATGTTGGAACCAAAAATATGTGTTTTATTTTATTTTTACAAATGAATCTGTTACATCAAACAGGCATCAAAACATTCACATTTAGTACATAGTTTATTGTGTAAAAACTAAAATGTAATGGCACACAGCAATTGCTAACAATGTAGATATAGCAGATCATCTTTATTAAATGTGTGTACATTTTGTTCACATGGCCAACAACATACATTACTGGAAATATACTATAATTAAAGAAGGTACAATCATGGGCACACAGTTTGTTCACACTTTGTCAGACTGTTACAGCTCATTCACACTGTAGTGTCAACTTGTGAAATGCTACACAAATCATAATGTATTAGCATTGACACCTATGTTAATCAATGATAGTGTGTGAATTTATTATTTAGCTAGCTCGCATTGGCATAGGATACTAATGAAAACAAGTTTCAGCATGCTGCTATAGTAATTTTTAAGAAGATGACAACACACAATAGAAGTCCCTGGCTCAATCAAGTTCAGCAATCCAACACTTACATTAGGCGAGTGCTGTTGGTATTGGACACACCAATTGCAATGTCAAAGGTGGCAAATCAAGTGGCGCAGATAGTAAGCACAATGACAGCTTGCAAAATCAATGAGATATATGTATGTATTGTATATATACTGTACATATATTTATGATAGAAAAACATATGTTGACACTATACATACATAGATGTATATATTTTCAACACTCACAAGGCAATCATTACTCTGGCGGGTTGGGTGCTAGAACATCAGGAGATGACAGGAAAGAAGAGATGCTTTGCACACAGTTCAAACATTTTTAATGTGCAGATATATATATGTCACAGCCTCAAGTGTGCTAAACTATTGAGCTTGGGAAAAGGCAATTTCTATTGTAATTATCAATGTCAGTATGTATGTTCAAGCTGATCATCATGTGTCACAATAACATTCCAAATCACACACAATGCTTCAGGGTGTTCTTTATTTTGGCAGACACATTCGTTCTTGCTGCCAAAACATACTTCACTACATGTAAACATTAGCCTAAACCAAGACATAAATTAACCAAAATGAGGTATTAGTTATTTGGTATAGTTAACCATAAGACTTTGATAAGGTCAGGTATCTGTTACCAACATAAAATTTAAGGCCGCAACCAACATCAAGGGTCCTCATTGTCTTGTGAGTCCATAACAAAATTATTAGACAAATGGCACAAAAATTTCATAAAGACACTTAGAAAATTCAGATATATGTAAAGCTAACATTAGTTGTTCAGCTCAGTTTGCCATGGCACAATATCCTCTGGTGTTATAAAATAATCAGCAAAAAGATTCCTGACTTGAAGGCCAGACTGAGCAACTTGGGTAGCACGCTGACCTTCCCCTGGTAATGTCACATTTACCACTCTCTCCTCATCCAAATCATCCAAGGATGGTTCTTGTTTTCTTGAAAAATTATGGAAAATCACGGCTGCATTTATGACTGCTTGGACATTGTCTGGATGCATCTGGATTTGTGTTTCAAAGATACGCCATTTACTAGTAAAGATCCCAAAAGCACACGCAACCAATCGACATGCTCTCATCAGTCGCATGTTAAAAATTCGCCTACGGGTGTCCATACGTCGACGTGGAAATGGGCGAAGAACATGCCTGTACAGTACAAAACCCTCATCAGCAACCATAACAAATGGTGCAGGTGGGGATGAGGCTCCAGGAAGCACACAGGGTTGGGGAATATTAAAATTTTGCTCAGCAAGTCAGCTAGCTAATCTGTAATATTGAAAGATGCGGGCATCAGAGGCACTCCCATATGCCTCAATGTCACCAATTACAAAACAGTAGTTTCTGTCAGCTACAGCCAGCAGCACTACAGAAAAATATTTTTTGTAATTAAAGTAACGAGACCCTGATTTTGGGGGCTTCTTCACATGAATGGGTTTACCATCAAGGGCACCTATGCAATTTGGGAACTCTGTGGCTTCCATGAACCCCTGGGCAATCCTCACCCAGTCTTGTGTGGTTGACTGAGGCATGAATCGGCTCTTCAGCTTGTCCCATGAGATCAAAGGTTGAGCGCACAATCCCGGATATGGTTGACGTTCCAAGCAGGAACTCAAAATGGAGGGAAGAAAATGAATCGCCAGTAGCCAGGAATCTGTTCACAAAACAATAGTTTAGATGTCTAACAATACTAAAAAGGTAGAGAATATGATGGAAAGGAAAACAATACTAACATAGTGAAGCTCAGTCAGCACATATAATTATAACAGATATGTTGAATAAAATCTAAAGAACAACCATGAAGGAAGCACATACAGTTGAGGCCAAAAGTATTGACACCCCTGCAATTCTGTCAGATAATACTCAGTTTCTTCCTGAAAATGATTGCAATCACAAATTCATTGGTATTATTATCTTCATTTAATTTGTCTTAAATGAAAAAACACAAAAGAGAATGAAGCAAAAAGCAAAACATTGATCATTTCACACAAAACTCCAAAAATGGGCCAGACAAAAGTATTGGCACCCTCAAGCCTAATACTTGGTTGCACAACCTTTAGCCAAAATAACTGCGACCAACCGCTTCCGGTAACTATCAATGAGTTTCTTACAATGCTCTGCTGGAATTTTAGACCATTCTTCTTTGGCAAACTGCTCCAGGTCCCTGATATTTGAAGGGTGCCTTCTCCAAACTGCCATTTTGAGATCTCTCCACAGGTGTTCTATGGGATTCAGGTCTGGACTCATTGCTGGCCACCTTAGAAGTCTCCAGTGCTTTCTCTCAAACCATTTTCTAGTGCTTTTTGAAGTGTGTTTTGGGTCATTGTCCTGCTGGAAGACCCATGACCTCTGAGGGAGACCCAGCTTTCTCACACTGGGCCCTACATTATGCTGGAAAATTTGTTGGTAGTCTTCAGACTTCATAATGCCATGCACACGGTCAAGCAGTCCAGTGCCAGAGGCAGCAAAGCAATCCCAAAACATCAGGGAACCTCCACCATGTTTGACTGTAGGGACCGTGTTCTTTTCTTTGAAAGCCTCTTTTTTTCTCCTGTAAACTCTATGTTGATGCCTTTGCTCAAAAAGCTCTACTTTTGTCTCATCTGACCAGAGAACATTCTTCCAAAACGTTTTAGGCTTTTTCAGGTAAGTTTTGGCAAACTCCAGCCTGGCTTTTTTATGTCTCGGGGTAAGAAGTGGGGTCTTCCTGGGTCTCCTACCATACAGTCCCTTTTCATTCAGACGCCAATGGATAGTATGGGTTGACACTGTTGTACTCTCGGACTGCAGGGCAGCTTGAACTTGTTTGGATGTTAGTCAAGGTTCTTTATCCAACATCCGCACAATCTTGCGTTGAAATCTCTTGTCAATTTTTCTTTTCCGTCCACATCTAGGGAGGTTAGCCACAGTGCCATGGGCTTTAAACTTCTTGATGACACTGCGCATGGTAGACACAGGAACATTCAGGTCTTTGGAGATGGACTTGTAGCCTTGAGATTGCTCATGCTTCCTCACAATTTGGTTTCTCAAGTCCTCAGACAGTTCTTTGGTCTTCTTTCTTTTCTCCATGCTCAATGTGGTACACACAAGGACACAGGACAGAGGTTGAGTCAACTTTAATCCATGTCAACTGGCTGCAAGTGTGAATTAGTTATTGCCAACACCTGTTAGGTGCCACAGGTAAGTTACAGGTGCTGTTAATTACACAAATTAGAGAAGCATCACATGATTTTTTGAACAGTGCCAATACTTTTGTCCACCCTCTTTTTTATGTTTGGTGTGGAATTATATCCAATTTGGCTTTAGGACAATTCTTTTTGTGTTTTTTCATTTAAGACAAATTAAATGAAGATAATAATACCAAAGAATTTGTGTTTGCAATCATTTTCAGGAAGAAACTGAGTATTATCTGACAGAATTGCAGGGGTGTCAATACTTTTGGCCACAACTGTAGGTGTAAGTTAAATAGACAGGTCCAAAATTTGACTAGTTTGGGTGAGGGTAATAGGATTAGGTTAATAGTAATACGTCATAGCCAAATTGTTTTTTGGCCTGTAGTTGTAGGAGAATGTTAAGCAAGACATGTATGGCTGTTTAAATAATGTTTAGTGCGTAACCTAGGGAAATCAAACATTACACAATATAATGTGAAAGCTTGAGACAGATGTGTGATTAAGTTACCTCAAAGTTACTAGCAAATGCTCCTCCGGAGAAATGCTTAGTCGCATGCAGGTGTCTTGTCTGAGAAGGTAAGGACGCAAAAACTCCAGAATTGTGTCAAATCCAGAAATGGATATGCGACAAAAAGCCACAAACTTCAACGGGTATTGGCGAAGTTCAACATGCAACTTAGTAAAATGACCATGTGCCTCACGGAGTAAGAGTATAGGGTGAACCCATAGTCTTTTTTTTCCCCGTGGTTCCTGACCAAGCATATGTTGGCGAACCCCAAAGCGACGTGACACAAGCCATGCCAACCACAACAATGCCTCATTTGAAATAGACATATTTGTGAGGCCTAAGGAATAATAACACAACCCTAAGCTAATATGTCATTGTATTAACCCTTTTGGGCAATGTTTAAAACACTCATCACTAATGGCTCACACCTTTCCCATTTTAAAGCATTAAATCGACGCTTTAACCCTTCATTTGGACATAGAAACCATAGGTTTGGATACGTATTCACATGGACAGCACACGGATGACACACGGACAGCACACGGATGGAAAACACGTACACACGGATCGCAAGCGGATGACAGATGGATGGTATACATGTCCACACAGACACTGATTGCTCCAGGACCGTGTTTACCGGTACCGGAAATATCTGCAGGTGTGAAACCACCCTTACATTGTGTCATGGATTGACAGCGGCATTATAAATAAGCAGTGATCCGAATGCAACTCAGGTGCTGGCTATGTAATACAGTATAGCCAGCATCTATTGGATGTGTATGTAGCACAGCTTTTGAGCTCCCTCCAAACCCATGTTATCAGCACTGACATACAGGTATGTCACTTTGAACAAAGGATTTAAAGGGGGTGTGGTGTTCATATCTCTTTACAAATGGACCTCAATTCATCTAAGCAATTTTACCAGAATTCTGTCAAAAATTGCTTTGAAAAGTCACATGTTTGCACAACTCGTACTTTTCATGACAAGCATTGGCATTCCCTATACCAGAAATCTTACTCCAGTCAGTGACACATGCCACACCGGGATGCACCAGTCACCAGACGATCCTGATTCATCAACCCCTTTCTGCCATATGACGTACTATCCCGTCCATGTGACCTGGGACCTAATTCCCATGGATGGAATAGCACATCATATGCGATCAGCAGCGCTCACGGGTGGGGTGCCGCTGATCACTGCCGGGTGTCAGCTGATTATCACAGCTGACACCCAGCACTATGTGCCAGGAGCGGACACTGACCACTCCTGGCACAATAACCCCGTCACACTGTGATAAAACATGATTGCAGTGTGCCGGGGCACAGGAGAGAATCGCGCAGGGAGGGGGCTCCCTGCATGCTTCCCTGAGATCCTCGGAGCAACACGATGTGCTCACGTTGCTCCGAGAGCCTCCTCCCTGCAGGTCCCCGGATCCAATATGGCATTCGGGGTCCTGCAGGGAGGCGGCTTTCTCAGTGCCTGCCATATAGTAATGTCCTCCCCTGGGACAATATAATAAAGTAAAAAAAAAATGTGTAAAAATAATTGTTTATAAAATCCTAAATAAATTTTTAAAAAATTCCCTAATAAATTCTCTTTTTTTGTAAATACCGTATATACTCGTGTTTAAGCCAAGCTTTTGAGCTTGTTTTTTTGGCCTAAAAGTCCCCCTTCGGCTTATACACGAGTCATATACCTGGGGGTCGGCGGGGGAGGGGAATCGGGGGTGTCAGAGATCATACTTACCCCATCCTGACATGGTCTCTGCAGTCCCCCCGCTTCTCCACGGTCTCCCTTCCTGCCTTCAGAGGTCATGTGGTACCGCTCATTAAACTCATGAATATGCGCATATGCGTGAGTGTAATGAGCGGTATCACGTGACCGCTGAAGGCAGGAAGGGAGACCATGGAGAAGTAGGGCTGCAAAGACCGCGCCAGGAGGGGGTAAGTATAGCGATATTCACCTGTCCAGGGTTCATCGCTGTTCAGTCACCGCTGTCTGCTGCATCCTGTGTCAGTGACATTTGGCCAGCAGGGGCGCGGTGACTTGATTAGTGTGTGCTGCGCCCTCTGCTGGCTGAACAGTCACTGACACAGGAAGCCGGCAGACAGCGGCGATGGACCCCGGACAGGTGAATACCTCAGGTGCCAGGTCCTGAGCAGGAGAGGTGAGTATGGCATTTTTTTTTGCAGCAGCATATTGGGGCATATTCTATGGAGCAGCATATGGGGGCATAGTCTATGGGGCAGCATATGGGGGCATATTCTATGGAGCAGCATATGGGGGCATAATCTATGGAGCAGCATATGGGAGCATAGTCTATGGGGCAGCATATAGGGGCATATTCTATGGAGCAGCATATGGGGCATATTCTATGGGGAAGCTTATGGGGGCATAATCTATGGTGCAGCATATGGGGGCATATTCTACGGAGCAGCATATGGGGGCACAATCTATGGAGCAGCATATGGGGGCATAATCTATGGAGGAGCATATGGGGGCATATTCTAAGGAGCAGCATAAGGGGCATATTCTATGGAGCAGCATATGAGGGCATAATCTATGGAGCCTCATATGGGGCATAATCTATGGAGCATTTTATGGGGGCATAACCTATGGAGCATCTTATGGGGGCGTAATCTATGGAGCATCTTATTGGGGCATAATCTATGGAGCATTTTATGGAGCATCTTATGGGGCATAATCTATGGAGCATTTTATGGGGGCATAATCTATGGAGCATCTTATGGGGAAATAACCTTTACGGAGCATTATGTGGGGCATATTATTCTATGGAGCATCTTATGGGGGCATTATTAACCTTTGTGCAGCATTATATGGAGTGTATTTTGTATGAAGCATCTTACGGGGCCCATCATGAACTGTATGGAGCATTATATGGGGCTCCTGATTCAATATGGACATTTAAAAACATTTAACCTACTGATGCCTCAATTAATTTTACTTTTATTGGTATCTATTTTTATTTTTGAAATTTACCAGTAGCTGCTGCATTTTCTACCCCAGGCTTATACGCCAGTCAATAAGTTTTCCCAGTTTTTTGTGGCAAAATTAGGGGGGTTGGCTTATATACGGGTATATACGGTAATAAAAAAACAATAAAAATACACATATTTAGAATCGCCACATCCGTAATGACCCGCCCTTTAAAACTGTCCCACTAGTTAACCCCTTTAGTGAACCCCTTCAAAAAAAGGCAAAAAACAATGCTTTAGCATCATACCGCCGATCAAAAAGTGGAATAACACGCAATCAATCAGACGGATATAAATAAACATGGTACCGCTGAAAATGTCATCTTGTCCCTCAAAAAACAAGCCACCATACAGTACAGTGTCTTCAGCAAAACAATAAAAAAGTTATAGCTCGCAGAATAAAGCTATGCAAAAATAATTATTTTTTTATATAAAATTGTTTTTATTGTATAAAAGCATAAAAAATTATATGAATGAGTTATCGCTGTAATCGTACTGACCCGAAGAATAAAACCGTTTTATCAATTCTACCACACGCTGAACGGTGTAAACGCCCCCCCAGAGAAATTCATGAAACACTGATTTTTGTTCATTCTGAGTCCCTACTATCAGAATAAAAAGCAATCAAAAAATGTCATGTGCCCAAAAGTGGTACCAATAAAAACGACAACTCGACCCGCAAAAAATAAGATCTCACATGACTATGTGGGTCAAAATATGGAAAAATTATATCTCTCAAAATGTGGTAATGCAAAAACTATTTTTACAGTAAAAAGCATCTTGTAGCGTGTGACAGCTGCCAAACATAAAAACCCGCCATAAATAGTAAATCAAACCCCCCTTTATCACCCCCTTAGTTAGGGAAAAATAATAAAATTTTAAAAAATGTATTTATTTCCATTTTCCCATTAGGGTTAGGGCTAGGATTAGGGCTAGGGCTAGAGTTAGGGCTGAGATTAGGGTAAGGGGTGTGTTAGGGTTAGGGCTAGAGTTAGAATTGGGGGCTCTCCAAACGCAACATGGCGTCTGATCTCATTTCCAGCCAATTTTATGTTGAAAAAGTCAAATGGTGCTTCTTCCCTTCCAAGCTCTGCCATGCGCCCAAACAGTGGTTTACCCCCACATATGGGGTATCAGCCTACGCAGGACATATTGCACAACAACTTTTGGGTTCCAATTTCTCCTGTTACCCTTGAGAAAATAAAAATTTGGGGGCAAAAATATCATTTTTGTGGAAAAAATATGACTTTTTTATGGCTCTATGGTATAAACTTCTGTGAAGCACTTGGGGGTTCAAAGTGCTCACCACACATCTAGTTAAGTTACTTGGAGGGTCTAGTTTCCAAAATGGGGTCACTTGTGGGGATTTCCAGAGTTTATGCACATCAGAGGCTCTCCAAATGTGACAGGACACCCGCAGACCATTCCATCAAAGTCTTCATTCCAAAACATCACTACTTCTCTTCCAAGCCCCGACGTGTGCCCATACAGTTGTTTTCTCCCACATAAGGGGTAACAGTGCACTCAGGACAAATTGGGTAACAACATTTGGGGTCCAATTTCTCCTGTTACCCTTGGGAAAATGAAAAAAAGTTGGGGACTAAAAGATCATTTTTGTGGAAAAAATATGATTTTTTTTTCATGCCCGGGCGTTATAAACTTCTGTGAACCCCTTGGGGGTTCAAAGTTCTCACCACACATCTAGATATGTTCCTTGGGGGGTATAGTTTCCAAAATGGCATCATTTGTGAGGAGTTTCCACTGTTTAAGCACATCAGGGGCTCTCCAAATGCGATATGGTGTCAAGTCAATTCTGCGTTGAAAAAGTCAAATGGCGCTCATTCCTTTCTGAGCTCTGTCATGCGCCCAAACAGTGGTTTATTCCCACATATGGGGTATCAGCGTACTCAGTACAAATTTCACAATAATGTTTGCAGTCCTGTTTCCCTTGGAAAAATAAAAATTGGGGGTGAAAAGATCATTTTTTGGAAAAAATATGATTTTTTAATTTTATGGCTGTACGTTATAAACTTTTGTGAAGCCCATGGGGGTTCAAAGTTCTCACCACACAACTAGATAAGTTCATTGGGTGCCTAGTTTCCAAAATGGTTTCACTTGTGGGGGTTTCCACTGTTTAGGCACATCAGGGGCTCTCCAAATGTGATATGGCGTTAAGCCAATTCTGAGTTGTAAAAGTCAAAAAGCGCTAATTCACTTCCAAGCTCTACCATGCACCCAAACAGTGGTTTATCCCCACATATGGGGTATCAGCATACTCAGGACAAATTACACAATAACTTTTGGGGTCCTGTTTCCCTTGGAAAAATAAAAATTGGGGGTGAAAAGATTTTTGTGGAAAAAATATGATTTTTGAATTGTATGGCTGTACGCTATAAACTTCTGTGAAGCCCTTGGGGTTTCAAAAATCTTACTACATATCTAGATAAGTTCCTTGGGGGTCTAGTTTTCAAAATGGTGTAATTTGTGTGGGGTTTCCACTGTTTAGGCACATCAGGGGCTCTCCAAATGTGACATGGCGTCCGATCTCAATTCCAGCCAATTTTGCATTGGAAAAGTCAAACGGTGCTCCTTCCCTTCTGAGCTCTGCCATGCACCAAAACAGTGGTTCCCCCCACATATCAGGTATCAGTGTTCTCAGGACAAATTGCATGATAACTTTTGCAGTCCAATTTCTCCTGTTACCCTTGGTAAAATAAAAAAAAATTGTACCTGAAATAATTTTTTTGTGAAAAAAAGTTAAATGTTCATCTTTTTTTTTTTTTTAAACGTTCAAAAAATTCCTGTGAAGCACCTGAAGGGTTAATAAACTTCTTGAATGCGGTTTTGAGTACTATCTGGGGTGCAGTTTTTAGAATAGTGTCACTTTTGGGTATTTTCTATCATATAGACCCCTCAAAGTGACTTCAAATGTGATGTGGTCCGTAAAAATAAAATGGTGTTGTAAAAATGAGAAATTGCTGGTCAACTTTTACCCCTTATAACTTCCTAACAAAAAAAAAATTCTTCCAAAATTGTGCTGATGTAAAGTAAACATGTGGGAAATGTTACTTATTAAGTGTATTGTGTGCCATATCTCTGTGATTTAAGGACATAAAAATACAAATTTGGAAAATTGCGAAATTTTCTAAATTTTCCCCAAATTTCCATTTTTTTCACAAATAAACGCAAGTTATATGAATGAAATTTTACCTCTATCATGAAGTACAAAAAGTCACGAGAAAACAATGTCAGAATCACTGTGATCCATGGAAGCATTCCAGAGTTATTACATCATAAAGGGACAGTGGTCAGAATTGTAAAAATTGGCTCTGTCATTAACCTGCATACCACCCTTGGGGGTAAAGGGGTTAAGAGATCATTCCTCCCCATCAGTCTGGGGCTGCTTTTAATTAGTGCTGGATCCTACACAGTTTTCAGTCTCCTACACAGCTATAATCACCTGTTTAGTATGATTGGTTACTCATACATCTGAATATAATCCTCCAAACCCCTGCATTTGTGCAAGTATAGATGAAATGATGCTTTGATTCTCTTTTCAAGGCAAAGGGTGGTTATGCTAAATTAAGATTTTATTTATATTTTTCTTTTGTTCATTCAATTTGCATTTTGTTAATTGAAAAAAATAAACCATTAACCCTGTCTATTTTTTAAATCATTCCTACTTTGCAGGATTGCCTAAAATTTTTGTATTCAACTGTGTTTGAAAGGTTCTTGGCAGCATGGAATTACTACAAATAAAATCTTAGCACACAGAAAGTGCAATTGTGGTAAAGATTAAAGAAAGTATAAAGGCTATTTAGGCTCATATGGTAAAAATTATGCTTATATTTTACAGCTGTAAGTGCTGCCATAAATTGCTACATGTCATATTTACTATCATACATTTTATTGTTTAGGAAGCTTGAGTTACAATGTCAATCTGTTTATATATTATTGTGTCTACAAAGCCTACACTGCTCTCAAGATTTCCAAATATTTTATTAGTTCACAAACACTCTTTCTTTGCCAAATAGGTATGTTTATATTAAGTTTTTCACTTTAATTTATAGTGTAAGAAATGAACAAAATTAAATAAAAAGATTGGAAGAAATTCTTTTAGCTCACAGTGGTGCAATGTGCTCATGCATGCTCCATTCAAGCCTTAGCCACAATAAAGGCTTCACAAGGCCTAAGTCTTAAAGACCTAATATGTTTTAGGTTAACATGAGCCAAATCTGCCAATAACAACAAGTTTAGTTAATAGTCTAATGTGTATGGGTCCACACAACTGTTCTCCTATAGATGATTTTGGGGAGAGAGGAATCCTGCATGTTGAACCTTTTGTTTTCCTGGAGATAAGTCTCTGCTAGAGATGTCTGTGCTATAGAGAACACAGGAGCACTCAGCCATCCTCTCCTGTCCAGAGGCACACAGCTGCCATGTGCTCCTGCTTTCTTCAGCCTATACTGTATATGAGTCTGATGTGCGGTATACTGTATTAACTGTATAAACTGAGCATGCTGTGCGATATATGACATAGACTCTATATACTGAGTATGCTGTTCTGTATCCTATATATACTGAGTTTGCTGTGTGGTATATGATATGTATACTGTATATACTGAGTATGCTGTGCGTTATACTATATATACTGTACATACAGAGTATGCTGTGAGGTATACGATATATGTACTATGTATAATGATTATGCTGTGCTGTATACTATATATACTGAGTGCTGTGCTGTATACTATATATATATATACTAGCTGAAGAGCCCGGCGTTGCCTGGGCATAGTAACCAACTGTGGTTAGTTATAACAAATTATAATGATTATATTGCACATAAAAACTGTGCATCTAATCCTATCCTGTGTGATACTGACTGCTGAGCCATGTATCTAATCCTATTCTGTGTGATACTGTCTGCTGAACCTTGTATCTAATACTATTCTGTGTCATACTGTGTGCTGAGCTGCGTATCTAATCCTATCCTGTGTGATACTGTCTGCTGAGCTGTGTATCTATTCTTATCCTGTGTGATACTGACTGCTGAGCTGTGTATCTAATCCTATCCTGTGTGATACTGACTGCTGAGCCATGTATCTAATCCTATCCTGTGTGACACTAGGCTCCCCCTGCAGTCTGTGTCAGAGGGTGGTCTGTGTTGGCATGGTAATAAATTGTGTTATTTCCAGCTTTACAGAAGGACGATAACACCATAGAAATGATAATAATAGGCCTCAGTTACCACAACTGTCTACAAAGAAAACTGTTGCTGATATCAACCAATCACAGCTCATTTTTCATCTTTTAAACAGCTCTGGGACAGCGTGGCGAGTTTTGAGTGGCAACTTTTGTGTTTTGACTTTTATGTGGCAAGGTTGGTGTTTGTGTGGTGAAATGTGTGCTGAGGGTGGTATATGTGTTGAAGCACGTGGTAGTGTGTGGCGCATTTTGTGTGTGTGTTCATATCCCCGTGTGTGGTGAGTATCCCATGTCAGGGCCCCACCTTAGCAACTGTACGGTATATACTCTTTGGCGCCATCGCTCTCATTCTTTTAGTCCCCCTTGTTCACCTCTGGCAGCTGTCAATCTGCCTCCAACACTTTTCCTTTCACTTTTTCCCCCATTATGTAGATAGGGGCAAAATTGTTTGGTGAATTGGAACCCGTGGGGTTAAAATTTCGCCTCACAACATAGCCTATGACACTCTTGGGGTCCAGACGTGTGACTGTGCAAAATTTTGTGGCTGTAGCTACGACGGTGCAGATGCCAATCCCGGACATACACACATATATACATACATATTGTACATACACTTTTTCACCATTATGTACCTAGGGGCAAAATTTTTTGGTAAATTGGAACACACGGGGTTAAAAATTTTGCCTCACAATGTAGCCTATGATGCTCTCGGGGTCCAGACATTTGACTATGCAAAATTTTGTGGCTGTAGCTACGACGGTGCAGATGCCAATCCCGGACATACACACATACATACATACACTTTTCCCCATTATGTACCTAGGGGCAAAATTTTTTGGTGAATTGGAACACGCGAGGTTAAAATTTTCACCTCACAACATAGCCTATGATGCT
Source organism: Dendrobates tinctorius (assembly GCF_039654945.1). NCBI lineage: Eukaryota > Metazoa > Chordata > Amphibia > Anura > Dendrobatidae > Dendrobates > Dendrobates tinctorius. Next base: position 7,375,031 of record NW_027361779.1, on the reverse strand, counting down.
CTTGGGGTCCAGACGTGTGACTGTGCAAAATTTTTTGGCTGTAGCTACCACGGTGCAGATGCCAATACATACATACATACACTTTTTCCCCATTATGTACCTATGGGCAAAATTGTTTGGTGAATTGGAATGCGCAGGGTTAAAATTTTGCCTCACAACATAGCCTATGATGCTCTCGGGGTCCAGACGTGTGACTGTGCCAAATTTTGTGGCTGTAGCTGCGACAGTGCAGATGCCAATCCCGGACATACACACATACATACATGCACACACTTGCGCTTTATATAATATATATATATATGTATACACACTGAGTATGTTGTGCTGTATGCTATATATATACTGTATATACTGAGTATGCTGTGAGGTATACAATATATATACTGTGTATAATGAGTAGAGTATGCTGTGCTGTTTACTATATATACTGAGTGTTGTGCTGTATACTATCTATATATATATATACTATTATGTATACTAAATATATATACATGTATGAATGATAACACCAAAACTTTTTCTCCACTCATGGTTAGTGGTTGGGTAAAGCCATTTATTGTCAAACTACTGTGTTTTCTCTTTTTAAATTATAATGACAACCCAAACCATCCAAATGACCCTAATCAAAAGTTCACATACCCCATTTCTTAATACCATGTATTGCCCCCTCTAACATCAATGACAACGCAAAGTCTTTTGTGGTAGTGTTGGATGAAGTACCGTATTTTTCTGATCATAAGACGCACTTTTTTTCCTCCAAATTTGGGAGGAAAGTGTGGATGCGTCTTATGGTTGGAATGTAGCATGTGGGGAGGGGGCAGCGGTGGAGTGAGACCACACTGGGATCGCAGGAGGCAGGAAAATGTTGCCTGCTGCAGGAATCCAGCCACTGGGGAACCCAGGGCTGTGCTGATGCAAAGCTAAATGCTCTGTGGAGGACCTGTTGTGAGGTCATGAAGAGGGCGGGCTGGAGCATCACATGACCGCACAAAGCCCTGCCTCTTCATGATGTCATCACAAGTCCTGCAGACACGCCTCACTACAAACAGTGCAGCTGCAGCATCCTCTTGCATGACCTGTGGTGAGGACATAAGAGGGCTCTGTGCGGCCATGGGATGCTGCATTACCTCACCACAGCGTGGTTTCCTAGCTGCAGGACCTGCCCTGAGCACAGTGAGCAGCAGCCTGTACAAGAATTAATTATAAGGTTAGTAATTGCAACACATAAAAATCACTCTGACATCCTGTGGTGAACTATAACTCCCAGCATGCCATAGGATCTGCAGGACATGCTGGGAGTTATAGTTCCATTGGATCTTAAAGCAGCACTTCAGTGTTATTTTTCAGTGCTGGAGTGGTGCTGTAAATATAAGCCCTGTGCCCCCATTCTTATACTCACCCTCAAGTGTCTTCATACAGTACTTTACAGACAACACACTAGTCCTGCAGCACCATCTTCTACCTGTAGCCCCCAACATAATAATAACATACTATTATATATATATATATATATATATTAACACCACATATAGTATGTTATTTATGTTATTACATATTTTACCACTTTTTTTGGTGCAAACATATTTTTCCCCTATTTTCCACCTCTATATCTCTGTGGAGGCGAAATGGCCCTGGTTTGATTAAAAACGCCTGCAGCTAACAGGTGGAGTGCTCAGTCAGAAGGTAAATGAATACAAATTTCAAAAACTGACCTTCACATCCAAGCATAAGCGTAGTGTGAACAGGTGCTTCACCTAGAGTCACCAACTCATATACATACAAGAAAAAAATGAAGCACACTGTAGCGCCAAACCATGCAAACATGAAAAATGAATAATGAATTGCATTACTGCATTAGAAATATAAAAAATTGAGAAAGTTTAGCGCATAAAATGGCCAAGTTATGTGTACCTGGAAGCCACGTTAAGGCATTTCTCGTTTTCCAGGTCCCTATTCTATGCCAATCCTCACTAAGACTGTAATCTCCATCTGAATGGGAACCTATGAAAAATCCTCTGCTAGGACTGAAGTCTATATCTCTGTGGAGGGGAAATGGCCCTGGTTTGATTAAAAACACCTGCAGCTAACAGGTGGAGTGCTACAGTGTGCTTCCTTTTTTGCTTGAATGTATATGAGTTGGTGACTCTAGGTTAAGCACCTGTTCACACTACGCTTATGCTTGGATATGACGGTCAGTTTTTGAAATTTGTATTCATTTACCTTCTGACTGAGCACTTTTTTCCTTCTAATTGTCTGGATGAACCGGCTGTGGTGGGGAGGTGGAGGAGCGGTTTTGGCAGAGCAGCGGATCACAGAGGCAGGAGCTGGCTGCTGCGGCTAACTCCTGTGCCTGCTCCTAAAGAGGAATGAATATTCACTGCATTCCATGCCCATGATGTTTCCCCCACCATGATTAATGGTTGGGATGATATTCTTGTATTTATACTCAATCTTCTTCATCTAAACACGATGAGTGGAGTTGATACCAAAAACTATTTTGATCTCATATGACCACATGACCTTCTCCCATGCCTCTCTGGATCATCCAGATGGTCATTGGCAAACTTTAGAGAGGTTGGAGTGTGAGTAAGAGAGCTTCTCAAAGAAAAATAAATAGCTCTGCGAGAGCTAGAATTGCTGTTGGTTGGTTGGTAGGTGACCAAATACTTATTTCATGTAATAAAATGCAATTTAATTATTTTAAAATCATACAATGTGATTTTCTGGTTTTCATTTCTAGATTCAGTTTCTCATAGTGTAAGTGTACCTACAATAAAAATTACAGATCCCTCCATTCTTTGTAGGTGGGAAAACGTGCAAAATCGGCAGTGTATCAAATACTTATTTTCCCCCACTATATATTTTCACAAGTACCCTACATATAATAAACTTGCACCATTTAGTGCCTTTCACGTGGCACTAAAAAGTGTTTAGCCTTGTTTAATCTAATAAATAAAAACAAACAGCATTAGGTCCCACTTTTTTTGATAACCAGCAAGGGCAAAGCAAACAGCTGTGGGCTGATATTATCAGGCATGGAAGATCCCTTGTTTTTGGGCCCTTCCCAGCCTAAAAATACCAGCCCACAGCCACTCCATCACATTAGATGCGCCAATTCTGGCTCTTTGCATGGCTCTTCCTAATTGCCCTGGTGAGGTGACAATTGGAATAATGATAGTTGGGGTTGATGACATTTATGATTTGTAAAAAAATCACAGCTGGCATCAAGCTCTGGGGTTAGAAATGGAGATGTGTCTGTCAGACACCTCCATTTCTAACTCAGTAATCAAAAAATTAAAACACATACTTAAAAATATTTTATTTTAAAACACAGTCCCCTACACTTTTCCTGGTTCACCAATTTACTGTATATATTCGTGTATAAGCCGAACCATGTATAAGCCGACCCCCTAATTTTGCCACAAAAAACTGGGAAAACTTATTGACTCACGTATAGACCTAGGGTTAATGGTGGTCCAAGAGGATGCTCCATAGATAAACCCCCCATATGCTGCTGCACAAGGGTTAATGCTGTCCCAAGAAGATGCTCCATAAATATCCCCATATGCTGCACAAGGGTTAATGCTGCACCATAAGATGCTCCACAAATACCCCTCATATGCTGCTGCACAAGGGTTAATGCTGCACCATAAAATGCTCCATAAATACTGCCTATAATATGCTGCTGCACAAGGGTTAATGCTGCCCCGTAAGATGTTCCATAAATACCCACTATATGCTGCTGCACCAGGGTTATTGCTGCCCCATAAGATGCTCCATAAATACCTCCATATGCTGTTGCACAAGAGTTAATGCTGGCCCAAGAAGATGCTCCATAAATATCCCCCATATGCTGCTGCACAAGAGTTAATGCTGCTCCATAAAATGCTCCATAAATACCCATTATTTGCTGCTGCCGCTGCAATTGAAAGAAAAAATGGCATACTCATTCTCCGTCACTGGGGGGCCAGGTGCCGGTGTCCTGAGCCCCCGGCACCGGTGATATTTACCGGTACCCATTCTATCGCCATCCACCGCTGTGTCTCCTGGGTCTCTGCACTGTCTACGTCATCGCTCCCTCTGCTGAACATCCATACAGGAGGACCCAGAGACACAGAAGTGCACGGCGATGGAACGGGGACAGGTGAATATTGCTCTGCCCAGTCTTACTCACCACCTCCTGGTGCACAGTCTTCTCTGCAGCCCCTGATTCTCCGTCGTCATCTGCTTCCTACGTTCAGCGGTCACGGGCTGAAAATCTCAGCTTATACACGAGTATATACGGTATTTAAAAAAAGAGTCATGCAGATCCACCATAGCCCACCAACTCCATTGTAGTCCACAAATGGATACCTGAATAACATAAAAAGAAATAAATAAAATGCAATTCAATGTAGCCTAGTGTTTCCCGAATCCATTGATAAAAGCCTATGGAAGCTCGTCCTGAGTCTCCATAGAATTGTAGGAGCTGCCACATCCGTCTCCTTCCGCAGACCCTAAGACCCAGCAACTCTGAATCGTGGTGACATAAATAACTATAGGGCAGCAAGGGCAGCATGACTTGGCATCTCTGATGGGTGGTATTCACCCCTATTCAGAGCCACTGAGTCTCACGGAGTGCACAAGGAGCCAGGAGCTCTGATTAACAGTAGTGAAGTCAGTACCTGGCAACTGTGAATAGCAGTAATGTTATTTACTGCTATTCACAGTCACTGGGGCTGAATTCAGGGAATGTTTGACTACATTGGAGCTGCATGGGAACATTTTTTGTAATAATTTGGTGAACGGGGGTTATTGAATTGCTTTTTCTCTTGTTTTTTTAGGTTTTTCCAGTATCTATTTGTGGACTATGTCAGATTCGCTGGACTACTTTGGATTCTATGTCTGATAGACATCTCTCCATTACTAACCCCAGGGCTTTAAGGCAGCTGTGATTTTTGACAAGTCACAGCTGACATCAACTCCAACTACCATTACCCTTATTGCCACAGCATTTGGGCAAAGGGGAAGAGCAGGGCAAAGAGCTAGAATTTATGCATCTAATGTGATGCATAACTTTTGGAGTGGCTGCGAGATGGTATTTTTAGGCTGAAAAGGGCCCAATAACCAGGGATCTTCCCAGCCTGATAATATCAGCTCACAGCTATCTGCTTTACCTTTGCTGGTTATAAAAAAATAAGTTGGACCCCACGTCATACAGTGGGGAAAAAAAGTATTTAGTCAGCCACCAGTTGTGCAAGTTCTCCCACTTAAAAGATGAGAGGCCTGTAATTGATATCATAGGTAGACCACAGCTATGAGAGTCAAAATGAGAAAGCAAATCCAGAAAATTACCTTGTCTGATTTGGCAAGATTTATTTTGCAAATTATGGTGGAAAATAAATATTTGGTCATATAAAAACATGCAAGATTTCTGGCTCTCACAGACCTGTAACTTCTTCTTTAAGAGAAAATGAATGTGATCCAGCAGGAACCAAGATTATATAAAACACTATTTATTAATCCATAATTAAAAAATTGTTAATCTGGTAACCACATTATAGAAAAAAATGAGTTAAAGTAACAGCAGTATTTTACCTGATTGAATTCACCTTTGCTAACCTCCTTGGGTGATATATAAGGATCAGTCATTGTTTACCCATATATGCCATGAATAAACTGTTTGTCAAAACGCGTTGGTAAAACGCTGCATTATGCGCACTGTGCTGTTACTTTAACTCATTTTTTTCTATTATGAGGTTATGTGGTTACCAGAATAACAATTTTTGATTATAGATAATAAATAGTGCTTTTATATAATTTGGGTTCCTGCTGGATCACATTCATTTTTTCCTTTACCATTGAACTGGTTGCCCTACCCATTTTCCGTGCAGGAAAGGATATGGAGAAGCCCTAATGACAGGTGAGCTGACTACTCATTGTTTTTCTTTCTTCTTTAAGAGGTTCCCCTGTCCTCCACTCATTACCTGTAGTAATGGCACCTGTTTGAACTTGTTATCAGTATAAAAGACATCTGTCCACAACCTTAAACAGTCACAATCCAAACTCCACTATGGTGAAGATCAAAGAATTGTCGAAGGACACCAGAAACAAAATTGTAGCCCTGTACCAGGCTGAGAAGACTGAATCTGCAATAGGCAAGCAGCTTGGTGTGATGAAATCAACTGTGGGAGCAATAATAAGAAAATGGAAGGCATACAAGACCATTGATAATCTCCCTCAATCTGGGGCTCCATGCAAGATCTCACCCCGTGGGGTCAAAATAACCACAAGAACAGTGAGCAAAAATCTCAAAACCACATGGGAGACCTAGTGAATGACCTGCATAGAGCTGGGACCACCGTAACAAAGGCTACCATTAGTAACACACTACGCTGCCAGGAACTCAGATACTGCAGTGCCAGACGTGTCCCCTTGCTTAAGCAAGTACATGTCCGGGCCCATCTGAAGTTCTCTAGAGAGCGTTTGGATTATCCAGAAGAGTATTTGGAGAATGTCATATGATCTGATGTAACCAAAGTAGAACTTTTGGTAGAAACAAAACTCGTCATGTTTGGAGGAGACAGAATGCTGAGTTGCATCCAAAGAACACCATACCTACTGTGAAGACTGTGAAGCATGGGGGTGGAAACATCATGCTTTTTAGGCTGTTTCTCTGCAAAGGGACCAGGATGACTGATCCGTGTACATGAAAAAAAGAATGGGACCATGTATCGTGAGATTTTGAGTGCAAACCACCTTCCGTCAGCAAGGACATTGAAGATGAAACCTGGATAGGTCTTTCAGCATGATAATGATCCCAAGCACTCCACCAGGGCAATGAAGGATTGGCTTCATAAGAAGCATATGAAAGTCCTAGAGTGGCCTAGCTAGTCTCCAGATCTCAACCCCATAGAAAGCCTGTGAAGTGATTTGAAAGTCCGTGTTGCCCAGTGACAGGCCCAAAGCATCACTGCTCTAGAGGAGATCTGCATGGAGGAATGGGCCAACATACCACCAACAGTGTGTGCCAACCTTGTGAAGACTTACAGAAAATGTTTGACCTGTCATTGCCAACAAAGGATATGTAACACAATATTGAGATGAACTTTTGTTAATGACCAAATACTTATTTTCCACCATAATTTGCAAACTAAATCTTGCTAAATCAGACAAGGTGATTTTCTGGATTTGCTTTCTCATTTTGACTCTCATAGTCGTGATCTACCTATGATGTCAATTACACGCCTCTCTCATCTTTTTTAAGTGGGAGAACTTGCACAATTGGTGGCTGACTGAATACTTTTTTCCCAACTGTATTTTTTTTATTTAATAGATGGAGGCCCGATGCTATCGGGAGGGCGGTAATATCACGATGGGGCAGGCTTTGCAGCATTGAGAATCTCTCCCCCCATGTGCTCACCCACCTATTTACTCTCTCTTTCCCCATGTACTGACTTCTCCCATCTGTCTTTGACCTGTCTACCCCATGTGCTATCTCCCTTGTCTGCTGTCTCTCTCCTTCCTATGCTGTGTTCTCCCCTCATGTGCTGTCCTGTTTGAGCGGGGTCTCACCCCTATGCTCTTTCTCTCTCACGCCTCTGCCCTTTCTCTCTCCCCCATCTGCTGTCTTCTTCTCTCATGTCATCTCTTCTTTGACCTGTGTAGCCCATGTGCTCTCCCCCTTGTCTGCTCTCTCTCCACCACTGTGCTGTCGTCTTCCCTCATGTGTTCTCTCGTTTGAGCTGTCTACCCCCTGTGTGTCCTCTTTCCTATGTTAACTCATCCCTTCCCCTGTGTCATTTGTGGGAAAACCCCTTTAATGTGACCGGCTTCCTCTGCCTGTAGACAAGTCGCGCATCTGCCGTCGGGATCAGCTGAATTCATGCAGGCACAGTAAATCAGACCGCCGCCATCTTTGTGAAGATAGATAGCGGCGGTCACATTAAAACTGCACATGTGCTCCTCCTGTACAAAGGTGGCGGTGGTCAGAGAATCATTCGGCTGATCCTGGCGGCGGCGTGTTCGCGACGGTGTTACAGTGCAAGAGGCTGCATATGGCGTATACAGTGTGTGTGTGGTGCGTACAGCATATAAAGAGTGTGTGTGTGTTTGTGTGTGTGGTGCGTACGGCGTATACAGTGTGTGTGGTGCGTACGGCATATATTCCATATTGAGACACCCATCACTTGGGTATCCCAACATGGCGGTTGGTGAACTTCCACCTCTTGGAATTCTGGGATCCGGACACATCTGGATGGAACAGGATGTGAAGACATTACAAGGTAAGTATATATTAGATTAGGTTAAACAAGCCTAAACACCCTTTAGTGCTTTCTGAAAGTCCCGGACTTTTTATGCAACCATACGCGGCTTGCTGCAATTTTTTTCCTAAGCCCGATTCCAACTGAGGAAAAACTCAGAGATGAACACTGCTTCATTGAATAACACTGGTGCGAGTGCAATGCAATTTTTTTTATCACATTGCTCTAGGCGTATTTATAGGCAGATGTGAGCAAACTCTTATTATCATTTTATCAATATATTTGTAATTTATCAATAATAATGGATCGCCCACCAGAGCAGTGGGGCTACTCGGTACCGGGTCGCTTCTTAAAGGGGCAGTGTCACGGCAGCACTGTCCTGGTCCGTGGCCCTGGGCATCCAATAAAAGGGGTAGTGAAAAAGGGATAATAAAGTTTATAATAAAGTATATAATAAAGTGTTCATGATGCCACCTGTGTTATTCGGTCAGGGGACCAACGCTGCTTTGCAGATCCTCTGGGATGGTGACAGGGCAGCAGAGATGATTGAGCTCTCCACAGGTAGAGCTGTATCCCAGGGCAGTTTGGATGTAGATGTTAAAGATGATGTTGGTGGTGAGTGTGGTGCAGGGAAGTGACGCAGGAATGATTCAGAAGACACAGCAGGGTGCAGTTTCCTTTACCTTTTACTGAGCCATGCAGATACAGTCCGAGGCTCAGGTTATAGATGGTTCTGGAGCCAGTCAGCCTGGAAGCAATTTGGGAATTTCCTTAATCAGGTGGATTGTGAGGCCTCCTTTCTAGCACTATTCTCTGAGGTACTTGCTGCTGTATAATCTATTCAAGTCCCTCTCTCTGTCTGATGCTTAGGTAGAACTCCACTCGCATGACAGGCAGCTGTAGCCTGCTTCAGGGATCGCTTTTCTCTGCGTCTCCGTCTCACACATGCTGCTGTGTCGTCGAGTATCTGTTGGGGACAGAGGATCTACGGTCTTCTGTCCTCCGGATTCTGCTGCTAGGGCTTTAGTACCCACACAGCCTCAGGCTCCGGTGCCCGGTCACTGGCACTCAAGCCTGGGGTGAGCTCAGATGGAGCTCCTATCCCCAGCTCCTCTCCACATGTCCTCTCTCAACCTTGTTCAGACTCACTAACTTCCTCCTCCTGACTAGAGAGAGCAGCTTTCCTGAAGTCGGGTTTAGAGCTCCTTCTGCAGGCCTGGAGCAGGAACTGTGTTGTATACTGGAACTACCTGGTAAGGGGACTCCTTCTTTGCCTCCAGGCATGACATCACTCCCCCCTGGAGGGAAGCAAGGCCATTGTGGCAACCGAACTCCTGGGGTGCCACAATAATAATAACAACAATAATATATTCTTCAAAAGTAAATTAGTAAAACAGCAGGTTTCTACCCTAGGAATTTTCAGAATGGAATTATTTTATTTACTTTCCCTCACTCCAGGCTCCTAAGTTTATATCTTTCTTCTAATTCCCTCTATTAATTCATATCTCTATTAATTTTAATGTGCTATTCATGAATTCATTACTTAATTAAAAATGACCTCCATCATAAGCGGTTCTTGAGAACCAGGATGTGTATCAACCTAAAGAAAAGGAACAGGATTTACATACCAAAATAGGATTATGGCTAGCTTATTTTCCAGAAACCTATAAGGTGACTTCTACTTCTTGTTTAACATAGCAGCATTAACAACCAGAAAAATGGATTGATAAGAAATTGTAATCATGTATTAAATCGTAAGAACGCACTCAACAACTTAAAATACAATGTTATTAAATAAGTTCTACGAGCAATGTTCATGTTTACATTTTATTGCCAAATAACATGTTACATCTTAATTTTAAACCGCAACCATACATAAAATCTATAGGCCCTAGGATCTTGTGTTAGTTTCCTATTCATTAGATTAAAATACAAGTATGGACTTCTATGAACAGTTAGTTTGTAAGACTTTTACATATAATGTTTTAAATTTACCACTGATCCTTTTTGGCTTCATTCTAGAATATCAAGACATATAACAGAGAGATAAGTGAAAAGAATGCACTAGGGCTAAAATGAAGGAAGGAGATTTAAGTTTTCTTACTATGAATATTATTTCTTGTTTGCTACCTATCCCTTTGAATCTTTAACATATTTCTAAATGATGTTCTTTGTTATTTAAGCAAAGAGAATACAAGTTCTGCTTTAAACAGCTCGGTATAATTGATATTTTAGTGAATAAAAATGGATTGTTTCAAGGACATTTTTGTTTCTTTGATGTGAATGTCTTAAAGTCCTCCATGAATCTGAATGTTAAACAGGAATGATTGCAGCATTATAGTAATCCTAAGAGCCAATACTGCTGGATTTGGAACAGAGACAGAGATCAATAGTTGACAAAAAGAATATCTCTTTTGAGTTGGCTGGGCTGTCTCTTCTGCTAGCAAACATTAAAACAAGTAGAGGCTAAGAAGAGGTGAAATGAAGCCAATTCCGGGAGAAGGAGTTTTGTTTCTCAGCCTCGGTGAAGTTACCATAATAGAAATATTTTTGTAGGAATTAGGCAGAACTACTGGCAACCAATGGCAATTTAAAAGCTGATTAGAAAATAGAAATGGTTAGAAAATGCAATGAATTTGGAAAGTAGGATTTTGCTGAAAACAGGTTCTGAAGGGATGGAGCTGCTTTGCATAGTTCTAATACTATTTACACAAGGATTTTAAGCAATACTCTCTTAATAAATGTATTTTGATGAATGATGGTTGTTTCAAATCCTCTATCTGGGCTATATTCCAAATAGAAGATGAAAGGCTACAAACAATAGCAGATCGCAAAAAAAAAGTGCAATGAAATAAACACCTAAAATTCAAAGCAACACAAAAAAGCAGTGACATTTACTTTTAATTGTTCCCAGGCAATATATAAATATAAAATACAGTATATTTCACAAAGCTTAGCAATGACTGGACATAGAAACTGTCTATCTATCTATCTATTTATCCCATATCTATCTATCTTATATCTATCCATTTATTTATTTTATTTATCTATACATCGCCTGCCTATCTGTCTGTATTTATTTATCTGTGTATTTATGTATCCATTTTTCTATCCAGCTATCTCGTTATCTTACATGATTATTTATTTTTCAATTCCGTTATTTATGCATTTAGCTAATAAGGATATTTATTTATTTTTTTATCTATCTTTTATCAGAGTTATTATCTCCTTGCTTTGAATCCATACTCAATATTGGAGTCACTGTTAAATTTGCTTTGTTTCCAGATTTCACATCAAACTTTTTTTTTAAATTAAATCTTTATACCTTCAGTCTTCATGGCAAAATGATATTAAATGATCAGCAGATTTTTGCCAAAGATGTGTGCATCAGCTGTTACCACAGAAGTCACATATTTGCCATTGTTTATGTGCTTTTAACTCGGGGAGGACTAGCTGCCTGTGAATTAACCTATATGGGGGTCCAAATGAAAGAATGGCAAAGCCAGGTAGCTAAAGTATTATGAGTATGGGCTAAACTGAAAGGGAAAGGAGTTTAATTAAAGGGGGATCAATGGGATTGGATTACAAGTACTGTGGTCCTGAGATGTCTCTGTCAAATGAAAGTATGTAACTCTTGAAAATTACATAATTAGTTTTTATTGTTTAATTGATGTTGCAGCATAAGTGATAATTGCAATTTATGCTAAATCCAATGCACGAATAAAATATGAAGTATGAATACCAAGCAAAAAGTAATAACTTCTAGATTTGTGGTGTCTTAGGAAACATTCATTCTCTAAGGGATTTCAAGGGATAACCAAATACAATATACATGTTACAAGTGAGCAATACATTTGTAACATGACAAATATAGGTAGTGTATGTCCATGGTGCAGTAAGACATGTGTGTCATGTGTCCAATATGTGTTTTGTATGTGCAGCTTGTGTCCAATTTAGGAGTCGCATATGTTCACCCTTCTAATATATGATTGCAATGTTCTGTTTTTGCATGTGCCAAATGGGTGAGTTGCATATGTGCAGTAAATTCAAAAGTGTGTGATGTGTGCAAAATCTGTTCCATGCATGTAGGTGACATGTGTCTAACATGTGAATGTTGTGTGTGTGGCATGTATATAACAAGTGGGCAATGTTTGCGCAGCATGTTCAATGTGTGAGCAGTTGTGTGTGGTATGTGTCTTGTGTAAAGTCATATGTTCTTTGCATGTTTGTTTCGTTTTGTTTATAGGGAGCCCAGACAAAACTCCTCTACAGGAGCCTTCTAAGCAAAAAGTAGTAGACATTCATTCTCTAAGAGACTTCTAGGGATAACTAAATACAGCATTTGGTTATCTCTAGCAGTCCAATAGAAAATAAGTGCATATGCTTGACCACCACTCCATTCAAACAGGGAACAAAAGTATCTTATTTGACAATTAGTGGTAGTATAAGCTGTGAAATCGCCTTTGATCTAAAAGTTACTTATGCATAGATGATAGCTTCTTCCTACCAGAATATCCTTTTAAGGCCTTCACCCCGAAACCTGTTTTTACCTTCCTGACCAGGCCAATTTTTACAATTCTGACCACTGTCACTTTATGAGGTCTCAACTCTGGAATGCTTAAATGCATCCCACTGATTCTGAGACTGTTTTCTCATGACATATTGTACTTTATGACAGTGGCAAAATCTCTTTGATATGACTTACATTTATTTAGTGAAAAAAATCGGAAATTTGGCTAAAATTTTGAAAATTTTGCAATTTTCAAACTTTTAATTTTTGTGCCCTTATATCAGAGAGTCATATTGCACAAAATAGTTGATAAATAACGTTTCCAACATGTCTATATTACATCAGCACAATTTTTGAAACATAAATTTTTGTTAGGAAGTTATAAGGGTTAAAAGTTGACCAGCGATTTCTCATTTTTACAAAATTTGCAAAAGCATTTTTTTAGGGACCACCTCACATTTGAAGCGAATTTGAGGGGCCAATATATCAGAAAATATGCAAGAGTGACACCATTCTAAAAACTGCACCCTTCATGGTACTCAAAACCACATTCAAGAAGTTTATTTACCCTTCATATGCTTCACAGGAATTAATGGAATGTGGTAGGAAAAAATAAACATTTACTTTTCTTTCTCAAAAATTTTCCTTTAGACCTAATTTTTTAATTTTTGCAAGGGTAACAGTAGAAAATGGACTATATAATTTGTTTTGCAATTTCTCATGAGCTTGCCAATACCCTATATGTGGGTGAAACCAGTGTTTGGGCACACATCAGGACTTGGAAGGGAAGGAGCACCATTTCACTTTTTGAATGTAAAATTTGCTGGCATAATTAAGGGATGCCATGTCATGTTTGGATAACCCCTGATGTGACTAAACAAACCCCCTAGGGAACTTATGTACATGTTTATTGAGCACCTTGAACCCACAGGTGTTTCAAAGAAGTTTATAATGTGGAGCTGTGAAAATAAAATCACATTTTTTCCAAAATAAATCTTTTTTAGCTCCAAATTTTGCATTTTCATAAGGGTAACAGGAGAAATTGCTGCATTGAATTTGTTATGCAATTTTTACTGAGTGCGCAGATAACCAATATGTGGAGGAAAGCAACTGTTTGGGTACATGGCAGGGCTTGAAAGGGAAGGAGTGTCATTTGACATTTTGAATGCAAAATTTGCTGGAATAATTAGCGGACACCAAGTCGCATTTGCAGAGCCCATGATATACCTAAACAGTGGAACCCCCCCACAAATGACACCATTTTGGAAGATAGACCCCTTAGGGAACTTATATAGTTGTGTATTGAGCACCTTAAACTCACAGATGCTTCCCAGAAGTTTATAACATTAAGCCGTGAAAATAAAAAAAAATCGCATTTTTCCCACAAATATCTTTTTTAGCTCCAAATTTTGTGTTTTCACAAGGAAAACAGGAGAAAATAGACCTCAAAATGTGTTGTTCAATTTCTCCTAAGTTCATTGATATCTCATATGTGGTCAAAAAATATACTTTTGAGGCACAGTGCAAAGCTCAGAAGGAAAGAAACGTGAAATTACAGTGCAGATTTTGCTGCATCTGTTTGAGGGTACCAAGTTACATTGGCAGAGCCCCTGAGGTGTTAGAACAGCAGAAGCCCTATAAGTAACAAAATTTTACAAACTAAACCTCTCAACAAATTCATCTAGGGGTGCAGTGAATATATTGACATAGACTTTTATACCATTGGGCAGTGAAGAAAAATTAATTTACATTTTTAACCACGAAGATTGTGTGTTAGCCCCAAGTTTTACATTTTCATACTGGGAAATGAGTAAAAACGGCACCAAAATTTGTCCCATAATTTCTGCTCAGGGCCGGCGTTAGCACCCGGCAAACCCGGGCAAGTGCTGAGGCCCTGGCAAGTTGGGGGGGCCCACTCGGCACCTGAACAAGTATTTTTTTTATTATTTATAAGTCCGGGGTCGGTCCCCCACCCTGTGCCCTCCGCAAATCATCATACTCACTACTAACTTTTTTCCTGTGAGAGCGCGTGGTCCACATGTTACTGCTCATTAAGGTCATGAATATGGATGCCACTCCACTCCCATAGGTGTGGCGCCTATATTCATGACCTTAATGAGCAGTACCACATGACAGCGCGCTCTCACAGGGAAAGGTTACCGGCGCCTGGACTCAGGTGAGCGGTGTTGAGAATGAGCGGCGGAGGGAGCAGGGGAAGAATGAGCCGGGGGGAGAAGGAGTGGGACCTGGGGGAATGAGAGTGAGCCGGGGGGAAATGAGCCCAGCGGGGAAGATGAGAGTGAGCTGGGGGGAAATAAGCCCAGCAGAGATGAGAATGAGTCCAGGGGGAGATGAGCCCATTATTCTCTATGGGGCATTATATGGGGGCCCATTTTATATGTATGGAGCACTATATGGGGCCCATTATCCTGTTTGGAGCATTATATGGGGCCCATTATCCTGTTTGGAGCATTATATGGGGCCCATTATTCTGTTTGGAGCATTACATGGTGTCCATTATTCTGTATTGAGCATTATATGGGGCCCTGTTACGATTGGGTCACCGAGGAGGAAAGCAAGACCAAGCTAAGCCACAGAAAGCCAGACAGGTTGGTAACTAAGCAGATTGCAGACCCATGATCCTATCCACACAACTAGCAGGAGCCGTGGAGCGTACCTACAATGATCCTAGACGCCTCGACACAGCCGGAGAACTAAATAAGCCTAAAGCAAGAAAGGGGAAATCTAAACTGCCCCAGAGCAGACCCCAAAGGAATAGATAGCCCCCAAACATATAATGTCGGTGAGACAAGATGAAAACACAAACGCAGGTAGGAAAATAGACTGAGCAAACGATGGGGCCCACACTAACTAGACAGGACAGGAAAGAAAAGACTCTGTCTGCAATCACGCAAAAAACCCTGCAAAAAATGCCCAACACGTCTGATAGAAAATTACTGAAGTCACTAGACTTCGCCCACTATATCAACACTCTGCTATATTCTGAAAGCAGAGCAAAAAGAGGTCAATCTAATAAGGGACAAAAACAAACTGGCACAAGCAGTAACATAAGGATTGAAATTCAGCACAGCCCCAGCCGGAGCTGGCTGAACACAAAAAACTGAAATAGACAAAACCAGATCAAATGTGAACAATAGCAAAGAACACTTAGCTGAGCATGCAGGGACTGAGCTGGAAACTAAGACCTCAGGAGGCAGGAAAAAATCACCAGCAGGGATAGAGGGAGTCGGCTATCTTAAATCCAGTCAGAAACTCCAGATCTCCAGTCATCCTCATCATTATCAGGTGGCAGGCCTCTGTTAATTAGATCAGCTCCATTACCTCCAGTAACCACCAGAGGGAGCCCAGAAAGAGAACTAGTGACCCCCTGTCAATACAAACAGCTCCACTACCTTCACTAGTAACCAGAGGTAAGCCAGAAAGCGAATTCACAACAGTACCCCCCTTGAGGAGGGGTCACCAAACCCTCATCCAGGCCACCAGGCCGATCAGGATGGGCCCAGTGAACAGCACAAACCAATCTATCGGCATGAATGTCAGAAGCAGAGACCCAAGAATTATCCTCCTGGCCATAACCCTTCCATTTGACCAAGTACTGGAGTCTCCGTCTAGCCAAACGAGAATCCAATATTTTCTCTACCTCATATTCCACATTGCCTTTAACCAATACAGGGTCAGGAGGCGCCACCACAGGAATTACTGGCTCCACAAACCTCTTCAACAGAGATTTATGAAACACGTTATGGATCTTAAATGTAACTGGAAGAGCCAATCGAAAAGAAACAGGATTAAGAATCTCCAAAATCTTATAAGGTCCAATGAAACTTGGCTTGAACTTTGGAGACGCAACCTTCATAGAAATATTCTTTGACGACAACCAAACCATATCACCGACTTTAAACCGGAGACCAATGGTCCTCTGCCGGTTGGAAATCCTTTGGGCCTTTTCCTGAGAGAGGGACAATTTATCCACCACTTGGTCCCAAATCTGCTGCATTCTCTCTACCACAGTGTCCACACTTGGGCAGGTCGAAGATTCCACTTGCCCTGAAGAAAATAATCGAGGATGAAACCCAAAGTTACAGAAAAAGGGCGACATCAAAGTGGCAGAACTAGCTCTATTGTTTAGCGAGAATTCGGCCAAGGGCAAAAATGAGACCCAGTCATCCTGATCAGCAGATATAAAACATCTCAAATAGGACTCCAAAGTCTGGTTTGTTCTATCAGTCTGCCCTTTGGTCTGAGGATGAAATGCAGAGGAGAAAGACAACTGAATTCCCAGTTTGGAACAAAAAGCTCTCCAAAATCTGGAAACACACTGGACTCCTCTGTCCGACACAATGTTCTCAGGAATCCCATGCAACCAAAACACCTGTTGTAAAAACAAGGGCACCAACTCAGAAGATGGCAACTTTGGGAGTGGTACAAGATGGATCATCTTAGAAAATCTATCACAAATCACCCAGATAAGTCATTCTCTGAGAGACAGGAAGATCAGAAATAAAATCCATTGAGATATGGGTCTATGGCCTCTTGGGCACCGGCAGGGGCATCAACAACCCACTAGAATGAGAACAGGGTTTAGAACTAGTGACCCCTCTGTCAATACAACCAGCTCCACTACCTTCACTAGTAACCAGAGGTAGGCCAGAAAGCGAATTCACAACAGGGCCCATTATTCTGTAAGATGCATTATATGTGGCCAATTATCCTGTTTAGAGCATTATATGTGGCCCATTATCCTATTTGGAGCATTATCTGGGGCCCATTATCCTGTTTGGAGCATTATATGGGGCCCATTATCCTGTTTGGAGCATTACATGGTGTCCATTATTCTGTATGGAGCATTATATGGGGCCCATTATTCTGTATGATGCATTATATGATGTCCATTATTCTGTATGGTGTATTATATGGGGCCAATTCTGTACAGAGCAATGTATGGGGCCTATTCTGTATGGAGCATGATATGTGGCCCATTCTGTATGAAGTATTATATGCTGTCCATTATTCTGTATGGAGCATTATATGGGGCCCATTATTCTGTATGAATCATTATATGGGGGCCCATTATTCTGTATGGATCATTATATTGGGCCCGTTATTCTGTATGGATCATTATATTGGGCCCGTTATTCTGTATGGATCACTATATTGGGCCCGCTATTCTGTATGGAGCATTATATGGTTTCCATTATTCTGTATGGAGCATTATATGAGGCCCATTTTCTGTATGGAGTTCTGTATGGAGCATTGTATGGGGCCCATTATTCGGTATAGAGCATTATATCATGCCCATTATTATGTAAGGAGCATTATATGAGGACCCTTTTTCTGTATGAAGCAATATATGAGACCCATTATTTTGTATGAAGCAATATATGGGGCTCATTATATTGTATGGAGCAATATATTGGGCTCATTATTCTGAATGAAGCAATATTTGGGGCTCATTATTCTGTATGGAGCATTATATGAGGCTCATTATTCTGTATGGAGCATTATATGAGGCTCATTATTCTGTATGAAGCAATATTTGGGGCTCATTATATTGTATGGACCTTTTTATGAGGCCAATTATTCTGTATGAAGCAATATTTGAGGCTCATTATTCTGTATGGAGCATTATATGAGGCTCATTATTCTGTATGAAGCAATATATGGGGTGCAATAAACTGTATGGAAGACTATGTGATGCCCAGAATACTGTATGGAGTTCTATACTGCCCGATCTTAAATGAAAACTTTTGAATCCACACTAGGGCACGTACTGTGCTCTGCGAGGATTTGCTAGTTTCTGAGCTATTGTAGAATTTAAAATAGAGATCACTCATGAAATGTAAGAAGTAAGTGATATCTTTGGCATTGTACTATACCTATATTTCTTTGCCGTATCTGTGCATCATGAATTGTGGTACGTGTTAAAGGGACCCACTGAGACACTTTCGCCCGGAGCCACAAAAACCTGAAGCCGGCCCTGTTTCTGCTGAATGTAAAAATACCCCATATGTGGATGTACAGTACTGCTTAGCCATATGGAGAGACTTGGGAGGGATGGAGCACTATTTGCCTCCTGGAGTGCATATTTTCCTAGAATAGTTTGTGGATTCCATATAGACAGCCCCTAAGTGCTAGAAAAGCAGAATCCTCCCACAAGTGACCCCAATTTGTAAATTATAACCTTTTGGGAATTTATCTACAGATGTAGTAATGATGTTGAATCCATGCATATTTTCCAGAAACAAGCAGCAGTGTAAGTTGTTGAGTGAAAATTGCAAATTGCCGTTGCAGTGACCAGCATGCTGTAGAGACCACTACATTATGCCTAGCTCATGCTTCTGGAGACACACACTTGTAAATTAGGCGGGCTCTCATCACTACAGAAATGCCAAACATGTGGGAACTAAATGTATTTTAGGCACACCAGGGCTCAGAAGGGAGGGGGGCCATTTGGATTTGGGAGCAGAGAATTTTCTGAATTTCTTTTGGTGGGCGACAAGCTTTTAAGCTTTTCCAGAGCCTTTCTGCTACCAGTAGCGTGGAAACCCACTTTACTTCCGTTAACAGATGACGGACCTGTGTAAGGGCTTGCTTTTTTTGGACTGAGTTGAAGATTTTATTGGGAACATTTTACATAGCATTTATGATCACATTTATCCAGCGCTCTATGCTGAGCACTTACTTTGGGGTTTCCATCTAAATCTCTGCCTGACGCGACGGATGAAACCCCCGATGCATCCAGTCACTATAATGAGACAGCAGAGTTAATGTGGACTCCGACTGGCCTCTATTCAGCATTGTCCTTTTCAGAAATGCACAAAACTGTGGCCGATGGTACTTTTATGCAATCCTAAAAAGACAGACACCGCCGGATCACAGGTCCTATGGCATCCACAGTGATTATATCTGCCTCATTATAGAGAATCTTCCCCCGGTGGTTCTGTCTGAATGACGTATTTCAAAGATTTACATGGAAACTTCAATGTAAGCGCTCAGTGTAGAGCGCAGGATAAATATGTGCCAAGCCTTACTGTGATCTTTGGGAGGCAGAATGAAAAAAATTAACATTGTTCGGGTTGGTGCGATTATAGCGATACCAGATTTATATCGGGTTTTTATGTTTGGCTGCTGTCACACACTAAAAGATGCTTTTTATTGCAAAAACTAGTTTTTGCATCACCATATTTAAACAGCTATAATTTTTCCATATTTGGCCAACAGAGTCATGTGACAGCTTATTTTTTGCAGGACGAGCTGACGTTTTTATTAGTACCATTCTCAGGCACATGACTTTTTTTATTGCATCCTATTCTGATTTTTGGGATACAGAATGAACAAGAAACAGCCATTTAGCAATTGCTTTTTGGAGTTTTTTTATACTATTCTGCGTGTGGTAAATTTGGTATGGCAGCTTTATTCTTCGGGTTAGTACAATTACAGTGATACCCAATTTATATTTTTTTTATGTTTTAGTGCTTTTGCACAATAAAAACTATTTTATAGGAAAAATAATTATTTTTGCATTGCTTTATTCTGAGAACTATAATTTTTAATTTTCTGCTGATGGAGCTATATGGTGGCTTGTTTTTTGCAGGACAAGATTGCGTTTTCAGTGGTACCATTTTAATTTACATTCAACTTTTTTATCTTGTTTTATTGCACTTTTCGTTCAACAGTATGATGATAAAGTATTTCCTTGCCTCGTTTTTTATTTATTTTTCTTACGCTGTTCACTGAAGGGGTTAACTAGTGAAACAGTTTTATAGAGCGGGTAGTTACAGATGCGGCGATACCAAATATGTATACTTTTATTGTTTATTTTTTAATTTACAGAAATAAATGTATTTATTGGAAAATATTTGGGTTTCTTTGTCCTTTATGTGGGGATTTTGCTAAGAAACATTTTCACACATTTTAATTTTTTTTTTTTCACCTTTTTACATTGTCACAGGATAGGACATTACTCTATAGCAGTGTTCCCCAACTCCAGTCCTCAAGAGCCACCAATAGGTCAGGTTTTAAGGATTTCCTTAGTATCGTTCAGGTGGTGGAATTATTGCCTGCGCAGGTGAGAAGATCTCACCTGTGCAATTTTAAGGGAAATCCTGAAAACATGACCTGTTGGTGGCTCTTGAGGACTGGAGTTGGGGAACGCTGATCTGATGCTGTGCAATGCTTCTGCTCTGCAGAGCATCACATCAGCCTCTGACAAGCAGGGAAGGAGGCGTCTCAGGTCCTGCTCTCTGCAGGCACTGACTCGCCACCTTCCCTGAAGGACCCTGCGGCCGTCTTGCAGCTGGGGGTCTCCATGGAGACCATAAGGACAACACAATCGCAGCTGACTTCCGGCGCAATGCTCCCCTATGTCGCTGTCACCACTGAGGGGATAAATGCACTCAATCGGTGCTAGCACCAATTGTGGGCATTGCTGTAGGGTGTCAGCTCTCACATAGAGCTGACACCCATACCTGATCACCGCGGTGCTCAGGGTGAGGCCGCGCGATCTCAGCACCGTACATATGCTGCTGTTTGTGGGAAAGCAGCTTCCGCAGAGCAGTATATATACAGCGCATGTCGGGAAGGAGTTAATAAATCCAAACCACTTATTATTATAAGCATGTTATACATTCTATTTTCTAATATGTCTATGGAGATTTTTTAAAAAGTGAAAACCGCAATTTGGAATTTTGTCAATGCAGTTATAAGTTTTCTGCTATATATGATATAGAAAAAAATAATATGTTGCATGTATTGCAGCTACACATTCTGTTTTCTCTTATTATATCAATAGACTGGATAGTCTTCATACCTGTTGGACTTTCATGTGCAGTATTTGTAGGCCTGCATGGCATCACTGTGATGGTACCTTGACATGTGCATCTCCACTTTACCAATCTACTTTGTTGGTTGTCATCCTGGTGCTCTATAATATATCCAACAGCAATTTTACTACATTATATGTGCATCAATATGATTTATTGTACACCCTTTTACTTTTAACACACTCAATGTATTTTACTTACAAAATAAGTGCATCCATTATGTAATAGATACATTAATTCCATATATCACAAAAGAATTATTTGACATTCTGTTAATAATAGACATCTCACTAACTGTAAATTATTGTTTGCTGTCATTACCCACTGCAGTCCGATGACATTTAGGTGCAGGAAATAATCGAACTTCAACATGTTGTATATTCATGAGAGATTAAAATGTTTTAATGTAGTAGAATGTGTAAATTCTTCACAATATCTCTCCGTAGACAATTCATCTGGAACATAATTTCACAATTATGTTTTCCATTGTGTCTCCCATGGAGACACAGAAGGTATCCGGATATTTAATTTTAGCCAGTTATATTTCAAATAAAGTAGGAATAAAAACAATTGTGATTGGAGGCTCACAGTTTTATTTATTTTAATTGGTTCGATTAATCATGCATGTATTCTATCAATTAGTCTGCATGTCTTAATCTTTATTTTTATATAGCGCTAACATATTCCGCAGCGCTTTACAGTTTGTACACATTATCATCACTGTCCCCGATGGGGCTCACAATCTAAATTCCCTATCAGTATGTCTTTGGAATGTGGGAGGAAACCGAAGTACCCGGAGGAAACCCACATAAACACAGGGAGAACATACAAACTCCTTGCAGATGTTGTCCTTGGTGGGATTCGAACCCAGGACCCCAGCGCTGCAAGGCTATTCACGGAGCCACCATGCTTCATCTCTATTAATGCACCAAATTTTTATTTGCAATCCTGATTTTGTTGTAACCAATTTCATGAAAGTTTTAATGCAAGATTTTTACAACAAAGGGTACAACCATATATTAGATTAAATTGCAATAGAAGATACTGTTTCATCACCACATAAGCTAGTGTACCAAGGAACATTATATGACTCCACATTTTGGAGTTGTGAACATAAAAAATCATGTCTTTTACCATTTTATGCGTGTAGAGAAAGAGAAATGGAAAGAACCAGCATGGACTGTACAAAAATGCAAACAAAGTAACAGTACAATGACCAATGAATGTGCCCAGCAAGAAGATTCGAGGATGAAAACTACCAGAATTGTTCTGCAAGGGGAAATCATAATAATGGTTTGTCTCTGTGAGATAGATAAGGGAAGTAGAGATAATAAACTCGCAAGGCAGTGATCATGAAATGTTAAAGTATAGCATAAGAGCCATAGAATACAGTATGTCCAAGTGGTTAGCACTGCAGCCTTGCAGCACTGGGGTCGTGGGTTCAAACCAATGACAACATTTGCCAGGAGTTTCTATGTTCTCCTGATGTTTGTGTGGGTTTCCTCCCAAAGACGTACTGATAGGGACTCTAGATTGCGAGCCCTAATGGGGACAATGCCAATAATGTCTATAAAGCGCTGCAGAATTAAGGGCGCTATGTAAGTGAGAAAAATAAATAATCCTTGAATTTGCATTGTAAATGAAAACAAAAGAGATGTATTCTTTAACAGGGGTCATCTTATCCTCTGACTTTGTGATAACCTGTGAGTTTATTTTCTTAATTTTTTACCCCAAAATATGCTTTATTTAAGTGTCCAGCAAATTTGATGTGATTTCATAAACATTCATTCACGCTGAACTTCTGAAAATCCTATTAAACTGTGCATTTTCTTCTTTCACTTTTCATAAGGAGCCTTAAAAACACGTGTAAGAAATGAGCAAAAAAAAACTAATTTAAAAAGGTTGCAAAAACATTTGTTTTTTTAAGTACAGAATTAAAGCTTTTCTTTACTAAAAATGCTTAAAATTTGCTTAAAATCTGAACCAAAAACATATTAAATATCAATATATAGCAGAAATCATGCAGATATAAAGCAGCATTTATGCAATGTGTGAACTTGGCCTAAAAGTGTGGTATCATGTTAAAAGTTTGGGCTGCTGCTAGTGGATTAAAGGGAACCTGTCAGCAGGATTTTACACAGTAACCTATAGACAGTGTCAGGTCGGCCCCGTTATACTGATTAAAATGATACCTTGGTTGATGAAATCCGTCTTACGGTTGTTCTTTAACCCCTTAACCCCATAGGTATTTGTGTTTTTGCTTTTGGTTTATCGCTCCCCTTCTTCCCAGAGCCATAACTTTTTTATTTTTCCATCAATATGGCCTTGTGAGGGCTTGTTTTATGGGCAAGTTGTACTTTTGAACGACACCATTGGTTTTACCATGTTGTGTACTAGAAAACGGGAAAAAAATTCCAAGTGCGGTGAAATTGAAAACATATTGCAATCCCACACTGGTTTTTTGTTTGGCTTTTTTTACTAAGTTTACTAAATGCTTAAACTGACCTGGCATTATGATTCTCCAGGTCATTACGAGTTCATAGACACCAAACATGTCTAGGTTCTTTTTTATCTAAGTGCTGAAAAAAATTCCAAACTTTGTTTTAAAAAAATTGCGCCATTTTCCAATACCCGTAGTATCTCCATTTTTCATGATCTTGGGTCGGGTGAGGGCTTATTTTTTGCGTGCCGAGCTGATGTTTTTAATGATACCATTTTGATGCAGATACAATCTCAAATGCAATGTCATGACGACCAAAAAAAGTTATTCTGGCATTTTGACTTTTTTTCTTGCTATGCCATTTAGGCAATCAGGTTAATCCTTTTTTATTGACAGATCGAGCGATTCTGAGTGTGGCGATTCCAAATATGTGTATTTTTTTATTGTTTTATTTTGAAAGGGGCGAAGGCGGGTGATTTTAACTTTTATATTTTTTTATATTTTTAAAAACTTTTTTTTTACTTTTGGCATGCTTCAATAGTCTCCATGGGAGACTAGAAACTGATGATCAGATCGCCTGTATGTAGTAGAATTACTCACTTGCTATGACCACTGGGTGGTGCTTACAGCAAGCCGTCACTGACAACCATAGACGTCTCCAGGAGACATCCGGTAGTCAAGTCAACGCATCAGTGACCCGCGATCATGTGCCATGGGTCACCGGTGGGCGTATTTCCGGAGCAATTGCCGGAGGCGCTTGTTAAATGCCACTGTCAGCATTTGACAGAGGCATTTAATGGGTTAATAGCCTTGGTTGAATCGGGATTCCATCCACAGCTACTGTGGGCACATGTCAGCTGTTCAAAACAGCTGACATGTCCCGGGAAAGGTGTGGGCTCACCGCCGGAGGCCCACATCAAAGGGAAGGAGTCCGACATCGGCGTACTATTATGCCCAATGTCAGAAAAGGGTTAATCTTTATTTTCAGTTTTGTGTTAATAATATGCTTGTGCCCTAAGGCAGGGTTGGTGTATATTGGTGTTCTGATTAGATATTCATAATGCAGACTGCTGACAGGTCACTGATATCTCAGCTGAAGAGAAAAAAAGAACTGCTATCGGTGTCTAGCTGTGATCTGATAGCTGCTACTGTGCATGCGCCAGCGGCGCCATCTTACTGGTGTAGAAAAAAAAATCCTCCTCCAAGATGGCGCCACCCGCGCCTGCGCAATAACAGCACTGAGAGATAGCCTCTAGCTGAATAACCTGAATAAAGTATAAACAGATATTTGTTATGCAAACTAGGGGGCAGGTCAATGAATGTTCAGTGATCTGTCAGCAGTCTGCACTATGAATATCTAATCAGAGCACCATATACACTAACCCCGCCTTAGGGCATGAGAATCTCATTAACACAAAACTGAAAATAAACATTAAAGAACAACCATAAGACGGATTACATCAACAAAGGTATTTTAATCGGTATAATGGTGCCGACCTGACACTGTATGTTTCTGTGCACAACCCTGTTGACAGGTTCCCTTTAAAAGCTGATTGGATCAAAATTGTCTTTCTCAACAGATGTGGTCAGAAAAATGTTATAACTTTCCCATGTCAAATAAGGCAGCAATTGTGCTTTCTGCATAAATGGCACTTGTGTCCAAATTGAAGATTCACTTGACATTTTTTTATATTGCAACAAGGTGTGGGAAAGACTGCATGGACAGCCTCAACACATGTGGGGATTGTGTAACAAACAAGCAATAGTCACATGTGTTGAGGCTGTCTATCAGCCGCAAATAATGCAGCCGCAGAGACTTGAACATAATATACGAGCATGCCCAGATGCTCAGATAACACCCAAGCATGCTTGGATAAGACGTTATCTGAGCACGTTCGCTCATCACTAGTTGGTATATAAAATTTAAAAAAATGGAACTAGGTGAAAATACAGCTCTGGAAAAAAAATTAAGAGACCACCGCATCAAAACCCTGTCATGGGCAGCCCATTCTCCAGACCTGAACTCCATTGAAAACCTCTAGAATGTGATCAAAAGAATAATGTATAGTTATAAGCCATCAAACAAAGAAGAATTGCTTAAATTTTTGCGCCAGAAGCAGTGTGAAAGATTGGTGGCAAGCATGACAAGATGTATGAAAACTGTTTTTAAAAATCATGGTTATTCCACAAAATATTGATTTCTAAACTCTTCCTGAGTTAAACATTAGTATTGTTGTTTCTAAATGATTATGAACTTTTTTCCTTTGCATTATTTGAGGTCTGAAAGCACTGGGTTGTTTTTTTTTAATTTTGACATTTTTCTTTGTCAGAAAAAAATACAAAATTTATTGCTAAGAAATTCGGAGACATGTAAGAAGTTTACAGACTAAAAGAACAATTTACATTTTACTCAAAAATATACCTATAAATAGAAAAATCAGACAAACTGAACATTTGAAAGTGGTCTCTTAATTTTTGCCAGAGCTGTATGTGTAACTGGGTTAACAACTGGCTCAGTGATAGGAAACAAAGGTCAGTTATTAATGGAACACACTCGGACTGAGTCACGGCTAGCAGTGGAGTATCACAGAGTTCAGTATTGAGCCCTCTTCTGTTTAACATATTTAGTTTATACCTTGTAGGGGGCATACAGAGTAGAATTACAATATTTGCATATGATACTAAACTCTGCATGGCAATCAACAGAGAGGATATTTTAATATTACAGAAGGATTTACATAAGCTGGAGGCTTGGGCTGAGAATTGACAATTGAAATTTAATGTAAATAAATGTAAGGTTATACACTAAGGCAGATTAAATAAAATGTATACTGTAAGTATGTACTAAATTGCAAAACACTTGATAAAACTGTTGCTGGAAAAGACTTGGGTGTATGGGTGGACAGCAAAATCTATTTTAGTGGTCAGTGTCAGGCAGCTGCTGCCAAGGAAAATAAAATAATGGGATGCATTAAAAGAGGCATAGATGCTCATGACAAGAACATGACCAGAAAATTGCTTTTCATGTATACAAGTCAATAGTATGGCTAAACTTAGAATACTGTGTACAATTTTGGTCTATAGTGTATAAGATGTACGTAGCTGAACTAGAACAGCAGGGGGTTTAGAAACACCTAAAATCCCAGCACAGGTAGGTGATCACCATAAATGTTTACTGAGAAGGGAAGCCAGGTGGATACTCTGCACACAAGCACAAGATGCTTCAAGTCTTAATGAGAAACTAAACATGGCAGTGTTGTTATAAGTTTATTGGTTTCTAATTTTATTATACTTGTTTTGAATGCTGTTGATTGTTATATGACTTTAATGTTTTGGTTCACATATTTCCCAGTAGTGTAATGATTGTCAAGTTATGAGGGGTGTGTAACTTAAGGAATGTAACATTCAGTCACCTGTATGCAAGGACCCGTTGAAGCGCCATTTGGCAAGAATTGGTCGTTGTCCATGATGCATTTAGTCTACAGCTGCAAACTTTTTTTTAACTTTGTGCAATAAAGAGAAGAATTTTAGGGGATGGTGAGTGTGACCCACTTCATTCTACCTAATCCCATTTTTAGTATTTGATTCTGTTGGGTGTGCACCTGGAGTTATCTTCTTTTGGATGTTCTCTATGCAATTACCAACCAATGATGTTGCAGTTATGATTGATGTGAGACAAAGTTAGAGACACTTCAGGCCACAGTAGTAGAATAAGACCATGCAGGATATTCATAGTAACACAAGCAACATGTGGCCCGTAATTGTAGTTATGAAAAATGGCTCTGAGACAATTTGAAGAAATTGACGTATCACTGGTTCCACCACCAAATCAATCTAATGGCAAGCTGTTAGTATACATGGCATGAAGACAATAGAGATCTGCCTACCATACATTATTCGACACCACACCTTAATACCCGGAATAGAAACTAGGCCTCTTCACGTCATTAGCCATGTGATCTCCAGACCAATCTGTAACTATCAATGCAACTAAGAGAAAAGCAGTGTTCTTTCAGACCATAGACCTCCATACCAACCTCCATTGTTGTCTTGCTCTGCATAGTGATGGCCTTTAATAGCGGTGGTGTGAGATTGATAGAACATCTGTTGCTTGAAGTCTGACTAGTAGCCTAATGTCATGTTTTCAGATACTTTGTCAATACATTGTGTGATGTGTTAGGTTTGGTATGCAATGCCAAATTTCACTTTAAAAAATGAATCAGTTGCAGAATCAGTGTTTTATAGCCATTTCTGCAAAGTGTCACACCCATCATTTTTCCTACAGGACAACTCCAGGTTGCAAAATTGCTCATGCTACTGTGAACGACTAAATGTGGGCTAAACATTCTACCATTGACTGCAGTCTCCAGACTTGTCTCTCATTTAGCACAACTGGAACGTCATTGTTTAGCGATTGCAAAGGGACCTCTCAGCAGTAGACCTTGATGATTTTCATACCCAAGTGCATTCATCATGGAAAAACATTTCTCCCCCACTAATATCGTCACTACATAACATAGTTATTAAGGTTGAAGGAAGACTTTAAGTCCATCTAGTTCAACCCAAATCCTGATAGCATAATAAGGTGTATAATTGTGTGTATTTCTGTGTGTGGGTGATTACAATTTTTATATTTTTGTTATTTTTAAAAAAATGTTTAGTCCATTAAGTGAACTTGAAACTGCAATCATTCGATTGTTTTAACTATATACTGCAATACTATGGTATTGCATTGTATAGTGAAAAAAACTTCTCTTATGAAGACCACTCGCAGGTTGGGCTTCATAGAAGAGCCAAGTAATGGTATCTTCAACAAGCCTCTGGCTGTCATGACGAACCCCTCAGTTCTCATAAAATTAGGTGACCTCACACACCAGCACTGACTTCATTTAAATTCTGCTGTCATAGTCCTTACAGGGGATCTGGCATAAGAATACTATTAGACTTTATGTCAGGAATAAGTTCTCTTTATTGATTTCTTTGCAGAGTATAGTGTAATCTGCAAATATTAAAATTTTATAATGTACAGTATGCCTTCTACAAAGTAAATAATAAATATAATAAAGTGAATAGGGGCCCAATACGGACCCCTGTTTTACCACACAATTAACCGGCACCAAATCAGAGTGTGTTCTATTTATAACCGCCCTTTGTCTCTTATCACTGAGACATTTGTTATCATTTTATATACTAATCTTTTATATGGCAAAATACCAAACACCTTTGAAAAGTCCCATTAGACAGCATCCATTAACCCTTTCATGACCCAGCCTATTTTGACCCAAATGACCTGGCCATTTTTTGCAATTCTGACCAGAGTCCCTTTATGAGGTAATAACTCTGGAACGCTTTAACGCATTCTAGTGATTCTAAGATTGTTTTTTCGTGACATATTGGGCTTCATGTTAGTGGTAAATTTATGTTGATAATTTTTGCATTTATTTGTGAAAAAACGGAAATTTGGCGAAAACTTTGAAAATTTCGCAATTTTCATATTTTGAATTTTTATTCTGTTAAACCAGAGTTATGTGACACAAATTAGTTAATAAATAACATTTCCCATATGTCTACTTTTCATTAGCACAATTTTGGAAACAAAATTTTTTTTTGTTAGGAAGTTATAAGGGTTAAAAGTTGACAGTGATTTCTCATTTTTAGAACAAAATTTACAAAACCATTTTTTTTAGGGACCACCTCACATTTGAAGTCACTTTGAAGGGTCTATATGGCAGAAAATACCAAAAAGTGACACCATTCTAAAAACTGCACCCCTCAAGCTACTCAAAACTACATTCAAGAAGATTACACAGGTCAACGAAAAAAAAATTTTTTTCTGGTGTCCAAAATATTTTAATGAATTTGGGGTATTTTTGGGGTGCTGATTCTGAATATGTCATCAGTTTTGCCAGATTGGCTCAAGTTTTTGAGATTTTTGGTATCTTATTTATAGCACTTGTTGGTAAATGCGACGCATCATCTCATTAATTTCTTTGGATTAGTACTTGAACTGAGCAGTTCTCAATATAGTTTTGTGTTAATTAGTGTTCTAAAAGTTTGTTCATAGCTTGATTTTTGCACTAACTTTATGTTGTTGTCTGTTTTCCAGTGAAAAGCATGAACTCATCATGAAGAAGTTGTCTTAACGATCCAGACTCATTCTGTTACATTTGTGGTGAATATACACTGCCAAAACATAGAAGAAACATAACACACTTCGTAAAAAAAGTGTATTTTGCCTATTTTGGGGTTATGCTTGGGGACCAAGACAAGTTTTGGGCACCACACATAGTGTGCAAAGCATGTATCGAATTATTACGAAAATGGAGCAAAGGACAAAGAAAAAGCTTCAAATTTGGTGTTCCAATGGTGTGGAGAGAGCCAAAAAATCATCATGATGACTGTTATTTATGGTAAACACAGGTACAGGCACATCTTCACAATGAGGGACAGGCCTTCTTGCAGATTCCATGTTACTCCCATTTTCGTTTCTTATGCTTATTGAATCCTTGCACTTGCACTGCACAGAAATAACAGTCATCATGATGATTTTTTGGCTCTCTCCACACCATTGGAACACCAAATTTGAAGCTTTTTCTTTGTCCTTTGCTCCATTTTCGTAATAATTCGATACATGCTTTGCACACTATGTGTGGTGCCCAAAACTTGTCTTGGTCCCCAAGCATAACCCCAAAATAGGCAAAATACACTTTTTTTACGAAGTGTGTTATGTTTCTTCTATGTTTTGGCAGTGTATATTCACCACAAATGTAACAGAATGAGTCTGGATCGTTAAGACAACTTCTTCATGATGAGTTCATGCTTTTCACTGGAAAACAGACAACAACATAAAGTTAGTGCAAAAATCAAGCTATGAACAAACTTTTAGAACACTAATTAACACAAAACTATATTGAGATCTGCTCAGTTCAAGTACTAATCCAAAGAAATTAATGAGATGATGCGTCGCATTTACCAACAAGTGCTATAAATAAGATACCAAAAATCTCAAAAACTTGAGCCAATCTGGCAAAACTGATGACATATTCAGAATCAGCACCCCAAAAATACCCTAAATTCGATGAAATATCTTTGGCACCAAAAATGCTGTTGACCAGTGTTATTAACTCTTCAGGTGCTTCACAGGAACTAAAGCAACGTGGAAGGAAAAAATGGACATTTTAATTTTTCCAACAAAAATTTTCTTTTAGCATCAATTTTTTCATTTTCACATGGGTAACAGGATAAAATGTAACCTAAAATTTGTTGGGCAATTTCTCCTGAGTACTCTGATACCTCATATGTGGTTATAAACCTCTGTTTGAGCACACAGCAAGGCTCATAAGGGAAGGAGCACCATTTGACTTTTTGAATGGAAAATATGCTGGAATATTTAGCGGTTGCCATGTCACATTTGGAGAGTCCCTGTGTGCCTAAACACTGGATGCTCCCCACAAGTGACTAGACCCTCCAAGGAACTTATCTAGATGCATAATTAGTGAGCACTTTGAACCCCCCAGGTGCTTCACAAATTGATCCATAAAAAAACAGACTTTTTTTCACACACAAATTTTCTTTTAGCCTCAGTTTTTTCATTTTCACATGGACAACACAATAAAATGGATCCTAAAATTTATTGGGCAATTTCTCCTGAGTACACCGATACCTCATATGTGGTCATAAACCACTGTTTGGGTGCACGGCAGGGCCCGGAAGGGAAAGAGCACCATTTGACTTTTTGAATGGAAAATTAGCTCCAATCGTTAGCGGACACCATGTCGCGTTTGGAGAGCCCCTGTGTACCTAAACATTGGAGCTCCCCCACAAGTGACCCCATTTTGGAAACTAGACCCCCCAAGGAACTTATCTAGATATGTGGTGGGAACTTTGAACCCCCAAGTGCTTCACAGAAGAAGAACGCAGAGCAGTGAAAATAAAAAAAATCATTTTTTTTCCTCCAAAAATGATTTTTTAGCCAGCTATTTTTTATTTTCAGAAGGGTAACAGGAGAAATTGGACCCCTAAAGTTGTTGTTCAGTTTGTCCTGAGTACGCTGGTACCCCATGTGTGGGGGGAACCACTGTTTGGGCGCATGGCAGGGCTCAGAAGGGAAGGAGCGACATGTGACTTTTTGAATAGAAAATTAGCTCCAATCGTTAGCGGACACCATGTCATGTTTTGAGAGCCCCTGTGTGCCTAAACTTTGGATCTCCCCCACAAATGACCCCATTTTGGAGACTAGACCCCCTAAGGAACTTATCTAGATGCATAGTGAGCACTTTGAACCCCCAGGTGCTTCACAGAAGTGAATAACGCAGAGACGTGAAAATAAAAATAATTTTTTTTTCCTCAAAAAATGATTTTTTTTTAGCCCGCTATTTTTTATTTTCACAATGGTAACAGGAGAAATTGGTCCCCAAAAGTTGTTGTACAGTTTGTCCTGAGTACGCTGGTACCCCATATGTGGGGGGGAACCACTGTTCGGGCACACGTCGGGGCTCGGAAGCGAAGTAGTGATGTTTTGAAATGCCGACTTGATAGAATGGTCTGCGGGCGTCATGTTACGTTTGCAGAGCCTCTGATGTGCCTAAACAGTAGAAACCCCCCACAAGTGACCCCATTTTGGAAAGTAGACCACCCAAGGAACTTATCTAGATGTGTGGTGAGCACTTTGAACCCCAAAGTGCTTCACAGAAGTTTATAACGCAGAGCCGTGAAAATAAAAAATCATTTTTTTTCCACAAAAATCATTTTTTTAGCCCCCAATTTTTTATTTTCCCAAGGGTAACAGGAGAAATTAGACCCCCAAAGTTGTTGTGCAATTTTTTCTGAGTACGCTGATACCCCACATGAGGGGGTAAACCACTGTTTGGGCACACGTCGGGGCTTGGAATGGAGGGAGCGAGCGCTGTTGTTACGGGCTGGCGGAACGCACCAAATAATAAAGATGGTATTTAGGTGCGTTTGCAGCCCGGGGTCCACCGAGCAGAGGTGTTAACTGCTGCTCGGTAATGGCGGACGCTATATGGCGGTATAACAACAGGACACATGGGGTTAACCTCACCCAATGTGTACAGAGGCGGACTCTTATCTCTCAGAGCCGTACAACCACCAAATAATAAATGCCATAGCCTGTTATTGCTCACAGAGCTCGGCAGTGTGAGCGCTAGTGTATAGTCACAGAACTCAGCCCTTAGACCGCAGGACTGAAGTCCCTCTAGACTGCTAGCGCTCGGCACCGCGACTGTGATGCCAGCAAGGGTTAAATCACGTGTGCAAGTGTGCACAGTGCCACTCAGGTGGACACCACAAATCGCCCTGGGTTGGGCCAGGTAAGCGCCCAGGTTGCGCAAGGCATTGCACCGGCGTGGCTGTCACTTGCCGCGGTTCGATAGTGCCCTGCAGTGGGCGACACCATCGGACGCTAGTGTGCAGATGGCTGGTATGCACTGTGGCCTATAGACTAGCCACTGACAGGCACTGACTCGGACTCTAAACCCTAACCACATTTGTATTATCAGAGGGAAGGGGTTTCATAATGAGTCAGTCACCAGATACATGCATCCATCATCATACATCCAAACTATTTCAGTCTATACTAGCGCATGGGCGAGTGGCCATGCGAACCTTTTATAGCCATGGGCGTCCGGGACCTTCCTGGCTTCTCGGATGGGCCAATCCGAACACGAGCAGGACCTGAGCATGTGATCCTCGATCTCCAATGGGAGATCACTCCTCGGGCATGCTCAGTGGCCAGACATGTGGACTTAGTCCCTGGAGAATCTCGCTGCTGAGCAGCATGCAATGTCATATCTGTGCCAGAGGTGGCAGCAGCAAGCAAACCCACGTAGTTGGCTTGGGCAGAGCGCCAGGACCGACAAATCTGCTGAGCAGGCTCCACTGTGGCCGAAGAAGAATGGGAGACCGCTGGGTGCAAGGCTCTGGATTCCTACTGTGCAGTGGCAGGAACCCGACACCTAACAGCTGTTTGACTTTTTGAATGCAAAATTGGCTGGAATAAATCATGGTGCCATGTCACGTTCGGGGTCCCCGTGATGTGCCTAAACAGTCGAAACCCCTCAATTCTAACTCCAACACACCCCTAACCCTAATCCCAAGCCTAACCCTAATCCCAACCCATCTCTAACCCTAATCTTAACCCTAATTCCACCCCTAACCCTAATTCCAACCCTAACACTGTTTCTAACCCTAACTCTAAGTCCAACCCTAACCCTATTTCTAACCCTAATTCCAACCCTAACCCTAATTCCAACCCTAATTCTAACCCTAATGGAAAAATAAAAAAAAATGTTATTTTATTATGTGTGCCTACCTATGGGGGTGATAAGCAGGGGGTTTATTTACTTTTTTTTCATTTTGATCACTGTGAGAGTTTATCACAGTGATCAAAATGAAAAATGAATGGGCAGCCGGCAAATTCATGGGCGCTGCCATCTTGATTCGGGACGGTGGGAGCCACAGCAGGACATCGGAGGTACCAGAGGGGTGAGGGGGGTTCAAAAGGAGGGGGGAGCGGAGGGAAAGGGAGGGGGATCAGATGAAGACGGTGGCGACCGATCGCAAAAACACTAGGAAGGGGTTAAATTCCATTGGTCCAGTAGAGGGCTACTGTTTTAGTGTTTTTGTGTTTTCTTTTTCTATATAATGCAGCTATCGCAGCTTACACTCAGTTAACACTTAGGAGGTGCTAGTCAGGTTTTTTCTCTATATTTTACTATTGGAGGTGTGACTGCCTCCAGCCTGATTCTACTCTCCTCCCATTAACCAGCAGATGATTTTATCAGTTCTACTTACCAATTTAAATTGTAGGACATGTTTGTCCATTTAAATGTAGGCTGATAGCTCAGGAGAGGAAAGTACAGTAGAACAGGGACCCATCAGATGGAGGTCACCTTGCTGTGGCTGATGCGGATATGTGAATTGGCCATTTTATGCGTTAAGAGCCTTCATTTTTGTAAGTTCATCTTACTGAGTAATAACATGGTTTAAATTCAATGTTTTCAGTGTTTGCATATATCTTGGCTCATATAGAATTCTGCTGTGTTTTCATTTTCTATATAATGCAGCTATTGCAGCTTGCACCTGTTCACTCTTAGGAGATGCTGGTCATGTTTTATACTTTATGTTTTAATATTTGAGGTGCGACTGCCTCAAGCCTAATTTTGCACTCCTCCCAATAACCAGCAAGTGCTTTTAATCAGTTCTACGTACCCATAGCTCAGGAGAGAAATGTTTGTCCATTTAATGATGGACATTCATGAATTGGCCAATTTATGTGCTAAGAACCTTCATTTTTGTAAGTACATCTTACTGAGTAACAGCACAGTTTAGATTCAATGTCTTCAGTGTTTGCATCTTTCTTGCCTCATATAGAATGCGGCTGTGCTTTTTTTTTCCAGATAGATAGATAGGTAATGTATATAACTGCAGAAATACAACCCCTGGCAAAAATTATGGAATCACCGGCCTTGGAGGATGTTCATTCAGTTGGTTAATTTTGTAGAAAAAAAGCAGATCACAGACATGGCACAAAACTGGGGTGGGGTGGCAAGGTGCGGGTTTGTCGCAAGGGTTGTTTGTTCCAAACCGATAAGTCTGCAGTCACTCTGTGTTACTGCATACTTATGAATTTCCCGGCACCGATTTCTGAGTCGGAACCGGAGGTTATGTATGAATTATACATGCTCCCAGCCAGTGGGCATGGCCTCACTCCATACTCTAGAGACACGTCTGACCAGTGAACTTGGGAGACAAAAGGGCACAGCCTTGCTCCATACAAGTGTATAGAAAACGAGGCTGCGCCCATTGGCTGGGGGTATGAATAACTCATACATATCCTCTGGTCCCAACTTAGAAACCAGCAAATCCACTAGGGGAATTCATGTCTGCAGTCACACATAGTGAATGCAGACATAACGGTTTGGGTTGGTCAACTCTTTTAATGTAGACTTGCACTTATGATGATTACTTGCATTGCTTTTTTTTTGCTTTATACAACCCCTGGCAAAAATTATGGAATCACCAGCCCTGGAGGATGTTGTTTTTTGTAAAAAAAAATGCAGATCACAGACATGGCACAAAACTAAAGTCATTTCAAATGGCAACTTTTGTTTAAGAAACACTAAAAGAAATCAAGGGAAAAAAATTTGGTAATCAGTAATGGTTACTTTTTTAGACCAAGCTTAGGGGAAAAATTATGGAGTCACTCAATTCTGAGGGAAAAAATTATGGAATCACAGTGTAAATTTTCATTCCCAAAACTAACACCTGCATCACTATTACAGCAGAGCGATCACATTGTATTATTTCCTCTCCTGCACCAACCTGATATTCCACACCCCCTGGGGACATGTAAGGCCAGCTCGTCACAGTTTTACACAGAGAAAATAAGACTTGACACTCAACTCATAGAAGTCCGTTGAAGAATTTTAATGCAGTCCAAAATAGGTACAAAAAGTTTCAGTCTTTAATGGACCTTCATCAGTATCCTGCAGTAGCAGTACTGTATATAACAACTGAAAAAAAATACATCAATGTGGAATGAAGGAAAAAGAAAAAACAATAATAAATAACAGTTGGCAAAATTAATATTCTCTCAAGTGTAAGAAGGAAAAGAAAAAAGGGGAAAAGGGAGGGAACAAGGATACCTACCTGACTGCTCAAATGTACTTGTAAAGGTTACAGTGTGGGTAGAAGCCTGTAATAATAGGAAAAGTGGTCATCTTATGCCAAAAAAAGAAATGGGATATAATGTATGGTAATGATAAATCAGTATGTAAGGGATAGATTGTCCCAATAGAGGCTGATGTTTAGAAAATGTAGTTTAACCTTTAAGGTCTAGGGGTTAAGTGTAAAGCAAATAATAGGAGTTTAGATGAGAATATGAATAAACAAAATGTATATATAGCGAAAAGAATTGACAGGGTGGGCCACTTATATGGATACACCTAAATAAAATGGGAATGGTAGGTGATATCAACTTACTGTTTGTGGCACATTAGTATATGAGAGGGGGAAAACTTTTCCAAGATGGGTGGTGACCATGGCAGCCATTTTGAAGTCAGCCATTTTGGATCCAACTTTATTTTTTTCAAGAGGGTCATGTGACCCAAACTTATTGAGAATTTCACAAAAAAAACAATGGTGTGCTTGGCTTTAATGTAAATTTATTCATTCATGCGTTATTTACAAGTTTCTCTTTGTTTACAGCCATTGACATGTCACAGAGGTTAACACGTGAGGAGCGGATAGAAATTGTGTTGATGTCCGGTGAACGCAGTACCCAGGTGATTGCAGCAGATTTCAATGCAAGACGCCCTACGAAACCACCCATCTCCCATGCTACAGTTAGCAAACTGCTTGCCAAATTTCGTGAAACAGGTTCAGTGTTGGATTTGCCAAAATGTGGACGCAAGAAAACTGTCACTAATGAAGAAACATCTGTGGCTCTCCTAGCTTCATTCAGCAAGAGCCCACAGCGTAGCACATCGTTGCATGTCACTGGAGAGTGGCATCAATCAAACATCCCTTCAGCGGATATTAGCTACTCATAAATGGCACCCTTAAAAAATCCAGCTGCTGCCGCATCTCAATGAGGATGACCCAGATCAGCACGCTGAATTTGCAGAGTTAACAAACAAAACCATCGCTATTGGTCTGAAACTAAGGGTCCCATTTCACATAGCGATGCACTAGCGATCCCGACAACGATACGACCGGGATCGCTCGTGCGTCGCTACATGGTCGCTAGTAAGCAGGCAGATCTCTTCAACGATGCAACAGCGACCCCACAATGATGCGACTTCGTAAGGATCGCTGGTGCGTTGTCACTCAGCAGCTATTTTGAACGATTTCAGCCTGCGTCCCTGAGTTCTGCGTCGCCAACGAGGTCGCTCGATGAAAAAATGGCCCACGACATTCAAGCACGATCAGCGATATCCAGCGGGGGGCCGGTCGCCACTGTGTGTCACATGTAGCGAGATTGCTGTTGCATCACAAAATCGGTGACACATCAGCAATCTCACTAGCGATCTCGCTATGTTAGATGGGGCCTTAACCCACAGTGGATAGATCCCTCCAAGACTGATGGAACACAAAAATTGATGGCATGGTGTGGTATATGGGGTACAAACATAGTGGGGCCATTCTTCATCAATGGAAACCTCAATGCCACTGGATATCTGAAATTTCTACATGATGATGTGTTGCCCTCTTTATGCACTGAAGATGGCACATTTCCTGAGTTTTTCCAGCAAGATGGTGGACCACCACATTATGGGTGTCAGGTCTGAGCATTCCTACATGAACAGTTTCCTGAAAAGTGGATTGATCATTGTGGGCCAGTTGAATGGCCACCAAGGTCTCCCAATCTGACACCATTAGACTTTTATCTTTGGGGTCATCTGAAGGCAATTGTCTATGCTGTGAAGATACAAGATGTGCAGCATCTGAAAAGGAAGAAAGAAATGTTTATAAAATGGAAAGAGGGAGGCATATCTAAAGAAGAATATAATGCTGTCTGCAGAACCTGCAGGGCACAAATCAGATTATCTAAAGCTGACAATGAATTGAGGCTTTCAAGAGATGTCAAAAGCAATAATAAAGGATTTTGGGGATATGTCAAAAGTAAAAGAAAAGTCAAAGATGCTATAGGATTTTTACAGGATGAAAATGATGAAATGGTAAGACAGGATGTTGAGAAGGCTGAACTTTTATATTCCTATTTTGCATCTGTTTTCTCTCAGAAAGAAAATGTAACATCAACTGTTCTTCACTGTCCTATTAAGGGAATAGAAGAATCCAGGATATCTATAGACAGAAAGATAGTGAGGAAACGCTTAGCTAAACTAAATGAATTCAAGTCTCCAGGTCCAGATGAATTACACCCCAGAGTACTGAAGGAGATAGCAGAAGAAATTTTTTAACCCCTCGCCATAATCTTTGAAAATTCTTGGAGATCAGGAGAAGTCCCAGAAGACTGGAGAAGAGCAAAAGTTGTTCCTAGCCTCAAAAAGGGGAAGAAGGTGGACCCAGGCAACTATAGGCCGGTGAGCCTGACTTCTATACCATGAAAGATATTTGAACAAATTATTAAGCAACATGTATGTAAGTACTGGATAACAATGAAGTGATTAAACAGAGTCAGCATGGGTTTGTAACTAATAAGTCATGTCAGACTAACTTAATTTCCTTCTGTGACAGAATCACTGATTGGGTGGATCAGGGAAATCCCGTAGATACAGTATGTGTCTCAGAGATGGCTTGCCTCCGTAATGTAAGGCATAATAGATATTGCTATATTAGTAATGTTTGGCAAGGACCTGTGGTGAGTTCACAGTCACGTGACCAGTCAGCTGCTGGGTTCGTGGTTGTGGCTACACCCTTATAATGTAGCCTGCTCCTGAACCAGGCAGTTGTAGGTG
The DNA here is from genome assembly GCF_039654945.1 of Dendrobates tinctorius. NCBI lineage: Eukaryota > Metazoa > Chordata > Amphibia > Anura > Dendrobatidae > Dendrobates > Dendrobates tinctorius. The sequence goes on along the minus strand of NW_027361779.1, from coordinate 7,335,555 downwards.
GGGAGGACTAAGCCTCTCATGTGTGCTGAGACTCCCGGTCTGAGTCTGAAGCCACGGACGTTTGTGTTCTTTTTGCCTAAGCTAAAGGCTATTTTTGGTGATATACTGCTTTGTGGGTTTATGACGCAAATAAACCTCATGAACTTTGGAAGAACCTGTCTCATGATTGTCTCCCGCTGCACCTGAGCAAGTTGAATGCCTACAAATGGTGGAGAAGGCGGGCAGTGATCCCAGCAGAGACTTGAGACAGTTGCTGCATGTCCTGGGTAAAGTTTTCAGCAAGGCAGCAAGCACTACCTGAAATAATGGAGGACCTGCTGAAACACCTGGTCAAGGCCCAGGCACAGCAACAGGAGACCAACAGGCTCTTGTTGCAGCAGATCCCACAGAGCCAGCAGGAGCAACGGCAGCAGTTCCAGCAGAGCCTGCAAAAGCAACGGCAGCAGATGCAGCTTCTGGCAACCGCCATCCAGGAGGGCAGAGCGAGCGCCCCAACCCCAGGTCTGGCTGATGCCACCCACGTCGGGAAGGCGGTAAGAAACGCATTACAAAAAGTGACCCCTGAGGATGATGTTGAGGCCTTCCTGACGGTGTTTGAGTGGGTGGCAGAGAGGGAAAACTTCACCCAGAGCAGTGGGAAAAGGTACTGGCCCCATACCTGATGGGGGAGCCCCAGAAGGCGTACTATGACTTGACTGTACAAGACGCCAAGGAGTATCCAAAACTAAAAGTGGAAATTCTCTCACATTTAGGGGTGACAATGACTATCAGGGCACAGCAAGTTCACCACTGGGCCTATCACAGGGACAAACTGCAGCGCTCCCAAATGTTCGACCTATTGCGCCTGGTCCAGAAATGGCTGCAACCAGAGTCATCTTCCCCTGCACAGATGGTAGAGCAATTGGTAATGGATTGGTTTGTGCATTCCCTGACTAGACTCCTAAAGACTTGGGTTGCCCAGGGGGATCCCTAGAATGGAACTGGTCCCAGGGGGATCCCTGAACTGGTCAGACTGGTCGAGAGATACCAGGGGATGGAAGGCTCCTTGGGGAAGCAACCCGTTCCGTATTGGGGGTTCCAGCAGGGGGCGGAGTCCCAAAAAGGGGTGGGGCATCCAAGGTCAAAAGGGGCGGGGGAGGCGGTGCCCAAGGTCCCAACGGGTGATATTATTTGCTGGAAGTGCCACAGGCCAGGACATATAGCTTCCCATTGTCCCCAGACCACCGAGCAGATGGACTGCAGCACGGGATGCCGTAGTTCATACTATGCATATCCAGTTTGCAGTGTGAACTCTCCACCTAACGAGGGCCTATAAGCGTGTCCCGTGAAGGTGAACGGTTGAGCAGTAATGGCGCTGATAGTCTCCGGGAGCTTGTTGACTATTGTATGGGCCACCTTTCCTCTCAGCCTAATCCCGGGTAAAAAGGTCGGCATTTGGTGCATACATGGCAATGCAAAAGACTACCCTATGGCCAGGGTGAACATTGAAACGGTGCATGGCACCGAGTCCCATGAAGTTGGCGTCGTTCGGGACTTGTTGCATCCTATAATTATAGGCCGGGATTTTTGTCTGTTTTGGGATCTGTGGGATAAGGGTTTTGAGATTGCTAGCAAGAGCAGGGAACCAATGAACCCTTATAAGGTATCGCCACCATCAGAGGAAGACGGGTTTCCCTTATGTGTCCTTGTTGGGGATGAGGAGGAAAGGTCCCCTGTGTCTGACATTCCGGAGTTAGGGGTGGCCGGTGAGAATTTTGGGACTGCTCAACATAGGGACCCAACACTGAGAGAAGCCTTCAACAATGTCACCGTGATTAATGGGATTGCACAAGAGCCGGGAGCGGACACAAGGTTTCCCTATTTTATGATGAGTGATGAGTTGTTATACCGGGTCACGGAAATAAGGGAGGAGGTGGTAGAGCAGTTAATAGTACCAGGTCCCTATAGACGGAAAGTGTTGGACATGGCCCATTCACACATTTTGGGGGGACACCTGGGGGTGGAAAAAACACAGGAACGGGTTGTGCAGAGGTTCTATTGGCCTGGTTGTCACCGGGAAATAGTAAACTATTGCAGGTCCTGCCCGACATGTCAGTTAACTGCCCCCATATCTCATTTTCGGAACCCCCTTGTGCCACTGCTCATTATTGAGGTGCCAGTTGAGATAATTGCCTTGGACTTGGTCGGTCCCTTAGTTAAATCAGCTCGGGGCCATCAGTATATATTAGTCATCCTGGACTATGCCACCCGCTATCCTGAAGCAATTCCCCTGAGAAATTCCTCTGCGAAGAGTATAGCCTGCGAGCTGGTCCATGTGTTTTCCCGGATGGGTTTGCCGAAGGAGATCCTGACTGACCAGGGGACACCTTTTATGATTACAGACCAGACAGGCCCAAATGCATCTGCACTAATCCAGGGTGCAGCGGACCCAAGTAAAAATGGCAGCTGCACAGGTGCATAAATACCAAATGAAACAGCCAGCCTACAATGAGGGATTGGCCGTGTGGTACACCAGTGCAGAAAAAATAATCCGCATGTGGCAATGTTCACACAGGGAATGCAGGGCTTCTGGCTAACAACCTCTTAGTAACACCATATAGGGGGGCTGCCCAGTGCCAACTAGAATGCATCCCGTGTGAACAGAGGCCACAAGTTTGCAGAACCATTTGGGCCCAACTGCACCCTGGAAAAAATATAAAAAGTGCACAACAAACATAGCAATATATGTAAGGTATTAGTTGATATCAAGGCCTTAATATGGAAGCTGACAAACTGCGTCAAAGTTCCTTACACTTGTCAGTCCCTACTCTAACATGAACACCACAGAAAGAGGAAAAAACCTCCAAAAAAATTGGTTACAGACCAGACAGGCCCAAATGCATCTGCACTAATCCAGGGTGCAGCAGACCAAAGTAAAAATGGCAGCTGCACAGGTGCATAAATACCAAATGAAACAGCCAGCCTACAATGAGGGATTGGCCGTGTGGTACACCAGCGCAGAAGAAATGATCCGCATGTGGCAATGTTCACACAGGGAATGCAGGGCTTCTGGCTAACAACCTCTTAGTAACACCATATAGGGGGGCTGCCCAGTGCCAACTAGAATGCATCCCGTGTGAACAGAGGCCACAAGTTTGCAGAACCATTTGGGCCCAACTGCACCCTGGAAAAAATATAAAAAGTGCACAACAAACATAGCAATATATGTAAGGTATTAGCTGATATCAAGGCCTTAATATGGAAGCTGACAAACTGCGTCAAAGTTCCTTACACTTGTCAGTCCCTACTCTAACATGAACACCACAGAAAGAGGAAAAAACCTCCAAAAAAATTGGTTACAGACCAGACAGGCCCAAATGCATCTGCACTAATCCAGGGTGCAGCGGACCCAAGTAAAAATGGCAGCTGCACAGGTGCATAAATACCAAATGAAACAGCCAGCCTACAATGAGGGATTGGCCGTGTGGTACACCAGTGCAGAAAAAATAATCCGCATGTGGCAATGTTCACACAGGGAATGCAGGGCTTCTGGCTAACAACCTCTTAGTAACACCATATAGGGGGGCTGCCCAGTGCCAACTAGAATGCATCCCGTGTGAACAGAGGCCACAAGTTTGCAGAACCATTTGGGCCCAACTGCACCCTGGAAAAAATATAAAAAGTGCACAACAAACATAGCAATATATGTAAGGTATTAGTTGATATCAAGGCCTTAATATGGAAGCTGACAAACTGCGTCAAAGTTCCTTACACTTGTCAGTCCCTACTCTAACATGAACACCACAGAAAGAGGAAAAAACCTCCAAAAAAATTGGTTACAGACCAGACAGGCCCAAATGCATCTGCACTAATCCAGGGTGCAGCGGGCCCAAGTAAAAATGGCAGCTGCACAGGTGCATAAATACCAAATGAAACAGCCAGCCTACAATGAGGGATTGGCCGTGTGGTACACCAGTGCAGAAAAAATAATCCGTTCATGTTAGAGTAGACACCTTTTATGAGCAAGATGATGAGGGAATTGTGCAGAGTCCTGCAAATCTCCCAGTTGAGGACTTCAGTGTACCATCCACAGTCAGATGGCCTTGTTGAGAGGTTTAACAAGACACTGAAGAGCATGCTAAGAAAAGTCATAGAGAAAGATGGTAGAGACTGGGATTGTCTCTTACCGTATCTGCTGTTTTCTATCCGTGAAGTTCCCCAGGCCTCCACAAGGTTCTCGCCCTTCGAGCTTCTGTACGGCCGACATCCGCGAGGTCTCCTAGATATAGCCAAGGAAACCTGGGAAGCCAGAGTCACACCCCACAGAAGCGTCATTGAGCATGTGGCACTGATGCAGCAAAGGGTTGCGAAGGTGATGCCCATTGTTCAAGAACATCTCCGCCAGGCACAAGAGGCTCAGGCCAGGGTCTACAACTGGTCAGCAAGAGTGAGGCAGTTCAATCTGGGAGACCGAGTTCTCGTGCTAATCCCGATGGTGGAGAGTAAGTTCTTGGCCAAGTGACAAGGGCCATATGAGGTGGTGGAGAAGCTGAGAGACGTAAACTACAAGATCCACCAACCCGGAAGACAGAAGCCATACCAGGTTTACCATGTCAACCTCATCGAGCCGTGGCAAGATAGAGAGCCAGCGGTAACTCCGTGCTGGCTAGGCAACTTAGAAGGGGAGGTTGGAGCAGTTACCATAGCGGAGACGCTATCGAAGGCCCAGACACAGCAGTGCCAGGAATTACTCCAGAAAAACAGGGACCTGTTTTCAGAATTGCCGGGGTGCATGAAGGTTGTGGAGCATGAAGTTGTGACCGAGCCACATGTGCGGGTGAACGTGAAACCGTATTGTATTCCTGAGGCCTGTTGAAAGGTAATCTCCAAGGAGGTGAAGCCTATGTTGAAGCTCGGGGTCATTGAGGAATCCAAGAGCGGCTGGTCGAGCCCGATTGTCCTGGTTCCAAAACCTGATGGTAAATGGAGGTTCTGCAATGATTACCGGAAGCTGAATGAGGTCTCCAAGTTCGACACTTATCCCATGCCACACGTTGATGAACTCATCGAGAGACTTGGACCTGCCAGGTACATAACCACCTTGGATCTGACAAAGGGATATTGGCAGATCCCCATGGCACAGGAAGCCAGGGAGAAGACAGCATTTTCTACACCAGACGGGTGCTTCCAGTATGACCAGATGCCGTTTGGCCTGCAGGGAGCTCCGATCAACCTTCCAGAGGGCTATGGATAGAATCCTTGCACCTCGTAAGCTTTACGCTGCCGCGTATCTGGATGATATCGTCATCTTTATCCCGGACTGGGAGACTCACCTGGAAAAGATCCAAGCAGTGTTTGATGCTCAAAGGGAGGCGGGGTTTACAATAAACTCGAAGAAGTGTGCCATGGGTAAAGAAGAAGCTAAGTACCTCGGTTATGTAGTGGGGCGTGGCGAGATCAAACACCAAATCAATAAAGTGGAGGCAATTCAAACATGGCTGAGACCTCTCTCCAGAAAGCAAGTTAAATCCTTTCTGGGGATCATGGGATACTACAGAAGGTTTATCCCAAACTTCGCCATGATGGCTGCACCTCTAACTGATCTGCTTAAGGGGACAAAGTCCGTAATGGTCAGATGGTCCGAAGAGGCTGAGTCAGCCTTCCAAGAAATGAAAGGGGCTCTATGTAAGCAACCCATTCTGGTGGCCCCAGACTTTAAAAAAGAGTTCATCCTTCAGACAGATGACTCAGATGTTGGGGTAGGTGCAGTCCTCTCCCAGGAGATACATGGGGAGGAGCATCCTGTCCTCTACCTGAGTAGGAAGCTATCCTCATGCGAAAAAAATTACTCAGTCATAGAGAAGATATTGCTATCGATTAAAAAATCGATTCCTAAGTCACAATTTAGGAGAGTACAAAAGGATTGTATCAAATCCATCTCGCAGCAACATGAGACTAGAGGAAATGCATAATAAGTTCAGGGAATGGGGATACCCCCCTAATTTACTAACAGATGCTATTAAGCTTTCTGAACATACTCGTCAGTCAGTGGAAAAACGAATCCCTTTCATACATACATACCACCCCTATGTACACATTTTGCATCAAACTACTAGGAGATATTGGGATATTTTGCAGACCGAACATCCTGATATCCCAGAATTTAAACATCATTTTTTTCCTTGTTAAAAAACGTCCTCCTAACATACTCGATTCATTAGTGAAAGCAGATATTGGCACCAAAAAAGGTACAGATACACAAAGGTTCCTTCAGAACCCCAAAACTGGAACTTACTCTTGTTTACACTGTAATCTGTCACGAACACCGCACTGCACTTGCTCACTGAGCCAGTGCGCGTGTCCTGAATACAAAAACTGTGCACAAAGATACCTGCGGAGCGGGGCAGCAGTGGAGACGATGCATGCTCCAGGCTCGCAGGACCTGAAGCACGTGACTGCTGGGGGCGTGGCCTAAGCTCCACAGAGCTAGGAGCTGCAGGGAAACTCCTAGAAAGGTAACTACTGGACAATGTTACCAAGGGGCATAGACAGACAGAAACCAGATCAAGCCAAGGTCAAAGCACGAGATCACACGACAGTACCAAAGGGTTAGACAGAATGGATAGTCAGGACGTAGCAATAGATCAGAAAACCAGAACGGGCAATAAACGGTACAATAGGGACAAACTGTAACGGAGTAACGATAGCCAAACCAGGAGGTCAGTCCGGAAAAGACAATAGTACCAAAACGAGAGACGGAGCACAGAGTGAGGGGACAGACCGGGTCATACACGGGAAGCAAACAAGCAATGCAATATACAAGCACACCGGGGGGGGTCGGACACACAGCCAGAATGACAGTATAGCTGACAAAGAACCTTGGTAAAGAGTGAGTATAAATACCCCTCCCAGATCCAGAAAGAGGCCACATACACTTAACCCTGTGAGTGCAGGGCAAGAACCCTGTTCAAACCATGACATAATCAATGTAATAACATTCTCGTGGGCGATACCTTTTACCATCCACACTCTGGCAAAAAGTATACTATTAAGGACTTTTCCACTTTTGACACCTCATACATTGTATACCTCATCAAATGCCCTTGCGGTCTCTTGTACATTGGTGAAACTAGTCACCCCATAAAAAATAGAATCGTTAAGCATAAATCAACAATTAAGTGCAGAAATATGCTTCTGCCATTGCCACATCATTTCATTTCCAAGGTACACAACATTTCACTGCTTAAATTTCAGGTCATCGAGCATATTCCGGCCCCCAGACGTGAGGGGGGGGCGGGATCGCATATGCATGCTTAAGAGGAAGGAGGCTTTATGGATTCATGAGTTACAGACCCTATCACCACGAGGTCTGAACAGAGAGTATGATCTGTTAGCATTTATTTAATATTTCACCTATACTAAATCATCCCTAGTGGTCCCCTAATATGGATCTCATATGCCCTTGGACCACATTTGTATATTTCACCTAAAGGTTGGTTATATGATATACTTATATAATGCTTTACACATACAGCTCTAGCAAAAATTAAGAGACCACTGCACAGTTTTATAAAAATCAGCTTCTCTACATGTCTGACAGCCATTCCATTCCAGTGTCAGTTGAATTCCAACCAGAGTACACCTCATTCTACTTAATGTGATTCTGATTAGGAGATCACCTGAACCAAATCTTATTTAATGAAGGAAAGTATAAAAAACCCTTCTGTGGTGTTCACAGTCCTCTTGCAATAGGACAAACTGGATGGCAAAACAAGTGCTAGTAATATCTCAAAAGTAATAGTAATGAAAAAATACATTTTAACCATGCCAAAGGAGCTGAAAAGAAAAGTCTTGAGTGAGGAAAAGAAGGGCTCAATTCTGGCTTTACTAGCAGAGGGATAGAGTGAGCATTATGTTGCCTCCATCCTTAAAATGTCTAACACAGCAGTCCAATACAACAAGGTCAAGCAGCAGACATTGGGGACAACAAAGCTACAGACCAGCAGAGGGTGAAAACTACTCTCCTCTGACCGGGATGACCATCATATTACTCGAATGTCACTCAGCAACAGCAAGGATGGCATCACGTGACCTACAAAAGGAATGGAAAATGGCAGCTGGGGTGAAGTGCACGGCTAGAACAGTTCGTAACAGGCTCCTAGAGGCAGGGCTCAAGTCATGTAAAGCTAGAAAAAAGCCTTTCATCAATGAGAAGCAAAGGAGAGCCAGGTTGAAGTTTGCCAAAAACCATAAGGATTGGACCATAGAGGACTGATGTAAGGTAATCTTCTCTAATGAGTCTAATTTTCAGCTTTGCCCAACACCTGGTCGTGGATGATCGGTGATGATCTGGGGATGCTTCAGCAAGGCTTGAAATGGGCAGGTTAATCTTTGCAAAGGAGTATGAATCAAGCCGCATACAAGGTTATCCTGGAAAAACAGTTGATTCCTCAGGCAATATTCCCCAACTCTGAGGACTGTTTTTTCCAGCAGGACAATGCGCCATGCCACACAGCTATGTCAATCAATGTGAGTATGAAGGACCACCACATCAAATCCCTGTCATGGCCAGCCCAATCTCCAGACCTGAATCCCACTGAAAACCTCTGGAATGTAATCAAGAGGAAGGAAAATAGTCATCAAACAAAGAAGAACTGCTTACATTTGTGTACCAGGAGTGGCATAAGGTCACCCAAAAACAGTGTAGAAGACTGGTGGAAAGCATGCCAAGACACATGAAAGCTGTGATTAAAAATCATGGTTAATCCACAAAATATTGATTTCTGAACTCTTCCTGAGTTAAAACATTAGTATTGTTGTTTCGAAATGATTATGAACTTGCTTTCTTAGCATTATTTGAGGTCTGCAAGCAGTGTATTTTTTTGACATTTTGACCATTTCTCATTTTCTGAAAATAAATACAAAATTTAGTGCTTGGAAATTCGAAGACATGTTGCCAGTAGTTTATAGAATATAAGAGTAATTTACATTTTACTTAAAAATATACCTATAAAGAGAAAAATCTGAGAAAGTGAAAATTTTGCAGTGGCCTCTTAATTTTTGCCAGAGCTGTGTGTGTATATATATATATATATATATATATATATATATATTAGGGATTTGACTCACTCAGGTGCAGCGGGAGACAATCATGAGACAGGTTCTTCTGAAGTTCATTATTTGCGTCATAAACCCACAAAGCAGCGTATCACCAAAAATAGCCTTTAGCTTAGGCAAAAAGAACACAAACGTCCGTGGCTTCAGACTCAGACCAGGAGTCTCAGCACACATGAGAGGCTTAGTCCTCCCCACCTACAACTGCCTGGTTCAGGAGCAGGCTACATTATAAGGGTGTAGCCAAACCCACGTACCCAGCAGCTGACTGGTCACATGACTGTGACCTCACCAAAGGTCCTTGCAAAACATTAGCAATATAGCAATATCTATTATGCCTTACATTACGGAGACACATATCTCCCATCGATTATACAACCCTTAGCCACGCCACATACCTTCCCCCTCTGCCTAAAGCTGTGGTGCTTGGCACGTTCACCTACCAGGCAAGGGATTTTTTAATAGATAGAGGATGGAGACTCTGGAAATGGAGAAGGCTGTTTCTGTCTGTTGGTTTTGTATAGAGGTCAGTGCTTAGTGTGCCATGTGCATCTTTTAGAACCAGTGTGTCCAGGAAACTAACCTGATGTGTGCTACTGGTGATTGTGAATAACAGGCCAGGCCATACAGAGTTGAGTTTCAGGAAAAAAAGGTTGAGGGATTGAGGTGTACCAGTCCAAATACAAAATATATTGTCAATATACCTTTTCCAAATAACACAATGGGACAAGAAAAGGGGGTCAGGATATACAATTTTGTCCTCGAATGTGGCCATGTAGCTCCTATTATTTGCCTTACATTTTACCCCTAGATCGTAAAGGTTAAACTACCTTTTCTAAACATCAGCCTCTATTGGGACAATCTATCTCTTACAAGTATGCCATACTTATTTAACATTACATACATTATATTCCATTTCTTTTTTGGTATAAGATGACCACTTCCCCTATTATTACAGTTTTCTACGCACATTGTGACCTTTACAAGTATATTTGATCAGTCAAATATGTATCCTCATTCCCTCCCTTTTCCCCTATTTTCATTCCCTTCTCACACGGTGTTCTATGAAATATGTTCTTTCAAGTGAGGGAATATTGATTTTGCCAACTTTTATTTATTTTTGTTTATTATTGTTTTTTTCTTTTCACTTCATTCCACTGTAAGAGTCGGTCAGGACCGTAGTAGTGGCCGAGGACTCTGGGGCAACGGTGTCTTTGCCTCCCCTCACATAGACATGACAGCTTCCTGTTAGCATCATTGCAGCTCCATTCTTCTCAGGGCTTTCTGTAATGCGCTGCACGTTGTCACGTCACTGCCGCAGTCGCTGCCGCCAGTCTCATCGCCGCTCCCCAGCACACTTACCCATTGTCCCCACGTGCTCCTGCGCTGCCTCCTGCTCCGCGACGGGTGCGTGTCCCCACTCTGCTTCCTGCTCCCTGACGAGCGTGCGCTCACACTGTGTTTAGGAGCACTCTGTCCGTCCTGAAGGCACCTGCTCCTGTCACTCTGGCCTGTGGGGTCCTGACACGGAAGTCCTTGGCACATCCCTATATCAGGCCGCCTCTTCCTCCTGACGGTGCCTGATTGTCATTTGTGCCTAACAAGTGATTCTGGCCCCACGTCCCGCTGCGCGTGTCCCTGCCTGCAGCTTCTGCTCCCCATGCCTATATCTTATCCTCTTTCTCCGTTCTCTCTCCTAGTGCCTGGCTGTCTGTGGTTCTGTCCTGTCTGGTTCTGGTGTCCCAGCTGTGTCCTCCAGCTCATGCCTCGACCCTGCTGCCTTGTCCATGTTTCTAGTCCTGCCTGTCGCCAAGTTCCTGTCCTGGTGGTCTGCCGCCAGCCTCTCCGGTCTCCCGCTGTGACCCCTGAGTCCTTCCCCTAGGTACCAGCTGCCATGGTGATAGTCTCCCGTGGGTCTGCCCCTAATGCTCCCTGTATAGGGGGTGGTCCACCTGGTCAGCTCGCCCGTGGGAGGTTTGTTGCCACGGTCCAGCGGGTCTACTCCAGACTCCAGAAGTACCTCCAAAAGTCTCACAGTACAGTCAGGCCATGGACCCCGCTGGTACTTCTCCCGCCTCCCAGAAGGAACTAGCGTTCCTGCAGGAAAATCAGTCCCGGATCATGGCTTTTTTGAAGACCATGGAGTCCCGTCTCTCCGCTTTACAGCCGTCCCAGCTCTCCAGTCTCCAGCAGGAGCTCGCCTAGCAGCGGGACACCCAAGCCCACACACTTAATTACATGGCCTCAGTGGACAATCGACTGCTCTCTCTACAATCCGCCACCTCGGCTCCAGCTCTGGCCCCACATCCGTCACCCCGTTTGGCTAAACCTCGGCAGTATAGCGGAGATCCCAAGCTGTGTCGGGGGTTCCTTAACCAATGCCAGCTGCATTTCGAATTGTTGCCACAGCAGTATCCCACCGACTGAGCTAAGGTGGCCTTTGTGGTATCCCACTTGGAGGGTGAGGCGCTGGCCTGGGTAAACCCCTTGTGGGAGCGAGACTATCCTCTGGTCTCCCAGCTCGCAACCTTTCAGGAGACTTTTCGTAAAGTCTTCGACGAGCCCGGTCGCCTGGTCTCTACCACCGAGTCTCTATTCAATCTCCGCCAGGGTACTCGCTCTGTGGGCCAGTACGCCATCCAGTTCCGTACATTGTCCCCCGAGCTAGGATGGAACAACGAGGCCCTGCTAGGAGCTTTTTGGCGCGGTTTGTCCGCTCGAATTAAAGACGAGTTGGCTGGGTGAGACACACCAACGTCCTTGGATGACCTCATTTCCCTGACAATGCGTATCGACCTACATATCCAGGAGCGTTCCCGCGAAGCTGCCAGGGAGAGAAGACTTCGTCGTTCGTCTCCCTCTACACGCAGTCCTCCCCGATCGCGATTTTCCACCGCGGCTTCAGCACCAGAAGCTATGCAGGTGGACCGACTCAAGCCGGCTCGGCAGCGTCGTCAGGAGAGACTCGCACAAGGTCTCTGCCTCTATTGTGGCAGCACCACCCATCTCCTGCGTTCCTGTCCGGTGAGGCCAGGAAACTCCTCCACCTAGGACAGGTAAGAGAGGCCTCCCTAGGGGTCAGTGATACCTCTCTATACTTGACTCTCTCTGTCTTGCTAAACCGGGGTTCTAAACATTTTTCTGAGGTGGCCTATATAGATTCAGGGGCAGCAGGGAACTTCATCCAGCTCGAGGCGGTAAAAAAATTGCGGATACCTGTCACGTCCTTGGAGACTCCTCAGCAGTTAGCTTTGGTCGACGGTACTCCCCTGCGGGAGACCGTTACCTTGGTCACCGAAGAGGTGGAGTTACAGATTGGAGCCTTGCACCAAGAGAAGATAGCCTTCTTCGTACTGCCATCGTTATCCCATATGTTTCTTTTAGGTCTTCCTTGGTTAAGGATACATGAACCTGTCCTGGATAGGCGGTCTGGAGACATTCTTCGTTGGGGTCAGTCCTGCCAGACTAAGTGCCTCCTTCCTGTGCAGCCTCTCAAAACTTCGCCACCAGCCACGGTGCCTGCAGGTTTGCCTTCGGCCTATTGGGCCTTCGTCGACATCTTCAATAAGAAGGAGCAGAGAGTCTTCTCCCGCACCGGCCATATGATTGCCCGATCGATCTTGTTCCAGGTTCTACTCCACCCAGGGGTCGAATTTATCCTCTGAATCCTCTTGAGTCCCAAGCCATGACCGAGTACATCAAGGAAAATTTGGCCAGAGGCTTTATCCGGAAGTCGTCTTCACCCGCTGGCGCAGGTTTCTTCTTTGTCAAGAAGAAAGACGGGTCTCTCCGTCCTTGTATCGACTACCGGGGTCTTATTGAAATGACAATCAAGAACAAGTACCCGCTACCTCTCATCCCAGAGTTATTCGATCGGCTGCGGGGAGCATGAATCTTTACCAAACTAGACCTTCGTGGAGCCTACAACCTCGTCCGTATTTGCTCCGGAGATGAATGGAAGACCGCTTTCAACACCAGGGATGGGCACTATGAATATCTGGTCATGCCCTTCGGTTTGTGCAACGCTCCCGCAGTATTCCAAGAATTTGTAAATGATATTTTCTGAGACCTTCTGTACTCCTGCGTGGTGGTATAACTGGACGATATCCTCGTCTTCTATCCTGACCTGTCCACCCACAGAAAAAATGTCCTTCAAATACTGCTGCGCCTGAGGGAGAATTGCCTGTGTGCTAAGCTGGAGAAGTGCGCCTTTGAGCAGTCGTCCCTCCTGTTCCTGGGTTACATCATCTCCGACTCAGGCTTACGCATGGATCCAGTCTCTGCTGTGCTCAACTGGCTGCGTCCCCATGGCGTTAAGGCAATTCAGCAATTTCTTGGTTACCTGCCAAGAAAATTTACTACCGGCAGTTCATTCCTCATTTTTCCTCTTTGTCCGGGCCCATCTCCTCTTTGATCCGCAAGGGAGCTAACCCTCATGTCTGGCCATCCGAGGCCGAGAACGCCTTCCTGTCTCTGCAACAAGCCTTCGCCATGGCATCCATGCTCCATCGCCCAGAGGCTAACAAACCTTTCATCCTCGAGGTTGATGCTTTGGCAACTGGGGCCGGAGCAGTGCTTTCTCAGAGATCCTCCTCCGGCCGGCTTGTTACTTGCGGTTTCTTTTCCAAGACATTCTCCACTTCGGAATGGAACTATTAAATCGGAGATAAAGAACTGCTGGCCATCAAGTTAGCCCTGGAGGAGTGGAGGTACTTATTGGAGGGAGCCGTACATCCGTTTACAATCTACACTGACCATAAGAACCTATCTTACATCCAATCGGCACAGAGACTCAACCCCCTGCAGGCCATGTGGTCCCTGTTCTTCAGCCGTTTCGATTTTGTCCCGGCTAGAGTTGAGCGAAACGGGTCGGTCAAATTCATAAGTCGCCGACTTTCGCTAAAGTCGGGTTTCATGAAGTGAAACCCAACCAGAGCGCCAAAGTCACATTTCAAATGATGCCTCCAGCGCCCTTTTTCAGCCAATGATGGAGGACGCACACTGTGGGCAATGCGATGACATGGGCAGCGGTCACCACCATCTTTGAGAAGGGCATGCAAGTGATTGGCTTGCTTTGTGTGGCGTTACAGGGACTATAAAAGGGTGTGCATGCCGACTGCCATCTTACTTCTGCCGATCTTAGCATAGGGAGAGGTTGCTGCTGTTGATTCTGAATAAGGGAGAGCGTTAGGCAGGGAAGAAGAAAAAAAACTGCTTCCGCTGGTAGCGATTTTCACTGTACAACACAACAGTTTGTGTGCAGTGACAGGGAAGGATATATTTGTGTGCATCAGCTCTGTTGGTTATTAGTCTGCCTTATAAGGCTCCCTGATAGCTGCATTGCTGCTTGCACACTGCTGTGCAAACTGCTTTTTTAAAAGCAAAAATGCTTTTCTTCCTCTCTTCTGCACAGTTACTAAGCGTTCATTTTTCCACACTTTGTGTGCAGCAATCCTGCTTATTAGGCTGCTTGCTGCCATACTTGGACTGAGAGCATCATTGTCACCCTCCTAAAATCTCTAGGGAGATTCAAATTCTCCCTAATACTATATACACCTTGCACCTTGTCATACACCAGCCAGTTTTAGCCTCTTAAATTGAGGTGTAATCTAAAGTGGGCCTGAGATAATAGTTCAGCCTCCTAAAATCTCTAGGGAGATTCAAATTCTCCCCAATAATATATATACCTTGTACCTTGTCATACACCAGCCAATTTCAGCCTGTTAAATTGAGGTGTAATCTACAGTGGGCCTGAGATAATAGTTCAGCCTCCTAAAATCTCTAGGGAGATTCAAATTCTCCCCAATACTATATACACCTTGTTGTTATGAGCTCATTTTCTGCTCCTCCAGTTGAGAGTTCTCCTTCCGTTCTCCCTCTGGTGGTGACAGGAGGTGGTGAGGTTGATTTAAGTGGTAGTGATCTGCCACCTGATGAGAAGGATAACGATTGGATCTCTGGAGTATCAAACTGGATATAAGACAGCCGACGCTCTATCCTGCTGCTGGTGATTCAGTCTGCTTCTCAGGTCTTGGACTTCAGCTCTCTTCCAGTCTTCCTAAAGTTAAGTTTGTTTTTTGCTAATGATCACACTTGGGCTTGTTGGTCTATTCAGTTTCTTGTGTGGTCAGCTTGCCCCTGCTGGGGCTATGCTGAACTTCAACTCCTATTTATCTGTATTTGCCAATTTGCCTTTTTGTCCCTTATCAGATTGGCCTCTTTTTGCTCTGTTTCAGAATATTTCAGAGTGCTGATATAGTGGGAGAAGTCCAGTGACTTCAGGGTTCATTTTGCTTTCAGACGTGTTGGACATTATTTTTGGTAGGGTTTTTTGGCAGATTACAGACAGTGGCTTTCCTTTCCTGTCCTTTCTAGTTAGTCGGACCCCATCGTTTGCTCAGCCTATTTTCCTGCCTGTGTATGTGTTTTCATCTTGCTTCACCGTCAATACATGTGTGGGGGCTGTCTTTTCCTTTGGGGTCTGCTCTGGGGCAGTTAGTTTTCCCTTTTCTTTCTTTAGGTTTATGTAGTCCTCCAGCGGTGACGAGGCGTCTAGGAACAAAGTAGGAACGCTCCACTGCTACTATTAGTTGTGTGGTTAAGATCAGGGATCTGCAATCTGCATAGTGACCAACCTCTCTGGTTTTCTGGGACTTAGCTTTTTGTTGTTCCTCCTTTGTGACCCATTCATAACACCATGTACCTTGTCATACACCAGCCTAATTCAGCCTGTTAAATTGAGGTGTAATCTATAGTGGGCCTGAGATTATTGTTCAGCCTCCTAAAATTTCTAGGGAGATTCAAATTCTCCCCAATACTATATACACCTTGTACCAGTCATGCACCAGCCAATTTCAGCCTGTCAAATTGAGGTGTAATCTATAGTGGGCCTGAGATAATAGTTCAGCCTCCTAAAATCTCTAGGGAGATTCAAATTCTCCCTAACACTATATACACCTTTCTACCTTGTCATACACCAGCCTATTTCAGCCTGTTAAATTGAGGTGTAAACTTATAGTGGGCCTGAGATAATTGTTCAGCCTCCTAAAATTTCTAGGGATATTCAAATTCTCCCCAATACTATATACACCTTGTACCTAGTCATATACCAGCCAATTTCAGCCTGTTAAATTGAGGTGTAATCTATAGTGGGCCTGAGATAATAGTTCAGCCTCCTAAAATCTCTAGGGAGATTCAAATTCTCCCCAATACTATATACACCTTGTACCTTGTCATACACCAGCCAATTTCAGCCTGTTAAATTGAGGTGTAATCTATAGTGGGCCTGAGATAATAGTTCAGCCTCCTAAAATCTCTAGGGAGATTCAAATTCTCCCCATTACTATATGCACCTTGTACCTTGTCATGCACCAGCCTATTTCACCCTATTGAGGTGTAATCTTTAGTGTGCCTGAGATAATTGTTTAGCCTCCTAAAATCTCTATGGAGATTCAAATTCTCCCCAATACTATATACATCATTGTTGTGAGTTCATTTTCCCCTTCGTCACTGAGTTCTGGTGAACTCCATATTCTGGTAAAGGAAGGTAATGAGCCTGATTATCAGGCACCTGAGACTAATGAGGATGACTGGCTGAGTGGAGTCACTGACTGGATATAAGGCTGCCGACGCCCTTCTGCCCTGCGGGTGATTTCTCTGTGGACTTCTAGGACACCAGTCTGATTCCTGCTTCACTAAAGCTAAGTTTTCTGCTTTGCCTGTTTGCATTTAGGTCTTGTTTATGTTTTCCTTGCTTTTCTGGATTCTGCCATTCCCTGCTGGGGTGAGCTGAATCTCCTTTTGCCTGTTGCTCTGTCTTCAGAATATTCCTGAGTACTGACATAGCTTTTTTGAAGCCTAGCGTCTTCAGGGCCTTTTTCACTGTCAGTCTGTTGGCTCTTATTTTCATAGGGTTTTTCACGGATTGCAGACAGCAGCCTTCCTGTCCTTTCCTATCTAGGTAGTTTGGGCCCCGTCTTTGCTCAGTCTATCTTTCTGTCTGTGTCTGTGATAGTGTTTTCATCTTGCTTCACCGTCATTATATTTTCCGGGCTGCCTATTGCTTTGGGGTCTGCTCTGGGGCAGTTTAGATTTCCCCTTTCTTTCTGTAGGCCTATTTAATTCTCCGGCTGTGATCGAGGGGTCTAGGGCATCGTAGGAACCCCCCACGGCTACTGTTAGTTGTTGTGATAGGATCAGGGGTCTGCAATCCGATAGCTGCCAACTGCTCTGGTTTTCTGGACTTAGCTAGCATTTCTGTTTTTGCCTCCTACGGTGACTCAATCATAACACACCATGTACCTTGTCATACACCAGCCAATTTCAGCCTGTTAAATTGAGGTGTAATCTATAGTGGACCTGAGATAATTGTTCAGCCTCCTAAAATCTCTAGGGAGATTCAAATTCTCCCCAACACTACATACACCTTGTACCTTGTCATACACCAGCCAATTTCAGCCTGTCAAATTGAGGTGTAATCTATAGTGGGCCTGAGATAATAGTTCAGCCTCCTAAAATCTCTAGGGAGATTCAAATTCTCCCCAATACTATATACACCTTGTACCTTGGTTTACAGTACCATATAGCTGGGGGTATTTTGGGTACATTTTCCCAAAACTGAGGAAGTATGGTGGAAGAGACCGTGGATGTGGGCGGGGGTTGCTAGCTAGTACTGATGGTGGTGGTGGTGCATCTGCTGGTAGTGGCAAAAGCACAATAGCACCTAAGGCAGGGAGTGTTGAGCCTGCATCATTGTCTAGCTCCACAAGGCCTCGAAGGCTCCCTTTTCTGGGAGTAGGTAAACCACTTTTAAAGCCGGAGCTTCAGGAACAAGTTTTGGCTTACATTGCTGACACAGCCTCCAGCTCTATCGCCTCCTCTTATGAAGTTTCAAAAAATAAAAGCACTGAGTTGTCAGTGGAGGCTCCTGGTCAGGTGTCCTTCACCCCTACCAAAAGTGAAGGATGCGGCAGGCCACACTACAAATTACTCCATGGAGCTCTTTTCACATACCATGCCTGGGTTATCAAGTCAAATCGTGAATTCCCCAGTCCAAGATGAATCTGACATGGAGTGCACTGATGCACAGCCACTGCTAGATTTTTCTGCTGGTACATTCACTCAGAGCACTACATTGTCCTCGCAGTGTACTGAGCCAGAATCTGACCCTGATGAAACTCAGGTGCCCCTTCCCGCATACTATACCACCTTACACGGTGACACAGAGGAAGATGCACATAAAATTGAAGAGGAGGTGATGGATGACCCAGTTGTTGACCCAGATTGGCATCAATTGGGGGAAGAGGGTGCTGCTGCCAATAGCTCAGAAGAGGAGGAGGAGGATCCGTAGCAGGCATCAACATCGCAACAGCTGTTATCTGGCAGGCCCGTAGCAGTCCAAAAACGGGTTACAAAAACCAAAAGAGTTGCAGGACAGCTTGGCAGATGGTCAAATTAGCACAGCGTGCAAGGCCTCAAAATGTCTTCCATAGTAGGAAGAGTGCAGTGTGGCACTTTTTTGAACAAAATCCTAATGATCAGGCAAAGGTTATCTGTAAGAAGTGCGCAAAGACCTTTAGCCGAGGGAAAAATCTGAGAAATTTGAATACCAGTTGCATGCTTAGACATTTAACCACCATGCACTTGCAAGCGTGGACGGACTACAAAACCTCACGTACCACATGTGCACCTGCTCCGAACGAAGGTAGTCAGCAATGCTACATTGCTTCCCCCACTGTAAGCCCATCGGTTAGCACACCACCAGCAGCAAATGTTGAGGTGTCGTCGCAAGGCCAAAGCAGTCAGGGAATCACAATGTTATTGCTACGAAAGACTGAATCTAGGCCATCAGCAAGACCACCAACACCAACCCTCTCTCAGTACACCATGTTCAATGCTAGTTCTACCATATGCAGCTCTCAAGTCCAGCTCACCCTACCAGAGACTCTGAGTAGGACAAGAAAGTACTCATCCTCTCATCCGCGTACACTGTGTTTGAACGCCCACATTGCCAAACTAATCTCGTTAGAGATGCTGCCATACCGGTTGGTTGAAAGGGAAACTTTCCACGAGCTCATGGCCTACGCAGTACCACGCTTTGACCTACCCAGACGGCACTTCTTTTCTCGAAAAGCCATCCAAGCCCTCCACCTGCATGTGAAAGACCGCATTGTCCATGCACTCAAGCAATCAGTGAGTGGAAAGGTGCACCTCACAACAGATGCATGGACCAGTAGGCATGGCCAGGGCCGTTACGTGTCCATCACTGTGCACTGGGTTAATGTGGTGGATGCAGGGTCCACAGGGGACAGCGGCAGTGGGACAGTGCTGCCTAGCCCACGGTATAGGAAACAGTTGGCTGTAGGCGTTCGACCCTTCTCCTCCGCCAGAAGCAAAAGCTCATCCACAGAGCGCAGTTACACGAGAACTCCATCCACAGCTGCCAGTGTTGCACACAAGGTGTCCCACTATCGAACAGCTAGTGGTAAGCGTCAGCAGGCTGTGTTGAAGATGGTGTGTGGGCGACAACAGACACACCACGGAGGTACTGGCCGACAACTTTCAGCGACAAACTGAGTCATGGCTGGGCAGTCTACATCTTGAGGCAGGCAAGGTAGTTAATGATAATGGCCAGAATTTTGTGGCAGCTATAGCCCTTTCAAAATCAGACACATACCTTGCCTGGCTCACACCTTGAACCTGGTGGTGCAGTGCTTCCTCAATAATTATCCGGAGTTAACAGCCCTGCTCCATAAGGTGCGAAGACTGTGCTCGCACATCCGCCGGTCGCCCGTACACTCCAGTCATATGCAGAAGCTGCAGCGATTGCTCCACCTTCTCAAGCACCACCTAATTATCGACGTTGTAACAAGGTGGAACTCCACCCTGCACATGGTTGAGAGGCTGTGCGGACAGAGGCAGGTTGTAATGCATTTGTGGGAGGATACAAGGGCAGGCAGTTTGAGGGCAGACATGGAGTTGTTGGGTGTGCAGTGGTCGAATGCACACAGTTGGTAAGCGCAGACGATGCCATCATAAGCATGAGCATCCCACTTATGCGTCTGCTCATGCAAACTTTGACGCACATTAAGAAGCAGGCGTCTGCAGCTGAGGAGGATGAGGAAGAGGAGGAGGGAAGCCTTGATGACAGTCAGCCATTGTCTGCTTAGGGAACTCTCCTGGACGAGGTGGAGGAAGAAGAGGAAGAGGAGGATGATGGGGATGATTATTTAGGGGAGGAGGATGCTTCTCAGGGGGCAAGAGAAAATGTTGGCATGGCAAGGTCAGGTACAGGGTTTGTGCATGACTGGAGGGATGTGGATTTGCCAGAAATTGCTCCTCCACCCAGCACTCGCAGTGCATTATTGACACCTGGAACATTGGCCCACATGTGTGATTATGCCTTGCAGATCCTAAAAAGGGACCCCCGCATTGCCAAAATGATGAACAATGATGACTACTGGTTGGCCAGCATCCTGGATCCACACTATAAAGGCAAATTCCAAAACATCATGCCACAGGAGGACCTAGAGCTAATATTGGCTAACAAACAAGCAACTCTGGTAAACCATTTGTTTGAGGCATTCCCAGCAGACAGCAGCGGTGATGGTTCTCCCATGAGCCGTAGGTGGCAACATGGAAGAAGTGTTCATGGTGCACACATCCGAAGTGGCATTGGAGACAGGGGTTTCATGACCATGTTGTGGACTGATTTTTCAAGTACCGCTCACACGACTGGTAATACTGCATCGATTGAAAGTGACAGGAGACAGCAGTTGTCAACTATGGTTACAAACTACTTCTCCTCCCATATCGATGTTCTCCCTCACAGGTCATTCCCCTTTGACTATTGGGCCTGTAACCTGGACACCTGGCCTGAATTGGCACAATATGCCTTACAGGAGCTTGCTTGCCCTGTTGCTAGTGTGCTATCCGAAAGAGTCTTGGGTGCTGCTCGATCAATCCTGACAGAAAAAAGGACCCGTCTGTTGACCCAAAATGTTGATGATCTAACCTTCATTAAAATGAACCATGCATGAGTTTCAAAGGATTTTGTCCCACCTTCCTCTGCTGACACAGAGGTTGCCAGAAAAATGGCTCGCTTTTGTCCTCCTCTTCCTCAGACTTCTCCAATTCCTCCATTTGCAGCTGCTGAATGTCCAACATCAATATATGCCATTTTCTCAACCTCCCTAACTGGGCTGCCTCCCTTCCCAGGGCCGGGGTCACCACCTGGCGCATGCACCCGTGCGAGTGCCGTTGCCCTGGACAGGTGGGTGGACCCACTCTTGGGCGACAGTACTGGCACAGGGTCCCTCATAGTACAATTAAGTGTCTCTGATGGTGGGGGTGCACACCTGCCATCAGACACACCGGCGTACTATGAGGGGCCCTGTGCCAGTACCGCCGCCCACGAGTGGTCCCCCCTGCTTGCTCAGGGCCCCAGCACTTGCAATACTTACCTCTCCCTGCTCCACCGCTGTGTAGTCTGGGCTGTTAAATCCTTCACTGGGATTGCCATTACAAATTTGGTGATAGATGATGGTTAAGATGTAGCTATGCTCTGTCCTGCTGGGCTCTATCTTCAGATGATCAATGGCTTCCATTTGTTATGGACATCGACTCACAATGAGATGCAGTGGTGGTTTATCATCAGCTTTCACAGTTTTCCTACTCACAGATGTGTGACATTCCTGCCCACACAAATGTGTCCTCTCATGCCAATCCAATAGAGTTGCCTACGGCCTGTGGCTTCTGTCTTTTGCACTCCAAAGTTACCTGACAGATCATGATAGGCAGTGAGGACCATGTCTATATCTCTCCCTGTGATCACAATTTGATGGAGATGAGTAACGGTGATGGGATCCACGGTACTGCGATACAGCAACCCTTTCTTCACAAAGAACTGTTTTCGCTGTCTCCACAGACAAAGTAATTGAGGGTCAGCATTGCCTCTGAGAATTCTCCCGGGAGTTTTTCCCGTGATTAGTAATTCCAAAATTTCTGCAATCACTCGACTTTCCGTCTGTACTTGTATCCATCTCGTTTCCTCTTGCGGAGAGTCTGGACTGTCTTACTGAGACTGAAATATATATGAAGATTTAAAAATACCCCAACAGTGTATACTGGTGTATGCATTGAATACATTACCCTTTTTCTACTTTTTAGATTCTTGTCTAATCCATACTGAGGCTGTGAGTGTCTTTGTCGGACTCCGGAAATATACACAGAGATTTTTAATGTTTAAACTATGCTATATATACCTGCTATCTGGTTATACTGTACCCTTTCTCAACTTTCTACAATCTTGTTGAATCCAAACTGGGCCTGAGACCGTCTGAGTCTGCCTCCTGATATATAGACATAGATTTTTAATGTGTAAACTTTCCTATATACACCTGGTATCCGGTGATACTGTACCCTTTCTCAACTTTCTTCAATCTTGTCGAATCTATACAGGGCCTGAGACCGTCTGAGTCTGCCTCATGATTAGAGATGAGCAGTGTTCAAGTCGAACTGTTCACCAAGTTCAAATTAGAGCTGTTTTGGGCGGTGTTCGAGCCGTTCGTCGAACTCGTACACTTTGCTTAAAATTCAGCTGTTCGAGGTTCCGTTCGAGAACGGTTCGTTCACCAAAAGCGTAACTTTATTTTCACATTAATAATGGTTCTCAATGTTAATAGACAGATTCAGGGCATAGTAGCGGTGTCTGGTAGCCAGCGGTGTAGTACACCTGTCAAGGAGCTACACCGTGTGTGTTTCTAATAATTTTTTAACGCATCTTGTCCAGAAAATCCTTTTGGGCCTTGTAGCACTGTCTGCTACTCAGCAGAGGAGCCCACCGTTGAACCTAGCTATGCCACCTGTTTATGAAAGAACCAGTTTTTGACTGCATTTAGCCCAGTTAATACATTGAGTCTAGTAACTGTGTCTGCTACTCAGCAGAGGAGCCCACCCGTGAACCTAGCTATGCCGCCTGTTTATGTAAGCACTGTCTGCTACTCAGCAGAGTTGCCCACCCGTGAACCAAGCTATGCCACCTGTTTATGTAATAACTGTGTGCTACTCAGCAGAGGAACCCAGCTGTTAAGCAAGCTACAGCACCTGTGGTTTGGACACTTAATTTTTTCACATTCTTTCTGGAATGCCGGTTAGGCCTAATTCCGAAATTCTGGTTGACATGCACTTACTGGGAAATCCTTGTTCACGGGGAAGAATTGGAATCCCAGCTCCCCATCACTAACAGGGTTCAGCGGGTTATCCGCACCTGTAAGTGACACATGCTGGTCCTTTCAGTGTAGCGCGTGCAGCCCCGGACATGTAAGGGCATGACAGGCCTGTTATTGCTCGACCTCGCGTGCTAGAACCTCACGTGTCCCTCTAGTAAGTTGGACTCGGACTGCGAGGGCATGCCTGAGTCTCGTTCATTAATGAAATTAAGCTGACAAATCGCTAGCACAACTAAAAACAGCCATGCACCACCACCCACAGAATCGAGAAAGCTTGCAATCTGTCCATCCTTCCCGTGGCTGGCATGGTTGAGGTTGCCCGTGTGGAGTCCAATTAAGCCACAGGCTCCACTCCTGGTGGTGCCCTTCTGGACATTCCTTTAAGGTTCAGCTTTGCAACCATAATGCCCCCGGAAACCAAACACTTTGCCTTCATGGACGCTGTTCGGAGGGTTGTGGGAATAACGCCACCCGATCAGCAGTTGGCATAATTTATGGTGGGAAGTCCGACGGTATATGATTGTCTTCGATTTTAGAATTTTAGAATTTTTTTTATTTTAGATTTTTATTCCAGCCTTTCTTGACTTTATAAGGGCATGACATGCCTATATCTGTGTCTCCTCCTCCTCCTTTTACTCCTCCATCTCTTTTCTATATGTAGTTGCCCTTTTCCATATGTTATTTGTGTCTTCTGAGCATTTTGTCTGCTTTGGGACACCTTTTAAGGTGTTTTGTATGTGTTTTCTATGTGTTTGTATGTGTTTGCCTGCCATTGTTTTTAATGGGTTTCGACGTGTTTGTCAAACGTTCAACGAACATTCGACGAACTTGCCTCCTGTTCGATGAACTGAACTCGAACACTAGCAGGGTTGCTCAACACTACTCCTGATATATAGACGTACATTTTTAATGTTTAAACTATGCTATATATACCTGGTATCTGGTGATACTGTACCCTTTCTGCAAAAAAGTCCTCCTTCATCCACCACTCTAAGTGTATCATTGACACCTGGAACATTGGCCCACATGTGTGATTATTTCTTGTAGATCTTCTTTTTATATTGTGGTGTGATCCATCCTGAGCGTGTTAGAGTCTGGGGGTTACTCCTGCAATTTATATGAAGATTTAAAAATTACCCCAACACTGTATACAGCTCTACGCTTGTGATACATTACCCATTCACTGCTTTTTATATTCTGATCTAATCCAAACTGACCAAGTGAGAGTCTGTTTCTGACTCTGGAAATAAATACTGAGATTGACAATGACCCCTACACTGTATACAGCTGTACGCTTCAGATCCATTACCGTTTTACGGCTTTTTTATTGTGTTGTAATCCATACTGAGCCTGAGAGCGCCTGTTGTTGTGAGTTCATTTTCCCCTTCACTACTGAGGCCCGAGGAACTCCCTCTTCTGGTGAAGAAAGGTAGTGACCCTGATTGTCAAACACCTGGGGCTGATGATGATGACTGGCTGAGTGGAGTTAATGACTGGATATAAGGCTGCCGACGCCCTTCTGGCCTGCGGGTGATTTCTCTTTGGACTTCTAGGAATCCAGTCTGATTCCTGCTCATCTAAAGCTAAGATTTCTGCTTTGCCTTTTTGCATTAGTGTTTTGTTTTCCTTGCTTTTCTGGATTCTGCCATTCCCTGCTGGGGTGAGCTGAATCTCCTTTTGCCTTTTGCTCTGTCTTCAGAATATTCCTGAGTACTGACATAGCTTTTTTGAAGCCTAGCGTCTTCAGGGCCTTTTTTACTGTCAGTTTGTTGGCTCTTATTTTCATAGGGGTTTTCACGGATTGCAGACAGCAGCCTTCCTGTCCTTTCCTATCTAAGCTAGCGTGGGCCCCATCTTTGCTCAGTCTATCTTTCTGTCTGTGTTTTGTTCTTTCTTCTTGCTTCACCGTCATTATATGTGGAGGGCTGCCTTTTACTTTGGGGTCTGCTCTGGGGCAGTTTAGATTTCCCGTTCTGTCTTTAGGCTATGTAGTCCTCCGGCTGTGATCGAGGGGCCTAGGGCATCGAAGGAGCCCCCCACGGCTACTGCTAGTTGTGTTGATAGGTTCAGGGGTCTGCAATCCGATAGCTGCCAACTTCTCTGGTTTTCTGGACTTAGCTAGCATTTCTATTTTTGCCTCCTATGGTGACTCAATCATAACAGGATCACCCGCCATACCGCAGATTCTAGGGTACTCAATAGCAGGAAAGAATTGTAAAAAAAAAAAAAAAAAAAGGGGTGTGTATATTTTTTCCTCTATATCTCTGAGGCCGTAGGGGGAATTTTTTTTTCTCTCAATGGAGATAAAGCAATTGTCTGATCGTGTGGAGCAGCTCGCTGCGGAAGTGCGGGGAATTTCCGCCTACCTTGCTCATTCACATGCTGCTGGACCAAAGATTGCTACACCTGATGTATTTTTTGGGGATCGGTCTAAATTTTTGAATTTCAAAAATAATTGTAAATTATTTTTTGCCTTGAAGCCTAACTCGTCAGGGAGCTCCGCGCAGCAGGTTAAAATTGTCATCTCTTTGCTGCATGGCGATCCCCAGGATTGGGCGTTTTCTTTGAAACCAGATGATCCTATTCTGACTAATGTGAACGCATTTTTTCAGGCCTTGGGGTTGTTATATGATGAACCTAATGCCATTGATCAGGCTGAAAAGACCCTGCTGGCATTGAACCAGGGTCGTGATTCTGCAGAATTGTACTGTCAAAAATTCCGAAAGTGGGCAGTACTTACTACCTGGAATGATAATGCCTTGGCTGCTCTCTTTCGGAAGGGGTTGTCAGAAGCCG
This sequence comes from Dendrobates tinctorius, assembly GCF_039654945.1. Taxonomy (NCBI): domain Eukaryota; kingdom Metazoa; phylum Chordata; class Amphibia; order Anura; family Dendrobatidae; genus Dendrobates; species Dendrobates tinctorius. Next base: position 7,309,438 of record NW_027361779.1, on the reverse strand, counting down.
TAAAAGATACTATGGTGGGATTTCCTGTTCCGTCTGGTCTTGACGATTCTATGTCTTTAGCCATTCAGGTTGATCGACGTTTACGCGAACGCAGAGCTGCACGAGAGGTGTTGCCACCTGTTGAACAGATGTCTGAACCTATGCAATGTGATAGAGTTTTTTCCAGAGAGCAGCGTCTGGAGTTCAGAAGGCGTAATAAGTTGTGTTTTTTCTGTGGAGATGCCTCGCATATTATTTCTGTCTGTCCTAAACGCGAGAAACGCTTTGCACACACGTTTTCTGTTGGTGGTGTTCAACCTAAGTTTCTTCTGGCTATTACTCTGATCTGCTCCCTGTCCACATTTTCCGCCAAGGCTTTTGTGGATTCGGGAGCAGCTCTAAACCTAATGGACTTGGATTTTGCTAAACGTTGTGGATTTCCGATGACACCTCTGCAGATGCTTATCCCTTTGAGGGGGATTGATGCTACTCCTTTGGCTAAAAATAAACCTCAGTTTTGGACCCAGGTGGTAATGTGGGTCGCCCCAGACCATCAAGAAAATTGCAGGTTTTTGGTGTTACATAATCTGCATGATACTATTGTTCTGGGGTTTCCCTGGTTACAAATTCATAATCCAGTTTTGGATTGGAAATCTGTGTCTGTGGTGAGTTGGGGTTGTCGGTGTGCCTTTAGTGAGGCTCCGGTGTTTTCCACCTCTCCTCAGTCGCATGATGTTCCTGATTATTTGGTGGACTTTTATGATGTATTTAGTGAGAATGAGTCTGTGTCTCTGCCTCCTCATAGGAGTTATGACTGTGCTATTGAACTGAGCCCGGGGTGTAAATTTCCCAAGGGTCGGCTCTTCAATTTATCTGTACCCGAGCACGAGGCTATGCGATCCTATATTAAGGAGGCGTTGGAGAAGGGTCATATTAGACCATCCTCGTCACCCTTAGGTGCCGGGGTTTTTTTTGTAGCCAAAAAGGATGGATCATTAAGACCTTGTATTGATTATCGTGCTCTCAACAAAATTACTGTTAAATATCAGTATCCGTTACCCCTGATTTCTGATCTATTCTCCAGAGTTAAAGGTGCTTGCTGGTTTACCAAGCTTGACCTCAGGGGGGCGTATAATCTTATTCGCATTAAGCATGGGGATGAATGGAAGACAGCGTTTAATACTCCGGAGGGACATTTTGAGTACCTGGTGATGCCTTTTGGGCTCACTAATGCCCCTTCTGTCTTCCAGTGCTTCATGAACGATATTTTCCGAGATTTTGTCGATAAATTTTTGATTATCTATCTGGATGATATTTTGATCTTCTCCAAGGATTGGGATTCTCATGTGGAACATATTCGGACTGTGTTCCGGATCTTGAGGGAGAATTCCCTGTATGTCAAAGGATCCAAATTGCTATTTGGAGTACTGAGGATTTCTTTTTTGGGATTTATTTTGTCCCCGTCAACTATTGAAATGGATCCAGCCAAGGTACAGGCCATTTACGATTGGGTTCAGCCCACTTCTTTGAAGGCCCTCCAGAAGTTTTTGGGTTTTGCTAATTTTTATCGGAAATTTATAGCAAAATTTTCTAGTATTGCCAAGCCATTGACTGATTTGACTAAGAAGGGTGCTGATGTGTTAAATTGGTCTCCGGAGGCTGTTTCTTCCTTTCAGGAGCTGAAGCGAAGATTCACCTCCGCCCCGGTTTTGCGGCAACCTGATGTCTCACTTCCGTTCCAGGTAGAGGTGGATGCTTCTGAGATTGGTGCAGGAGCTGTTTTGTCCCAAAAGGATCCTGTAACATCTAAAATGAATCCCTGTGCTTTCTTTTCCCGAAAGTTCTCTCCATCTGAACGTAACTATGATGTGGGGAATCGGGAACTGTTAGCCATGAAATGGGCATTTGAGGAGTGGAGACATTGGTTGGAGGGAGCTAAGCATCAAGTTGTGGTCCTCACTGACCACAAGAATTTGATTTACCTAGAGTCGGCTAAGCGCTTGAACCCTAGACAGGCTAGGTGGGCCTTGTTTTTTACACGTTTTGATTTTGTGGTTTCTTTTCTTCCTGGAACTAAGAATGTCAAGGCTGACGCCCTCTCTAGGAGCTTCTTTGCTGATTCTCCTGTGGTGACCAAGCCTGCTACCATCTTAGGCGAAGGGGTTGTTCTTTCTGCCATCTCGCCCGATTTGAGACATGCTCTGGAAGAGTTCCAGGAGGACAAACCTGAGCGTTGTCCCAGTGGAAAGTTGTATGTTCCTGACCAGTGGAAGAAGAGAGTGATGTCTGAAGTTCATTGCTCTGCTTTGGCTGGTCATCCAGGTATTTTTGGTACTAGAGATCTGGTGAGTCGGTCTTTTTGGTGGCCCTCCTTGTCTCGTGATGTCAGGAATTTTGTGCAGTCCTGTGGGACGTGCTCCCGGTCTAAATCGTGTTCTCGCTCTAGTGGGTTGTTGATGCCTTTGCCTGTCCCCAAGAGGCCATGGACCCATATTTCAATGGATTTTATCTCTGATATGCCTGTCTCTCAAAGGATGACTGTTATTTGGGTGATTTGTGATAGGTTCTCTAAGATGGTTCATCTTGTACCACTCCCTAAGTTGCCGTCTTCCTCTGAATTGGTGCCCCTGTTTTTACAACAGGTGGTTCGCTTGCACGGGATTCCTGAGAACATTGTATCTGAAAGAGGAGTCCAGTTTGTGTCTAGATTTTGGAGAACTTTCTGTTCCAAGCTGGGAATTCAGTTGTCCTTCTCCTCTGCTTTTCACCCTTAGACCAATGGGCAGACAGAGAGAACAAACCAGACCTTGGAGTCATATTTGAGATGTTTTATTTCTGCTGATCAGGATGATTGGGTTTCATTTTTGCCCTTGGCCGAATTTGCTTTAAATAATAGAGCTAGTTCTGCCACTTTGATGTCTCCTTTTTTTTTGTAACTTTGGGTTTCATCCTCGATTTTCTTCAGGGCAGGTGGAGCCCTCCGCCTGCCTAGGGGTTGACACTGTGGGGGAGAGAATGCACCAGATCTGGGACCAAGTGGTGGAAAAGTTATCTCTCTCCCAGGAAAAGGCCCAGCGGTTTTCCAACCGACATAGGACCATTGGTCCCCAATTTAAGGTTGGTGATATGGTGTGATTATCATCAAAAAATATTGCTATGAAGGTGGCTTCTCCTAAGTTTAAGCCTAGATTTATTGGACCTTACAAGATTTTGGAGATTATTAATCCGGTCTCTTTTCGTTTGGCTCTTCCTGTCACATTTAAAATCCATAATGTGTTCCATAAATCTTTGTTGAAGAGGTTTGTTGAACCTGTTGTTCCGGGGGTTGCACCTCCAGACCCTGTATTGGTTGAAGGTAACATGGAATATGAGGTAGAGAAAGTACTGGATTCCCGTCTGGCTAGACGGAGACTCCAGTATTTGGTTAAGTGGAAGGGTTATGGTCAGGAGGATAATTCCTGGGTCTCTGCCTCTGATATTCATGCCAAAAGATTGGTGCGTGCCTTTCATCGGGCTCACCCTGATCGCCCTGGTGGCGTGGTTGAGGGTTCGGTGACCCCTCCTCAAGGGGGAGGTACTGTTGTGAGTTCATTTTCCCCTTCACTACTGAGGCCCGAGGAACTTCCTCTTCTGGTGAAGAAAGGTAGTGAGCCTGATTGTCAAACACCTGGGGCTGATGATGATGACTGGCTGAGTGGAGTTAATGACTGGATATAAGGCTGCCGACGCCCTTCTGGCCTGCGGGTGATTTCTCTTTGGACTTCTAGTAATCCAGTCTGATTCCTGCTCATCTAAAGCTAAGATTTCTGCTTTGCCTTTTTGCATTAGTGTTTTGTTTTCCTTGCTTTACTGGATTCTACCATTCCCTGCTGGGGTGAGCTGAATCTCCTTTTGCCTTTTGCTCTGTCTTCAGAATATTCCTGAGTACTGACATAGCTTTTTTGAAGCCTAGCGTCTTCAGGGCCTTTTTTACTGTCAGTTTGTTGGCTCTTATTTTCATAGGGGTTTTCACGGATTGCAGACAGCAGCCTTCCTGTCCTTTCCTATCTAAGCTAGCGTGGGCCCCATCTTTGCTCAGTATATCTTTCTGTCTGTGTTTTGTTCTTTCTTCTTGCTTCACCGTCATTATATGTGGGGGGCTGCCTTTTACTTTGGGGTCTGCTCTGGGGCAGTTTAGATTTCCCGTTCTGTCTTTAGGCTATGTATCATAGAATCATAGAATCATAGAATCGTAGAGTTGGAAGGGACCTCCTGGGCCATCTGGTCCAACCCCCTGCTCAAAGCAGGATTCGCTAAATCATCCCAGTCAGATGTCTGTCCAGCCTCTGTTTGAAGACTTCCATTGAAGGAGAACTCACCACTTCTCGTGGCAGCCTGTTCCACTCATTGATCACTCTAACTGTCAAAAAGTTTTTTCTAATATCTAATCTGTGTCTCCTCCCATTCAGTTTCATCCCATTGCTTCTAGTCTTTCCTTGTGCAAATGAGAATAAAGTTGATCCTTCTACAATGTGACAGCCCTTTAGATATTTGTAGACAGCTATTAAGTCTCCTCTCAGTCTTCTCTTTTGCAAACTAAACATTCCCAAATCCTGCAACCTTTCCTCATAAGACAGGGTTTGCAGACCGGTCACCATTCTGGTCGCTCTTTTCTGAACTTGCTCCAGTTTGTTGATGTCTTTTTTAAAATGTGGTGCCCAAAACTGGACACAATATTCCAGATGAGGTCTGACCAAAGAGGAGTAGAGGGAAATAATGACTTCACGTGATCTAGACTGTATGCTTCTGTTAATACATCCTAGAATTGCATTTGCCTTTTTTGCTGCTGCATCACACTGTTGACTCATATTCAGTCTGTGATCTATTAGTATACCCAAGTCTTTTTCACATGTGCTGTCACTTAGCCCTATTCCTCCCATTCTATATATGCTTTTTCCATTTTTATTGCCCAGATGTAGTACTTTGCATTTCTCCCTGTTAAAAACCATTCTGTTAGTTGCTGCCCACTTCTCCAGTTTATTTAAATCTTTTTGAATCCTCTCTCTCTTCTCTAGTATTAGCTATCCCTCCTAGCTTTGTGTCATCAGCAAATTTAATCAGTTTACCCTCAATTCCTTCATCTAAATCGTTGATAAAGATGTTGAACAATACAGGGCCCAGGACAGAGCCCTGTGGTACCCCACTTGAGACATTCTTCCAACTGGATGTGCAGCCATTTACGACCACTCTTTGGGTCCGATCACTAAGCCAGTTATGAATCCACCTAACAGTTGCCTTGTCCATTCCATACTTAATCATTTTTTCAATAAGGATTGTATGAGAGACTTTGTCAAATGCTTTGCTGAAGTCAAGATATACTATATCTACAGAATTTCCTTGATCCACCCAATCAGTGATACCGTCATAGAAGGAAATTAAGTTAGTCTGACATGACTTATTAGTTACAAACCCATGCTGACTCTGTTTAATCACTTCATTCTTATCCAGGTATTGACATACATGTTGTTTAATAATTTGTTCAAAGATCTTTCCTGGTATAGAAGTCAGACTCACCGGCCTATAGTTGCCTGGGTCCACCTTCTTCCCCTTTTTGAAGATAGGAACAACATTTGCTCTTCTCCAGTCTTCTGGCACTTCTCCTGTTCTCCAAGAATTTTCAAAGATTATAGAGAGGGGTTCAAAAATTTCTTCTGCTATCTCCTTCAGTACTCTGGGGTGTAATTCATCTGGACCTGGAGACTTGAATTCATTTAGGCTAGCTAAGTGTTTCCTCACTATCTTTCTGTTTATAGATATCCTGGATTCTTCTATTCCCTTAATAGGACAGTGAATAACAGTTGATGTTACATTTCGTTTCTGAGAGAAAACAGATGCAAAATAGGAATTTAAAAGTTCAGCCTTCTCAGCATCCTGTCTTACCATTTCATCATTTTCATCCTGTAAAAATCCTATAGCATCTTTGACTTTTCTTTTACTTTTGACATATCCCCAAAATCCTTTATTATTGCTTTTGACATCTCTTGCAAGCCTCAATTCATATTCAGCTTTAGCTAATCTGATTTGTGCCCTGCAGGTTCTGCAGACAGCATTATATTCTTCTTTAGATATGCCTCCCTCTTTCCATTTTATAAACATTTTTTTCTTCCTTTTTAGCATGTGCTTAAGTTCTGTGTTCATCCATCCTGGTTTCCTTAACTGCTTCCTATTCTTCCCTCTTTTCGGAATTGTTAACAACTGTGCTTTGAGAATTTCATTTTTCAAGATTTCCCATCCTTCCTGGACATTTTTGTCTTTAAGGATATCCAGCCATTGGATCCCTCCAATTCTCTTTCTGAATCCCTTAAAATCTGCCTTTCTGAAATCTAACCTTGACGTCTGAGTCTTCACAGGTCTTCCGCCTCTAGTTATCCAAAATTCTAAAATAGCATGGTCGCTACCTCCTAGGGTCCCAGCCACTTTTACCTCCTCAACCATTTCCTCCCTGTTTATAAGGATTAGATCCAAGGTAGCAGTTGTTTTCTCCCTTACCTTTTGGAAGATAAAGTTGTCAGCAAGAGAGGATAAGAATTTCCTAGACCTTAGTTTTGCCTGAGAGAGATTCCCAACAAATGTCTGGATAGTTGAAATCTCCCATGACAACTATGTCATATTTTTTGGAGAACTTGGCCATTTGATGCATAAAGAGTTCATCCATAGCTTCAGCTTGCACAGGCGGCCTGTAGTAAATGCCTACAATGGTGTCCTTTCCATTGTTCTGTCCTTGTATTCTTACCCAAACAGTTTCCACAGAACTCCCAGTCTCTGAAGCTTCAATCTCTGTGCAGATATACGCGTTTCTAACATACAATGCGACACCCCCTCCTCGTTTATCAAGTCTGTGTCTTGCAAATAAGTTGTATCCTTCTAGTCTTGTATTCCAATCATGTGTGTTGTCCCACCAAGTTTCAGTGATTCCAATGACATCATATTTCTTTTCCTGTGTTAGTAGTTCCAATTCTCCTTGTTTGTTGCCCATGCTTTGTGCATTAGTATAGAAACATTTTAGTTTGTGATTGGTTTCTCTTTCTCCAATATTTTTATTAATTAGATTCTTTCGTCTTTGTTCTTCCTTTCCACTTCTAATAGCAGAGTTCTCAATGTAGTCCTCTGGCTGTGATCGAGGGGCCTAGGGCATCGTAGGAGCCCCCCACAGCTACTGCTAGTTGTGTTGATAGGTTCAGGGGTCTGCAATCCGATAGCTGCTAACTTCTCTGGTTTTCTGGACTTGGCTAGCATTTCTATTTTTGCGTCCTACGGTGACTCAATCATAACAGCCTGTGTCTGCCTCCTGAAATATATACAGAGATTTAGTATGTTTAAACTATACCATATATACCTGCTATCTGACGATTCTGTACCCTTTTTCTACTTTTTATATTCTTGTCTAATCCATACTGAGCCTGTGAGCGTCTCTGTGTGACTCATGAAATATATACGGAGATTTACAATTATCCTTTGACTGTATACAGCTGTACGCTTCTGATACAGTACCATATATCTGATGTTATTTTGGGTACATTTTCTCCAAAATTTGGAAGTATGGTGGAAGATGCCGCGGACGTGGGCGTGGGGGGGCCAGCTGGTACTGATGGTGGTGGTGCATCTGCTGGTTGTGGCAAAAGCACAATAGCAGCTAAGGCAGGAGGTGTTGAGCCTGCATCATGGTCTGGCTCCAGAAGGCCTGGAAGGCTACCTTTTCTGGGAGTAGGTTAACCGCTTTTAAAGCCAGAGCATCAGGAACTGGTTTTGGCTTACATTGCGGAAACAGACTCCAGCTAATATGCCCTTCTCTTCTGAAGTTTCAAAAAATGCAAGCACTGAGTCGTCAAGTGCTGGCTCCTGGTCAGGAAGAACCCCTTTCCTTGTGTCCTTCACCCCCACCAAAAGTGAATGATGCAGCAGGCCACACTTCACATTAGTCCATGTAGCTCTTTCTCACATACCATGCCTGGGTTATCAAGTCAAATTGTGAATTCCCCAGACCAAGATGAATCTGACATGGAGTGTGGGTGGCCAGCCAGGGCAGTGGGGTTAATCGGTACTGGGCCTCAGAGGGATGTGTCACGGTGGTGGTGACCCGGTCCGTGGCCCTGGGTGTCCTTGCAAAGGGGTGAATAACGTTTATAGGTGAATGATACGTGACGCCACCTGTGGTTTCTGATCAGATTGACCAGTGCTGCAGTGTCACTTCCCTGGGACAGATGTTGTGGTGCAGCTAAGATGTAGAAGCCCTGCACAGGTAGGGCCGTAGTCGCAGGGCAGATGAAAGAGTTGGTGGATGGTGTGCAGTGCAGGATGTAGCAGAGCCGTGCGCCAGGCACAGGAGAAAGATGACAGACACAGTTCCTTTACCTGTACTTGGTAAGTGCCGTCCAGGACCCAGAGTACAGATGGAGAAGGAGTTGGTCAGCCTGGAAGCAAATTAGGAATTCTCTCTCTGCAGATAGGTAGTGTGGCCTCCATTCAAGCGCTTATCTGAGGTACTCGCAGTACTGAGTTCACTGAAGTTCCCCCTGTTGACTCTCTTTTTGAACTTTCTCGTATGGCAGGCAGCCGTAGCCTTTTCCTTTTGGCTCACACACGTCGCTGCTGGGGCCTCCGAGCCTTAGTTGGGAACAGAGCATTTACAGCTGCTACTTCCTCCGGTTTCTGCTGCAGGAACGTCAGTGTCCCTACAAACTCGGAGACCGGAATCCGGACCATGCGCTCCAGCTAGGAGTGAGCCTTAGCTCTGCTCATCCTCCAGCTCCCCTTCTCACATCCACACACTTCCCCTTCCCTTCACAGACTACCCTAACTTCCCTCCTCCCGACCACAGAGAGCAGCTCCTCAGTAGTCAGGTTCAGAGCTCTCCCTGCTGGCCTGGAGTGGGAACTGTGTTGTGTGTTGGTTTAACTGCTAGAGAGATCCTTCGTTGCTCCCAAGCATGACATCACACTCCCTAGGAGGAAGGTAATGCCACTGTGGCGACCGTACTCCTGGGGGCACCACAAGTGCACTGATGCCCAGCCACTGCTAGATGATTCTGCTGGTACATTGACCCAAACTACTACATTCCCCTCGCACTCTACACAGCCAGAATCTGACCCTGATGAAACTCAGGTTCTCCTTCCCGCATACTATACCACCTTACACGGTGACAAAGAAGAAGGTGCAGATGAAAGTGCAGGTTCCTTGAGCAGGTGGGGGGGCATACTCATGGGCGACGGCACTGGCACAGGGCCCCTCATAGTACGCAAAAGTGTCTCTGCCGATGTGAGGGCGGGAGGGCCCACCCGCCGTCAGACACACCGTCAGACACACCGCCGTACTATGAGGGGCCCTGTGCCAGTGCCGTCGCCAACGAGTGGGCCCCCCTGCTTGCACAGCACTTGCAAAGTTGAAATACTTACCTCTCCCTGCTCCACCGCCGTGACGTCTTCCGCGTTTCCTGACAGTGACATTCTGGTCAGAGAGCGCGATGACATCATGTCTGTACGCCTTCTGCCTAAACAGTCCAAGTGCAGAGAAATGGAAGCTGGGGACGACGAGGAGTCCAGAGTACAGGGATTCCCTAGCGAGGAGACATATTTAATTGTTTTAAAGGTTGGGTTCAATTTTTGAGGAGCACTATACTCTGGAGAATGATATATGGGGCCTACCATACAATGGAGCATTCCAAAGGTGGACATCAGACACTGGAGCAGCATTTACAGGGCCCATTATACACTGGAGCATTAGAAATGGGGCCCATTATATATGGAGCATTATTTGGGCCCATAAGACAGTGGAGCTTCATCCATGGAGACCAACATATACTGTAGCATTATGTGGAGCTCATCATATACTGTATCAAACATTATATGGGACCAATGATTCTGTATGAAGAAATATATGGGCCTCATTACTTTGTATGGCACACTATGCGGTGGCCATAAAACTGAAATGGAGTAATATACTGTCCGTTTTTGGAGCTATTGGAGAATTTAAAATGGATATCAGTGATGTGATGTAAGAAGTGAAGTATTTTTCATTGTACTATACCGCTATTTCTCTGCCGTATCAGAGGATCATGAATTGTGGCATGTGTTAAAGGAGCCCAGTGACACTCTTTGGCCCTGAGCCCACGAAAATCTGGAGCCAGTCCTACCCCCCCACAACTTTAGCCAAATAACCCCTAGTTTTCAATGCCTAACTATAATTATAAAGTAAATTAAGGTTGACAAGCTTAAGTAATAAGAATTGATGTTTTTGGCATTAAAATTGGCACTGTAGGTGTGTTTCCTGTCCTCCACTCACTGCCGACTTTTCTTCCCCAATGACTTGCATTGGGTTTCGTGTTTCAGTCGGCCTTCGACTTTTCACGATAATCGGCCGATTGCATTCGATCGACTTTTGCGAAAGTCAGGTGGTCCGAACCCGACTCGACCCGAAAAAAGGGAAAGTCGCTCATCTCTAGTCCCGGCAACAAAAACCTCAAGGCTGACGCTTTGTCCAGGTCTTTCTTGTCTGCAGATACCGAGGAAGAACCCACACACATCTTGGACCCTTCCAGGCTCATCACGGTGGCACCTGTCACGCTAACTTCGCCACCTCCTGGTAAAACTCTCGTGCCAGAGAAAAAACGGAGGTGGGTCTTACGCTGGGGGCATGCCTCCAAGCTTGCAGGTCATGTCAGCCTTAAAAAGACGCTTGTCCTGGTGTCCTGCTACTACTGGTGGCCCACCCTCCTCCAGGATGTCCGAAGTTTTGTCGCCTCTTGTCCGTCCTGTGCCAACAACAAGATTTCTAGACAGCTGCCCTCTGGTCTTCTATACCCGCTCCCAGTCCCTTCGGCTCCCTGGCAGCACATCACCATGGACTTTATTACCGATCTATCTCGGTCTGCAGACTGCACCGTCATCCTTGTGGTCATAGATTCTCCAAGATGGCACACTTCAGCTCTCTCCCTGGGTTACCCTCAGCGCCTGCCTTGGCGAAAGTTTTCATCCACCAAATCTTTCGTCTCCGTGGGCTGCCTCAGCATATTGTTTCGGACAGAGTCCAGTTCACCTCTTGATTTTGGAGCGCTCTATGCCAGTCTATGAACGACACACTTGACTTCTCCTCATCGTACCACCCACAGTTCAATGGTCAAGCGGAGTGGACTAACCAGAGTTTGGTGAATTATCTCTGGCATTTCTCTAATGCCCGCCGGAATGACTGGTCTGACTTACTCCCGTGGGCTGAATTCGCATATAACAATCGTATCAGCGAGTCTTCTGCCAAGTCGCCTTTTTTTGTCGTCTGCGGGTAACATCCAGGTGTACCCCTACCGGTTCCTCCTGTCTCGGATGTACCAGCGGCTGATCTTCTGTCCGGGGATTTCTCCAGTATCTGGCAGGAGACCAAGACCACTCTCGAGTTAGCATGTGACAGGGTGAAAAGACACGCAGACAAGAGACGCTTGAATTCCCCACTATATAGTCTGGGTGATAAGGTTTGGTTATCCTCCAAGTTCATTCATCTAAAGATCCCTTCGCATAAACTGAGTCCCCGGTACATTGGACCCTTTGAGGTCTTGGCTCGCATCAACAAAGTCTCCTGCAAACTGTGGCTTCCCGCCTCGCTCCGCATCCCTAATTCCTTTCAAGTGTCCCTTTTAAAACCTGTCATCCTCAATCAGTTCCATGCCTCTACTACCCAGTCACCTCCACATGTCTCCGCTGATGAAGTATTTGAAGTTAAAGACATTCTGGCCATGAGAAAGCAAAGAGGGAGGACCTTTTTGCTGGTTGATTGGAAGGGCTTTGGTCCCGAGGAGAGATCCTGGGAGCCTCGGGAGAGTATCCAGGCTCCTCGAATCTTGGCTAGGTTTCTTTCCAGCCTGCGGGTGGGGCACGTAAGGAGGGGGTACTGTCATGCCGCTGTCGCGGTCGCTGCCGGCTGTCATGCTGCCACTGCTGCCGGTCTCACCGCCGCTCCCCGCTCCCTGGCACACTTACCCATCGCCCCCGCACGCGCCCGCTCTGCCTCCTGCTCACCGACGGGCGCGCGCTCACACTGTGTTTAGGAGCGCATACGCACTCCGTCCATCCTGGGGGAGCCCGCTCCTGTCACTCTGGCCTGTGGGGGAACTGACCCGGAAGTCCTTGGCACATTCCCTATATCAGGCCACCTCTTCCTCCTGACGGTGCCTGATTGTCATTTGTGCCTAACAAGTGATTCTGGCCCCACGTCTCGCTGCGCATGTCCCTGTCTGCAGCTTCTGCTCCCCGTGCCTATATCTTATCCTCTTTCTCCATTCTCCTCTCTCCTAGTGACTGGCTGTCCGTGGTTCCATCCTGTCTGGTTCTGGTGTCCCAGCTGTGTCCTCCAGCCCATGCCTTGACCCTGCTGCCTTGTTCGTGTTTCCAGTCCTGCCCGCCGTCCGTGTTCCTGTCCTGGTGGTCTGCTGCCAGCCTCTCCGGTCTCCCGCTGTGACTCCTGAGTCCTTCCCCTGGGTACCAGCTGCCGAGGTGATAGTCTCCCATGGGTCTGCCCCTAACGCTCCCTGTATAGGGGATGGTCCACCTGGTCAGCTCGCCTGTGGGAGGTTCGTTGCCATGGTCCAGCGGGTCCACTCCAGGAGTACCTCCAAAAGTCTCACACACGTTTTCCTCAGATGATGTGGAATAAACAGAGTCACAGTCCTGTTCAACTTTAACAATAGCAGCTTTACTCATTTTTGTACACAGCACATCCATTTTCTTTACAGCGGTTACCTCAGATTCCACAGTGCACAACTCTGTCACTTTCCCTATGCTTTCTCTGTCTTCCTTCAGCATATCTCCGAAACGTCCCGTTCCATTCAGCATCACAGCATCCTCTCTGTCCAGCTTCAGCATTTTTGTGAGTTCCCCTGTCTGTTTTGCCTCAGACAAAAAGGTGTCTGCCCACGTAGCAAGCTGCCTCATAATGAGCAATCTGTGCAGCCGTTCTGCTGCCAACTGTCTCACTACCATCTGTAGTGTAGTCATCTCCACTTCTATGTTATGTGCTGCTGTGAACTGTTTGGCTGTGATCTGTGCTGCTGTGTTCTGTAGTGTTGTCATCTGTGGCCCTCAGGCACTGGGTGGCTGGACAAGTGTCTTTAACGCTACAGAGCTGACTGCCCTGTCAGGGTGCTCCTGCCCCAACTGATTCAAATTCCAGAAGATCCCTGACTTAACAGCTGTTAGTCCCTCCTAATTTAACTATTTACAAGCCGAGCATCTCTAACCCCATCTAGTGGGCACACTAGAGTACTACACTTTCCCTATCTATATAACAATGTCCAATGCTAAATACATATAACAGATACAATAAATAGATATTTACATGGCATGTACAATAAATACGAATAACGTTAAAGGGAAAGGGTACATAGCATACGACATCAAATTTATATATATATATATATATATATATATATATATATATACATACACACACATATATAATTTGTGCACTTGCGGACACTCCTTTGTGTCCCTTACACCACATTGATGTGTTTTTTTCAATTATTATATACTGCAGTATACTGATGAAGGTCCATTAATCACCGAAATGTTTTGTACCTATTTTGGATTGCATTAAAATTCTTCAACGGACGTCTATGAGTTGAGTGCCAAGTCTTATTTTCACTGATTGATTGGTTTGGGAACCTACTTGAGCACCATCACAGCTGTGCCACGATATACATTCTAAGTTTTACACAGACACCCCCCTGTCCACAAGGGCCCGGGAGGCATGGGAAGTGATGTGGCCAATGCATTTGCTGGTGTGGCAGCACACTTGCTCAAAACTCTAAAGGCCCCATCACACACAGCGAGATCGCCAGTGAGATCGTTGATTTTGTGATGCCACAGCGATCTCACCAGCGAGATCGCTGTGTGTGACATGTATCAGTGACCGGCCCCCCTGCCGGATATCGCTGATCGCGCTGGAACGTCCTGGGCCATTTTTTGATCATTGGTCTCCCGCTGGCGAGCGCACATCGCTGTGTGTGGCAGCGGGAGACCGACGATCAGTGATGCTGGGTGCTGGTTTCCAATGTAACAGAAGAAAAGAAGACCAAAGAACTGTCTGAGGACTTGAGAAACCAAATTGTGAGGAAGCATGAGCAATCTCAAGGCTACAAGTCCATCTCCAAAGACCTGAATGTTCCTGTGCGCAGTGTCATCAAGAAGTTTAAAGCCCATGGCTCTGTGGCTAACCTCCCTAGATGTGAGCGGAAAAGAAAAATTGACAAGAGATTTCAACGCAAGATTGTGCAGATGTTGGATAAAGAACCTCGACTAACATCCAAACAAGTTCAAGCTGCCCTGCAGTCCGAGGGTACAACAGTGTCAACCCGTACTATCCGTCGGCGTCTGAATGAAAAGGGACTGTATGGTAGGAGACCCAGGAAGACCCCACTTCTTACCCCGAGACATAAAAAGGCCAGGCTGGAGTTTGCCAAAACTTACCTTAAAAAGCCTAAAACGTTTTGGAAGAATGTTCTCTGGTCAGATGAGACAAAAGTAGAGCTTTTTGGGCAAAGGCATCAACATAGAGTTTACAGGAGAAAAAAAGAGGCATTCAAAGAAAAGAACACGGTCCCTACAGTCAAACATGGTGGAGGTTCCCTGATGTTTTGGGGTTGCTTTGCTGCCTCTGGCACTCAACTGCTTGACCGTGTGCATGGCATTATGAAGTCTGGCGACTACCAACAAATTTTGCAGCATAATGTAGGGCCCAGTGTGAGAAAGCTGGGTCTCCCTCAGAGGTCATGGGTCTTCCAGCAGGACAATGACCCAAAACACACTTCAAAAAGCACTGGAAAATGGTTTGAGAGAAAGCACTGGAGACTTCTAAGGTGGCCAGCAATGAGTCCAGACCTGAATCCCATAGAACACCTGTGGAGAGATCTAAAAATGGCAGTTTGGAGAAGGCACCCTTCAAATATCAGGGACCTGGAGCAGTTTGCCAAAGAAGAATCGTCTAAAATTCCAGCAGAGCATTGTAAGAAACTCATTGATGGTTACCGAAAGCGGTTGGTCGCAGTTATTTTGGCTAAAGGTTGTGCAACCAAGTATTAGGCTGAGGGTGCCAATACTTTTGTCTGGCCCATTTTTGGAGTTTTGTGTGAAATGATCAATGTTTTGCTTTTTGATTCATTCTCTTTTGTGTTTTTTCATTTAAGACAAATTAAATGAAGATAATAATACCAAAGAATTTGTATTTGCAATCATTTTCAGGAAGAAACTGAGTATTATCTGACAGAATTGCAGGGGTGTCAATACTTTTGGCCACAACTGTAGATTCTGATTGTCTGTGAGAGATGCTGTTTGCACTTGATCACCAAAAGTTCTGATAACAGGTTACCTATTTATTGGCACCATTAGGGACACCTAGATTTCTTTACAGAGAAGATCCTTTTTGCATTCACTCATAGCAGTGATCTTGCAAATGGTAAATTAAATGAACAAGTAGTAGAACCTTTGATTACACAATAATCAACATTTTCACATGAAACAAAAAACACAGGTTCTCCAAGTTATGTTTCAAATTAGAGATTATGCAAATTCTCCAGGTTCTGCAATATTTTTGTAAAAAAAATGATTTGAAGGTGATCTATTCACGGCGAATCTTGAAGAATTCATCTAGAAAATTCATCTCTCTCTTTAAAGGGAATCTGTCACCTGGTTTTGGTGGGCTATTTAAATTAGGTCTGACCAGTCCGATGGGCGGTGTTTCGGATCTTTGCCGCCTCCCCATCCTTGGCCGCTGTCTGCAGTTTTTTCATGAATACTTCCGGGGCTTAGTTAACCGGCACATGTGCAGTAAGGCTTTTCGGCTTTGCCTGCAGTTGGGTAAAGCTTACTGCGCGTGCGCGAGCCAAGAATGCTTAGTGTACACACGAAAGATGGCGGACACCTACTCCTATTCATGAAAAAACTGCGGATGGCGGCCAAGGATGGGGAGGTGGCAAAGATCCGAAACACCACCCATCGGACCGGACAGACCGCATTGAAATAGCACACCAAAACCAGGTGACAGATTCCCTTTAAGCTAGAGATTCCAAACTTTTTTTACTGTAAGAAGGAAGCAAAATTAATCAATTACATTGCACTATTATTATTATTTATATAGCACCATTGATTCCATGGTGCTGTACATAAGAAGGGGTTACATACAAATTACAGATATCACTTACAGTAAACAAACTTACAATGACAGACTGATACAGAGGGGAGAGGACCCTGCCCTTTCGGGCTTACATGCTACAGGATGGTGGGGAAGGAGACAGTAGGTTGATGGGTTGCAGCAGTTCCGGTGTTGGTTGAGGTGATATCTCCAGTAGTGGTGAGGAGGCAGCAGGGTCACTGCAGGCTGTAGGCTTTCTTGAATAGGTGGGTTTTCAGGTTCCGTCTGAAGGATCCAAATGTGGTTGATAGTCGGACATGTTGGGGCAAAGAATTCCAGAGGATGGGGGCTATTTAGGAGAAGTCTTAGAGGCGGTTGGGTGAGGAACGAATAAGTGTGGAGGAGAGAAGGAAGTTTTGGGATGACCGGAGATTACGTGAGGGAAGGTATCGGGAGATTAGTTCAGAGACATATGGAGGAGACAGGTTATAGATGGCCTTGTAGGTCAGTATTAGTAATTTGAACTGGAAACGCTGAGGGAATGGAAGCCAGTGAAGAGATTTGCAGAGGGGAGAAGCAGAGGAGTAGTGAGGAGAGAGATGAACTAGTCGGGCAGCAGAGTTGAGGATGGACTGGAGAGGTGTGAGGGTGTTAGAAGGAGGACCACAGAAAAGGATGTTGCAGTAGTCGTGGCGGGAGATGATGAGGGCGTGAACAAGCATTTTAGTAGATTGAGGATTGAGGAAAGGACGGATTCTGGAAATATTTTTGAGCTGGAGGCGACAGGAGGTAGAAAGAGCTTGGATGTGCAGTTTGAAGGACAGGGCAGAGTCAAGGGTTACTCCGAGGCAGCGGACTTCCGGTACTGGGAAAAGCGTGTTGTCATTAATTGTGATAGATAGGTCAGGTAAGGAAGATCTGTGAGATGGAGGAAAGATGATGAGTTCAGATTTGTCCACATTGAGCTTGAGGAAGCGAGAGGAGAAGGACGATATGGCTGATAGACACTCAGGGATTCTGGGCAGCAGAGAGGTGACGTCTGGGCCAGAGAGTTAGATCTGAGTGTTGTCAGCATAAAGGTGGTACTGGAATCCATGGGACTTTATGAGTTGACCAAGGTCAAGGGTATAAATTGAGAAGAGTAGGGGTCCTAGAACAGAGGATGGGATGAGGAAGTAGTGTGGGAGTGGGAGATGCTGAATGTGCGGTTGGAAAGGTATGAGGAGATCCAGTATAGGTCAATGTCTTTGATGCCAAAGGAGGAGAGGATCTGTAGTAGGAGGCAGTGGTCAACTGTGTCAAATGCAAAGGACAGGTCTAGAAGCAGGAGTATAGAGTATTGTCCGTTTGCTTTGGCTGTAAGTAGGTCGCTAGTAATTTTGGTCAGGGCTGTCTCAGTGGAGTGATGGGGCAGAAACCAGATTGTAGATTGTCAAAGAGCAAGTTAGATGAGAGGTGGGAGGAAAGTTCAGCGTGGATGTGCAGCTCCAGGAGTTTGGAAGCGAATGGGAGCAGTGATATTGGGCGATAGCTGGACATAGCGGTTGGGTCGAGGGTTGGCTTTTTAAGGATAGGTGTGATTGTGGCATGTTTAAAAGCAGAAGGGAAGGTACGGAACGTTAGCGATAGGTTGAAGAGGTGGGATAGGGATGGGATAAGTGTGGTGGTGAGGTTGGGGAGGAGGTAGGATGGGATGGGGTCAAGTGCACAGGTTGTGAGGTGCGATTTGGAGAAGAGGTGATTAAGCTCCCCTTCAGTGATGTTGGAGAGGGAGGTTATGGGGTTTGGGCATTGGTCTGGTATACAAAGGGGTTGTGGTGGTTGAACAATGAAGACTTGCCTTGTTTGGTCAATCTTATTTTTGAAGTGTGTGGCAAAGTCCTCAGCAGAGCTGAGGGAGGTTGGAGGGGGCAGTGGTGGGTGTTGGAGGGAGTTGAAAGTTTTGAATAACTGTTTGGGATTGTAGGATAGGGAAGATATGAGGGTTCTGAAGAAGGCCTGTTTAGCAGAGGTGAGGGCAGATTTGAAAGCGAGTGTTGCCTGTTTGAATGCAGTGAAGTCATCTTGCGAATTCGCTTTCTTCCAACGCCGCTCTGTAGCCCTGGACACTTGACGGAGCTTTTTAGTGGTGTTATTGTGCCAGGGTTGTCTGTTAGTACGTCGCATTCTGCCATGAACGAGAGGGGCGATCGTGTTAATAGCTGATGCGAGAGTGGCATTGTAGAAAGCAGTGCCACTGTCTGTGTCTTGGAGTGAGGATATGGATGCCAGTGGTAGAGTAGAGTCAGATAGCGTGTGGGTGTCTAGGTGTGCAAGGTTTCTGCGGGGTGCGCATGTTGCTGGACATGGGTGCCAGGAGAGGAGGACAGGGATGAGAAAGTGAGTAGATGGTGGTCAGATAGAGGGAGAGGGGAGGTTGTGAAGTTAGATAGGGAGCAGAGACGGGTGAAGACCAGGTCTAGTGTGTGTCCATCTGTGTGGGTGGCTGAGGAGGACCACTGAGTATGTCCAAAGGATGAAGTAAGGGACAGGAGTTTGGAGGCTGCTGACCAAAGGGTATCAGTGGGGATGGTGAAGTCACCCATGATGATAGTGGGGATGTCAGTTGAAAGAAAGTGAAGAAGCCAGGTAGAGAATTGGTTAATGAAGGCAGTGGTCAGGCCTGGAGGTCGGAATATGACGGCCACTTGGAGGTTGGAGGGAGAGTAGATGCGGACAGAGTGGACTTCATAAGAGGGGAGGATTAGGGAGGGAAGAGGTGGGATTGGGTTAAAGGTGCAGTTGGAGCACTACTCAGCAGCACTACTGCTGCTACCTGCCTTTTCACAATGTTCTTTGGCACTAGTGCCTTTTTTGTCACAATGTGGAATAACCTCTACCGTATTTTTCGGACTATAAGACGCACTGGACCATAAGACGCACCCCAAATTTTCAGAAGAAAAATAGGGAAAAAAATTAATGCGTCAAATGAGGGTCCGTCTTACAGTCCGAATTATTCTGCTTAATGCTGATTTGAAAACGGCAACGCATAGTGAGATCTCGGGAGACGAGATGTCGTCCCGGGAGACGAGAGCTTGTCTCCTGAGATCTCACTCTGCGCTTGCGCCGCCTCCGGCGGCCATTTTCCTGAAGCTCAATTCAGCATTACAACAATGTAATGCTGAATTGAGCTTCAGGAAAATGGCCGCAATGTAATGCTGAATTGAGCTTCAGGAAAATGACCGCCGCAGGTGGCGCAAGCGCAGAGTGAGATCTCAGTAGACGAGATTTCGTCTCCCGGGACGACATCTCGTCTCCCGAGATCTCACTATGAGCGGCCATTTTCAATTCAGCATTACAAGAATGGAAGCGCGGGGGCTCCTTTCACAAAATGCCGGCGGAGCCCCTGCACCACTGATCACCTGCAAAAGTGCCGCACCAGCCTGGGATGGATGTGCGGGGGCTCCAGGATTTCCACCAATGCCGGCGGAGCCCCCGCATCACCGATCATCTGCCAAATTGCCGCCCAGCAGCCTTGGATGGTGTCTCCTGGTAAATGCATCTGGACCATAAGACGCAACCCCATTTTTCCCCCAAATTTTTTGGGAAAAAAGTGCGTCTTATGGTCCGAAAAATACAATACATAGTAAAAGCATAAAATGGAGTTTCTTGGCCAGTCCCCATGATTTTTACTGGATGTGATAGTTCACCATGATTTGCCACATCTGTTGTTGTTAGATCTCTCTGTAACACTTCAATAGTGTCTGAAAGAGCACTGGCCATTTTTTAGAGGAGGGAGTGGGTGGATCCACAATTTCAATTGGTCGTGAATTGATCCAATCATGTCAAGTTCAAAATAGAATTTTATCAAAAGTATTTTCCTTCTTCTCTACATTACATCAAACTTTGTCCAACGTCTGGATATAAATGCCATACTTGTTTGTTACTCACATAACTTACTTTGGATTTGACAACCCTGACAAGTTGAAAATGAGTAGGGATAATGTAATCAAGTACAGCTGTTGTTACATATTACAAGCTACATGCATTGATATTTGGAAAAAGCAAGTGTTTCTTGCAGTAGGGGGTATGACCTTAAATACACGTTTCATCAAACCACATGCTTTACCAATATTTCTGCATCTCAGCCCAGGATTCACTGCATGCAGATGTTTCAGGCATCTACCAATGTCAGATTACTATTTTCAGCTGACCTTTTGTAAAGGAAGAAAAACAAGATTAATATCCATGTCCTTTACCTCTTAACCTTCATCACCATCAATACAACATTTTCCCTGTTCTAGACCAGACTGCACACAAATGTGACCAAATGGGATTGACTTAGTTTAACAACGGGTTATTTCATGCTTATAAAACATTAGGAAATTCAATTTTATCACATTTTTTTTTTTATCAGATATCAAAAGATATTTTGACTAAGAGATTACACAGAGAATCAAACCAGAGATGAATGAAAGCTTCTGAAATATATACTTTTCTATAGAAAAGTAGCATAATTTAAGAAATGATGAAAAGATCGTAAACTATACAAAGAAAATGTTGCTTATTCATTGTTTTAAGTTTAATGCTAGTTTATCAGTCTTTGGTATCTGTTCTAACAGGCTACCAGGTGGGCATCAGGACATTTTTTAGATAATAATGCCATTTAGAAGGAAAATCCTTAAATACTGTATATTACAAGTGACAATAAAGTCAAGAACAATAAGGGTGGTGTTTATAATACAACCATTTGAGTCATTTATACAGCTATTTGGCTGCTTAATAGAGCAACAATTATAAATCAAAATCTAGGAAAGGTATATATCTCTGTACTGTTTTAGCCAGTAGATAGAAAAATATTTAGACTTGAGAGTCCTCAGTGGCTGATACTAGAGTTGAGCGACTTTTGGTTTTTTAGGGTCGCGTTTCGTTTCGTGAAACCCGACTTTTCCAAAAGTCGGGTCGAGCAAGATCGTCCGATTATAGGGAAAAGTCGGGGTCGTCCCGAAACACGAAACCCAATGTAAGTCAATGGGGAATAAAAGTCGGCAGTGAGAGGAGGACAGGAAACACACCTACAGTGCCCATTTGAATGCCAAAAGCATCAATTCTTCTTACTTAAGCTTGTCAACCTTAATTAACTTCATAATACAAGTTACGCACTGAAAAATGGGGGTTATTTGGCTAAATTTGTGGGGGGGAAGGGCTGGCTGCAGGTTTTCATGTGCCCTGGGCGAAAGAGCGCCCCTTTAACACATACCACAACTCATCATGCTCCGATACGGCAGAGAAATAGCGGTATAGTACAATGAAAAATACCTCACTTTTTACATCTCATGACGAGGCCCATCTATTTCTCCATACAAAATCATTGGTCCCATATAATGTTTGAAACAGTATATGATGAGCTCCACATAATGCTACAGTATATGTTGGTCCCCATGGATGAAGCTCCACTGTCTTATGGGCCCAAATAATGCTCCAAACATAATGGGCCCCATTTCTAATGCTCTAGTGTATAATGGGCCCTGTAAATGCTGCTCCAGTGTCTGATGTCCACCTTTGGAATGTTCCAGTGTATGGTGGGCCCCATCTATCATTCTCCAGAGTATAATGCTCCCCAAAAATTGCTGTCCCAACATAGAAAACAATCAAATAAGTCTCCTCGCTAGGGAATCCCTGTACTTGTCTGGACAGGTGCTGTAGCTTGCTTAACAGCTCGCCAGCCGTTCTCACGCCCAGTATGGATTGCACGTGATTGCACAAAGGTTAGAAAGGGTACCGTATCCCTGGATAACATGTATGGATAGCGTACACATTCAAAATATATGTCTATACAGCATGAGGCAGGCTCAGACGGTGTTAGGCCCAGTATGGATTGCACGTCATTGCACAAAGGTTAGAAGGGGTACCGTATCCCCGGATAACATGTATGGATAGCGTACACATTCAAAATATATGTCTATACAGCATGAGGCAGGCTCAGACGGTGTTAGGCCCAGTATGGATTGAACGTCATTGCACAAAGGTTAGAAGGGGTACCATATCCCCGGATAACATGTATGGATAGCGTACACATTCAAAATATATGTCTATACAGCATGAGGCAGGCTCAGACGGTGTTAGGCCCAGTATGGATTGCACGTCATTGCACAAAGGTTAGAAGGGGTACCGTATCCCCGGATAACATGTATGGATAGCGTACACATTCAAAATATATGTCTATACAGCATGAGGCAGGCTCAGACGGTGTTAGGCCCAGTATGGATTGCACGTGATTGCACAAAGGTTAGAAAGGGTACCGTATCCCTGGATAACATGTATGGATAGCGTACACATTCAAAATATATGTCTATACAGCATGAGGCAGGCTCAGACAGTGTTAGACCCAGTATGGATTGCACGTCATTGCACAAAGGTTAGAAGGGGTACCGTATCCCCGGATAACATGTATGGATAGCGTACACATTCAAAATATATGTCTATACAGCATGAGGCAGGCTCAGACGGTGTTAGGCCCAGTATGGATTGCACGTCATTGCACAAAGGTTAGAAGGGGTACCGTATCCCCGGATAACATGTATGGATAGCGTACACATTCAAAATATATGTCTATACAGCATGAGGCAGGCTCAGACGGTGTTAGGCCCAGTATGGATTGCACGTCATTGCACAAAGGTTAGAAGGGGTACCGTATCCCCGGATAACATGTATGGATAGCGTACACATTCAAAATATATGTCTATACAGAATGAGGCAGGCTCAGACGGTGTTAGGCCCAGTATGGATTGCACTTCATTGCACAAAGGTTAGAAGGGGTACCGTATCCCCGGATAACATGTATGGATAGCGTACACATTCAAAATATATGTCTATACAGCATGAGGCAGGCTCAGACGGTGTTAGGCCCAGTATGGATTGCACGTCATTGCACAAAGGTTAGAAGGGGTACCGTATCCCCGGATAACATGTATGGATAGCGTACACATTCAAAATATATGTCTATACAGCATGAGGCAGGCTCAGACGGTGTTAGGCCCAGTATGGATTGCACGTCATTGCACAAAGGTTAGAAGGGGTACCGTATCCCCGGATAACATGTATGGATAGCGTACACATTCAAAATATATGTCTATACAGCATGAGGCAGGCTCAGACGGTGTTAGGCCCAGTATGGATTGCACGTCATTGCACAAAGGTTAGAAGGGGTACCGTATCCCCGGATAACATGTATGGATAGCGTACACATTCAAAATATATGTCTATACAGCATGAGGCAGGCTCAGACGGTGTTAGGCCCAGTATGGATTGCACGTCATTGCACAAAGGTTAGAAGGGGTACCGTATCCCCGGATAACATGTATGGATAGCGTACACATTCAAAATATATGTCTATACAGCATGAGGCAGGCTCAGACGGTGTTAGGCCCAGTATGGATTGCACGTCATTGCACAAAGGTTAGAAGGGGTACCGTATCCCCGGATAACATGTATGGATAGCGTACACATTCAAAATATATGTCTATACAGCATGAGGCAGGCTCAGACGGTGTTAGGCCCAGTATGGATTGCACGTCATTGCACAAAGGTTAGAAGTGGTACCGTATCCCCGGATAACATGTATGGATAGCGTACACATTCAAAATATATGTCTATACAGCATGAGGCAGGCTCAGACGGTGTTAGGCCCAGTATGGATTGCACGTCATTGCACAAAGGTTAGAAGGGGTACCGTATCCCCGGATAACATGTATGGATAGCGTACACATTCAAAATATATGTCTATACAGCATGAGGCAGGCTCAGACGGTGTTAGGCCCAGTATGGATTGCACGTCATTGCACAAAGGTTAGAAGGGGTACCGTATCCCCGGATAACATGTATGGATAGCGTACACATTCAAAATATATGTCTATACAGCATGAGGCAGGCTCAGACGGTGTTAGGCCCAGTATGGATTGCACGTCATTGCACAAAGGTTAGAAGGGGTACCGTATCCCCGGATAACATGTATGGATAGCGTACACATTCAAAATATATGTCTATACAGCATGAGGCAGGCTCAGACGGTGTTAGGCCCAGTATGGATTGCACGTGATTGCACAAAGGTTAGAAAGGGTACCGTATCCCTGGATAACATGTATGGATAGCGTACACATTCAAAATATATGTCTATACAGCATGAGGCAGGCTCAGACGGTGTTAGACCCAGTATGGATTGCACGTCATTGCACAAAGGTTAGAAGGGGTACCGTATCCCCGGATAACATGTATGGATAGCGTACACATTCAAAATATATGTCTATACAGCATGAGGCAGGCTCAGACGGTGTTAGGCCCAGTATGGATTGCACGTCATTGCACAAAGGTTAGAAGGGGTACCGTATCCCCGGATAACATGTATGGATAGCGTACACATTCAAAATATATGTCTATACAGCATGAGGCAGGCTCAGACGGTGTTAGGCCCAGTATGGATTGCACGTCATTGCACAAAGGTTAGAAGGGGTACCGTATCCCCGGATAACATGTATGGATAGCGTACACATTCAAAATATATGTCTATACAGCATGAGGCAGGCTCAGACGGTGTTAGGCCCAGTATGGATTGCACGTCATTGCACAAAGGTTAGAAAGGGTGCCGTATCCCCGGATAACATGTATGGATAGCGTACACATTCAAAATATATGTCTATACAGCATGAGGCAGGCTCAGACGGTGTTAGGCCCAGTATGGATTGCACGTCATTGCACAAAGGTTAGAAGGGGTACCGTATCCCCGGATAACATGTATGGATAGCGTACACATTCAAAATATATGTCTATACAGCATGAGGCAGGCTCAGACGGTGTTAGGTCCAGTATGGATTGCACGTCATTGCACAAAGGTTAGAAGGGGTACCGTATCCCCGGATAACATGTATGGATAGCGTACACATTCAAAATATATGTCTATACAGCATGAGGCAGGCTCAGACGGTGTTAGGCCCAGTATGGATTGCACGTCATTGCACAAAGGTTAGAAGGGGTACCGTATCCCCGGATAACATGTATGGATAGCGTACACATTCAAAATATATGTCTATACAGCATGAGGCAGGCTCAGACGGTGTTAGGCCCAGTATGGATTGCACGTCATTGCACAAAGGTTAGAAGGGGTACCGTATCCCCGGATAACATGTATGGATAGCGTACACATTCAAAATATATGTCTATACAGCATGAGGCAGGCTCAGACGGTGTTAGGTCCAGTATGGATTGCACGTCATTGCACAAAGGTTAGAAGGGGTACCGTATCCCCGGATAACATGTATGGATAGCGTACACATTCAAAATATATGTCTATACAGCATGAGGCAGGCTCAGACGGTGTTAGGCCCAGTATGGATTGCACGTCATTGCACAAAGGTTAGAAGGGGTACCGTATCCCCGGATAACATGTATGGATAGCGTACACATTCAAAATATATGTCTATACAGCATGAGGCAGGCTCAGACGGTGTTAGGCCCAGTATGGATTGCACGTCATTGCACAAAGGTTAGAAGGGTTACCGTATCCCCGGATAACATGTATGGATAGCGTACACATTCAAAATATATGTCTATACAGCATGAGGCAGGCTCAGACGGTGTTAGGCCCAGTATGGATTGCACGTCATTGCACAAAGGTTAGAAGGGGTACCGTATCCCCGGATAACATGTATGGATAGCGTACACATTCAAAATATATGTCTATACAGCATGAGGCAGGCTCAGACGGTGTTAGGCCCAGTATGGATTGCACGTCATTGCACAAAGGTTAGAAGGGGTACCGTATCCCCGGATAACATGTATGGATAGCGTACACATTCAAAATATATGTCTATACAGCATGAGGCAGGCTCAGACGGTGTTAGGCCCAGCATGGATTGCACGTCATTGCACAAAGGTTAGAAGGGGTACCGTATCCCCGGATAACATGTATGGATAGCGTACACATTCAAAATATATGTCTATACAGCATGAGGCAGGCTCAGACGGTGTTAGGCCCAGTATGGATTGCACGTCATTGCACAAAGGTTAGAAGGGGTACCGTATCCCCGGATAACATGTATGGATAGCGTACACATTCAAAATATATGTCTATACAGCATGAGGCAGGCTCAGACGGTGTTAGGCCCAGTATGGATTGCACGTCATTGCACAAAGGTTAGAAGGGGTACCGTATCCCCGGATAACATGTATGGATAGCGTACACATTCAAAATATATGTCTATACAGCATGAGGCAGGCTCAGACGGTGTTAGGCCCAGTATGGATTGCACGTCATTGCACAAAGGTTAGAAGGGGTACCGTATCCCCGGATAACATGTATGGATAGCGTACACATTCAAAATATATGTCTATACAGCATGAGGCAGGCTCAGACGGTGTTAGGCCCAGTATGCATTGCACGTCATTGCACAAAGGTTAGAAGGGGTACCGTATCCCCGGATAACATGTATGGATAGCGTACACATTCAAAATATATGTCTATACAGCATGAGGCAGGCTCAGACGGTGTTAGGCCCAGTATGGATTGCACGTCATTGCACAAAGGTTAGAAGGGGTACCGTATCCCCGGATAACATGTATGGATAGCGTACACATTCAAAATATATGTCTATACAGCATGAGGCAGGCTCAGACGGTGTTAGGCCCAGTATGGATTGCACGTCATTGCACAAAGGTTAGAAGGGGTACCGTATCCCCGGATAACATGTATGGATAGCGTACACATTAAAAATATATGTCTATACAGCATGAGGCAGGCTCAGACGGTGTTAGGCCCAGTATGGATTGCACGTCATTGCACAAAGGTTAGAAGGGGTACCGTATCCCCGGATAACATGTATGGATAGCGTACACATTCAAAATATATGTCTATACAGCATGAGGCAGGCTCAGACGGTGTTAGGCCCAGTATGGATTGCACGTCATTGCACAAAGGTTAGAAGGGGTACCGTATCCCCGGATAACATGTATGGATAGCGTACACATGTCTATACAGCATGAGGCAGGCTCAGACGGTGTTAGGCCCAGTATGGATTGCACGTCATTGCACAAAGGTTAGAAGGGGTACCGTATCCCCGGATAACATGTATGGATAGCGTACACATTCAAAATATATGTCTATACAGCATGAGGCAGGCTCAGACGGTGTTAGGCCCAGTATGGATTGCACGTCATTGCACAAAGGTTAGAAGGGGTACCGTATCCCCGGATAACATGTATGGATAGCGTACACATTCAAAATATATGTCTATACAGCATGAGGCAGGCTCAGACGGTGTTAGGCCCAGTATGGATTGCACGTCATTGCACAAAGGTTAGAAGGGGTACCGTATCCCCGGATAACATGTATGGATAGCGTACACATTCAAAATATATGTCTATACAGCATGAGGCAGGCTCAGACGGTGTTAGGCCCAGTATGGATTGCACGTCATTGCACAAAGGTTAGAAGTGGTACCGTATCCCCGGATAACATGTATGGATAGCGTACACATTCAAAATATGTCTATACAGCATGAGGCAGGCTCAGACGGTGTTAGGCCCAGTATGGATTGCACGTCATTGCACAAAGGTTAGAAGGGGTACCGTATCCCCGGATAACATGTATGGATAGCGTACACATTCAAAATATATGTCTATACAGCATGAGGCAGGCTCAGACGGTGTTAGGCCCAGTATGGATTGCACGTCATTGCACAAAGGTTAGAAGGGGTACCGTATCCCCGGATAACATGTATGGATAGCGTACACATTCAAAGTATATGTCTATACAGCATGAGGCAGGCTCAGACGGTGTTAGGCCCAGTATGGATTGCACGTCATTGCACAAAGGTTAGAAGCGGTACCGTATCCCCGGATAACATGTATGGATAGCGTACACATTCAAAATATATGTCTATACAGCATGAGGCAGGCTCAGACGGTGTTAGGCCCAGTATGGATTGCACGTCATTGCACAAAGGTTAGAAGGGGTACCGTATCCCCGGATAACATGTATGGATAGCGTACACATTCAAAATATATGTCTATACAGCATGAGACAGGCTCAGACGGTGTTAGGCCCAGTATGGATTGCACGTCATTGCACAAAGGTTAGAAGGGGTACCGTATCCCCGGATAACATGTATGGATAGCGTACACATTCAAAATATATGTCTATACAGCATGAGGCAGGCTCAGACGGTGTTAGGCCCAGTATGGATTGCACGTCATTGCACAAAGGTTAGAAGGGGTACCGTATCCCCGGATAACATGTATGGATAGCGTACACATTCAAAATATATGTCTATACAGCATGAGGCAGGCTCAGACGGTGTTAGGCCCAGTATGGATTGCACGTCATTGCACAAAGGTTAGAAGGGGTACCGTGTCCCCGGATAACATGTATGGATAGCGTACACATTCAAAATATATGTCTCAGGAGGCAGGCTCAGACAGTGTCAGGCACAGTATGGATTTGACGGCCCAGATTACACAGCGGAGGAGCAGGGAGAGGTAAAGATTGCAAATGCTGGGGCCCTGGCCAAGCAAGGGGGGCCCACTCATGGGCATCGGTACTGGCACTGGGCCCCTCATAGTACAGCGGTGTGTCTGACGGCGGGTGTGCACCACCACCGTCAGAGACACTTGATTGCACTATGAGGGACCCTGTGCCAGTGCCCGCGCCCAAGAGTCGGCCTACCCACCTGTCCAGGGCAACGGCACTCGCACGGTGTCGTGCGCTAGGTGGTGACCCCGGCCATGGGGGGGAGGCAGCACAGTTAGGGAGTTTTAGAAAGTGGCATATGTTGATGTTGGACATTCAACTGATGCAAAAGGCGAAATAGGTGAAGTACCAGGAAGAGGTGGACCAAAGCAAGCCATTTTTCTGTCACCCTATGTGTCATCAGGGGAAGGTGGGACAAAATCCTTGGAAACCCATGCGTGGTTCATTTTAATGAAGGTTAGATCATCCACATTTTGGGTTGACAGACGGGTCCTTTTTTCTGTCAGGATTGATCCAGCTGCACTGAAGACTCTTTCCGATAGCACACTTGCAGCTGGGCAAGCGAGCTCCTGTAAGGCATATTGTGCCAATTCAGGCCAGGTGTCCAGTTTAGCGGCCCAATAGTCAAAGGGGAATGACCTGTGTGGGAGAACATCGATATGGGAGGAAAAGTAGTTTGTAACCATAGTTGACAACTGCTGTCTCCTGTCACTTTCCATCGATGCAGTATTACCAGTTGTGTGAGCGGTATTTGAAAAATCAGTCCACAACATTGTCATGAAACCCCTGTCTCCAACGCCACTTCTGCTGTGTGCACCACGAACACCTCTGCCAAGCTGCCCCCGGCCCGTACGGCTCGTGTGAGAACCATCACCGCTGCTGTGTGCTGGGAATGCCTCAAGCAACCGATTTACCAGAGTTGCTTGTTTATTAGCCAATATTAGGTCAAGGTTCTCCTGTGGCATGATGTTTTGTAATTTGCCTTTATATCGTGGATCCAGGATGCTGGCCAACCAGTAGTCGTCATCGTTCATCATTTTGGCAATGCGGGGGTCCCTTTTTAGGATCCGCAAGGCATAATCTGACATGTGGGCCAATGTTCCCGGTGTCAATGATGCACTGCGAGTGCTGGGTGGAGGAGCACTTTCTGGCAAATCCACATCCCTCCAGTCACGCACAAACCCTGTACCAGACCTTGCCACGCCAACATTTTCACTTGCCCCACGAGATGCATCCTCCTCCCCTAAGTAATCATCCCCATCATCCTCCTCCTCCTCTTCTTCCTCCACCTCGTCCAGGAGCGGTCCCTGAGCAGACAATGGCTGAATGTCATCAAGGATTCCCTCCTCCTCTTCCTCCTCATCAACATTGGCTGCAGACGCCTGCTCCTTAAGGTGCGTCAAAGTTTGCATGAGCAGACGCATAAGTGGGATGCTCATGCTTAGGATGGCGTCGTCTGCGCTTACCAGCCGTGTGCATTCCTCAAAACACTGAAGGACTTTACAAAGGTCTTTCAGCTTCGACCACTGCACACCTGTCAACTCCATGTCTGCTCTCAAAGTGCCTGGCCGTGTATCCTCCCACAAATGCATTATGGCCTGCCTCTGCTCGCACAGCCGCTCCACCATGTGCAGGGTGGAGTTCCACCTTGTTGCAATGTCGATAATGAGGCGGTGGTTGGGAAGGTGGAGCAATCGCTGCAGCTTCTGCATACGAACGGAGGGTACAGGCGACCGGCGGATGTGCGCGCACAGTCTTCGCACCTTCTGGAGCAGGGCTGTTAACTCCGGATAATTTTTGAGGAAGCACTGCACCACCAGGTTCAAGGTGTGAGCCAAGCAAGGTATGTGGCTGAGTTTTGAAAGGGCTATGGCTGCCACAAAATTACGGCCGTTATCACTAACTACCTTGCCTGCCTCAAGATGTACACTGCCCAGCCATGACTCAGTTTGTCGCTTCAAGTACTCGGCCAGCACCTCGGCGGTGTGTCTGTCGCCCAAACACATCATCTGCAACACAGCCTGCTGACGTTTTCCACTAGCTGCTCGATAGGGGGACACATCGTGTGCAACAGTGGCAGCTGCAGATGGAGTGCTCGTACGACTGCGCTCTGTGGACGAGCTGTCGCTTCTGGAGGAGGAGGAGGAGGAGGAGGGTCGAACGCCTACAGCCAACTGTTTCCTATACCGTGGGCTAGGCAGCACTGTCCCACCACCGCTGTCCCCTGTGGACCCTGCATCCACCACATTAACCCAGTGCGCAGTGATGGACACGTAACGGCCCTGGCCATGCCGACTGGACCATGCATCAGTTGTGAGGTGCACCTTTCCGCTCACTGACTGCTTGAGTGCATGGACAATGCGGTCTTTCACATGATGGTGGAGGGCTGGGATGGCTTTGCGAGAGAAGAAGTGGCGACTGGGTAGGTCATAGCGTGGTACTGCATAGGCCATGAGTTCGCGGAAAGCTGTGCTTTCCACCAACCGAAAGGGCATCATCTCAAACGAGATTAGTTTGGCAATGTGGGCGTTCAAACCCAGTGTACGCAGATGAGAGACTGAGTACTTTCTTGACCTACTCATAGTGTCTGGGAGGGTGAGCTGGACTTGAGAGCTGCATATGGTGGAAGTAGCGGTGGACAGGGCGGACTGAGAGAGGGTTAATGATGGTGATGGAGTTGTTGTTCTTTCTGATGGCCTAGAATCAGTCTTTCGTTGATATAACAGTGGGATTCCCTGACTGCTGTGGCCTTGCAACGACACCTCAACATTTGCTGCTGTGCTAACCGGTGGGCTTACAGTGGGGGAAACAATGTAGCGTTGCTGACTACCTTCGTTGTGATCAGTTGCACATGTGGCACTTGAGGTTTGGTGTTGTGTCCACGCTTGCAAGTGCATGCTGGTTAAATGTCTAAGCATGCAACTGGTATTCAAATTTTTCAGATTTTTCCCTCGGCTAAAGGTCTTTGCGCACTTCTTACAGATAACCTTGGCCTGATCATGAGGATTTTGTTCAAAAAACTGCCACACTGCACTCTTCCTACTTTGGCAGACATTTTGCGGCCTAGCACGCTGTGATCTTTTGACCCTCTGGACAAGCTGTCCAGCAACTCTTTTGATGTTTGGAACCTGTCTTTGGAGTGCTCCGGGCCTGCCAGATAACAGCTGTTGCGATGTCGATGTCTGCTGTGGATGCTCCTCATCTGAGCTATTGGAAGCAGCACCCTCTTCCCCCAATGGATGCCAATCTGGGTCAACAACTGGGTCATCCATCACCTCCTCTTCTATGTCATGTGCACCTCTCTCTGTGTCACCGTGTATGGTGGTATAGTGTGCGGGAAGGGGCACCTGAGTCTCATTAGGGTCAAAATCTGGCTCTGTACACTGCGAGGACAATGTAGTGCTCTGAGTGAATGTACCAGCAGAATCATCCATCAGCGGCTGTGCATCAGTGCACTCCATGTCAGATTCATCTTGGCCTGGGTAATTCACCATTTGACTTGATAATCCAGGCATGGTATGTGAAAACAGCTCCATGGAGTAATCAGTAGTATGGTCTGCGTCATCCTTCAATCTTGGTTGGGGTGAAGGACACAAGGAAAGGTGTGGTTCATGAACATGAGCCTCCAATGACGACTCAGTGCTTTTACTTTTTACAACTGAAGAAGAGGAGGCGATAGAGCTGGAGGCTGAGTCAGCAATGTAAGACAAAACTTTTTCCTGATGCTCTGCCTTTAAAAGCGGTTTGCCAACTCCTAGAAAACTAAGCGTTCGAGTCCTTATGTAGCCAGACGATGACGCAGGGTCAGCACCTCCTGCATTCGGTCCTATTTTGCTCTTGCCACTACCATCAGATCCACCACCAACACCATCATTACCAGCTGCCAACCCCCGCCCAATTCCACGGCCTCTTCCACCAGCCTTCCTCATTTTTGGTAGAAATGTAGACAAAATCCAACAAACTATATAGTAATGTAAAACAAGGTACAAGGTGTCTATAGGACAGGGGAGTTTTAGAATTTCTGCACACACTTGTGGACAGTGGACACTTGTGGATTGTGTGCGGCCCACTGATATCTGAGCGCTATGTGACACGCTCGATGGCACAGCTGCCTGTGACCAAAGTGACGAGAGGATAATGGAGATTTTGAATCTCTGCGTACACTTGTGGACAGTGGACACTTGTGGATTGTGTGCGGCCCACTGATATCTGAGCGCTATGTGACACGCTCGATGGCATAGCTGCCTGTGACCAAAGTGACGAGAGGATAATGGAGATTTTGAATCTCTGCGTACACTTTTGGACACTGGACACTTGTGGATTGTGTGCGGCCCACTGATATCTGAGCGCTATGTGACACGCTCGATGGCACAGCTGCCTGTGACCAAAGTGACGAGAGGATAATGGAGATTTTGAATCTCTGCGTACACTTTTGGACACTGGACACTTGTGGATTGTGTGGCCCACTGATATCTGAGCGCTATGTGACACGCTCAATGGCACAGCTGCCTGTGACCAAAGTGACGAGAGGATAATGGAGATTTTGAATCTCTGCGTACACTTTTGGACACTGGACACTTGTGGATTGTGTGCGGCCCACTGATATCTGAGCGCTATGTGACACGCTCAATGGCACAGCTGCCTGTGACCAAAGTGACGAGAGGATAATGGAGATTTTGAATCTCTGCGTACACTTTTGGACACTGGACACTTGTGGATTGTGTGCGGCCCACTGATATCTGAGCGCTATGTGACACGCTCAATGGCACAGCTGCCTGTGACCAAAGTGACGAGAGGATAATGGAGATTTTGAATCTCTGCGTACACTTGTGGACACTGGACACTTGTGGATTGTGTGCGGCCCACTGATATCTGAGCGCTATGTGACACGCTCGATGGCACAGCTGCCTGTGACCAAAGTGACGAGAGGATAATGGAGATTTTTAATCTCTGCGTACACTTGTGGACAGTGGACACTTGTGGATTGTGTGTGGCCCACTGATATCTGAGCGCTATGTGACACGCTCGATGGCACAGCTGCCTGTGACCAAAGTGACGAGAGGATAATGGAGATTTTGAATCTCTGCGTACACTTTTGGACACTGGACACTTGTGGATTGTGTGCGGCCCACTGATATCTGAGCGCTATGTGACACGCTCGATGGCACAGCTGCCTGTGACCAAAGTGACGAGAGGATAATGGAGATTTTGAATCTCTGCATACACTTTGGACACTGGACACTTGTGGATTGTGTGTGGCCCACTGATATCTGAGCGCTATGTGACACGCTCGATGGCACAGCTGCCTGTGACCAAAGTGACGAAAGGATAATGGAGATTTTGAATCTCTGCGTACACTTTTGGACACTGGACACTTGTGGATTGTGTGCGGCCCACTGATATCTGAGCGCTATGTGACACGCTCGATGGCACAGCTGCCTGTGACCAAAGTGACGAGAGGATAATGGAGATTTTGAATCTCTGCGTACACTTGTGGACAGTGGACACTTGTGGATTGTGTGCGGCCCACTGATATCTGAGCGCTATGTGACACGCTCGATGGCACAGCTGCCTGTGACCAAAGTGACGAGAGGATAATGGAGATTTTGAATCTCTGCGTACACTTTTGGACACTGGACACTTGTGGATTGTGTGCGGCCCACTGATATCTGAGCGCTATGTGACACGCTCGATGGCACAGCTGCCTGTGACCAAAGTGACGAGAGGATAATGGAGATTTTGAATCTCTGCGTACACTTTTGGACACTGGACACTTGTGGATTGTGTGCGGCCCACTGATATCTGAGCGCTATGTGACACGCTCGATGGCACAGCTGCCTGTGACCAAAGTGACGAGAGGGTAATGGAGATTTTGAATCTCTGCGTACACTTGTGGACAGTGGACACTTGTGGATTGTGTGCGGCCCACTGATATCTGAGCGCTATGTGACACGCTCGATGGCACAGCTGCCTGTGACCAAAGTGACGAGAGGATAATGGAGATTTTGAATCTCTGCGTACACTTTTGGACACTGGACACTTGTGGATTGTGTGCGGCCCACTGATATCTGAGCGCTATGTGACACGCTCGATGGCACAGCTGCCTGTGACCAAAGTGACGAGAGGATAATGGAGATTTTGAATCTCTGCGTACACTTGTGGACAGTGGACACTTGTGGATTGTGTGCGGCCCACTGATATCTGAGCGCTATGTGACACGCTCGATGGCACAGCTGCCTGTGACCAAAGTGACGAGAGGATAATGGAGATTTTGAATCTCTGCGTACACTTTTGGACACTGGACACTTGTGGATTGTGTGCGGCCCACTGATATCTGAGCGCTATGTGACACGCTCGATGGCACAGCTGCCTGTGACCAAAGTGACGAGAGGATAATGGAGATTTTGAATCTCTGCGCACACTTTTGGACACTGGACACTTGTGGATTGTGTGCGGCCCACTGATATCTGAGCGCTATGTGACACGCTCGATGGCACAGCTGCCTGTGACCAAAGTGACGAGAGGATAATGGAGATTTTGAATCTCTGCGTACACTTGTGGACAGTGGACACTTGTGGATTGTGTGCGGCCCACTGATATCTGAGCGCTATGTGACACGCTCGATGGCACAGCTGCCTGTGACCAAAGTGACGAGAGGATAATGGAGATTTTGAATCTCTGCGTACACTTTTGGACACTGGACACTTGTGGATTGTGTGCGGCCCACTGATATCTGAGCGCTATGTGACACGCTCGATGGCACAGCTGCCTGTGACCAAAGTGACGAGAGGATAATGGAGATTTTGAATCTCTGCGTACACTTTTGGACACTGGACACTTGTGGATTGTGTGCGGCCCACTGATATCTGAGCGCTATGTGACACGCTCGATGGCACAGCTGCCTGTGACCAAAGTGACGAGAGGATAATGGAGATTTTGAATCTCTGCGTACACTTTTGGACACTGGACACTTGTGGATTGTGTGCGGCCCACTGATATCTGAGCGCTATGTGACACGCTCGATGGCACAGCTGCCTGTGACCAAAGTGACGAGAGGATAATGGAGATTTTGAATCTCTGCGTACACTTTTGGACACTGGACACTTGTGGATTGTGTGCGGCCCACTGATATCTGAGCGCTATGTGACACGCTCGATGGCACAGCTGCCTGTGACCAAAGTGACGAGAGGATAATGGAGATTTTGAATCTCTGCGTACACTTGTGGACAGTGGACACTTGTGGATTGTGTGCGGCCCACTGATATCTGAGCGCTATGTGACACGCTCGATGGCACAGCTGCCTGTGACCAAAGTGACGAGAGGATAATGGAGATTTTGAATCTCTGCGTACACTTGTGGACAGTGGACACTTGTGGATTGTGTGCGGCCCACTGATATCTGAGCGCTATGTGACACGCTCGATGGCACAGCTTCCTGTGACCAAAGTGACGAGAGGATAATGGAGATTTTGAATCTCTGCGTACACTTGTGGACAGTGGACACTTGTGGATTGTGTGCGGCCCACTGATATCTGAGCGCTATGTGACACGCTCGATGGCACAGCTGCCTGTGACCAAAGTGACGAGAGGATAATGGAGATTTTGAATCTCTGCGTACACTTTTGGACACTGGACACTTGTGGATTGTGTGCGGCCCACTGATATCTGAGCGCTATGTGACACGCTCGATGGCACAGCTGCCTGTGACCAAAGTGACGAGAGGATAATGGAGATTTTGAATCTCTGCGTACACTTGTGGACAGTGGACACTTGTGGATTGTGTGCGGCCCACTGATATCTGAGCGCTATGTGACACGCTCGATGGCACAGCTGCCTGTGACCAAAGTGACGAGAGGATAATGGAGATTTTGAATCTCTGCGTACACTTTTGGACACTGGACACTTGTGGATTGTGTGCGGCCCACTGATATCTGAGCGCTATGTGACACGCTCGATGGCACAGCTGCCTGTGACCAAAGTGACGAGAGGATAATGGAGATTTTGAATCTCTGCGTACACTTTTGGACACTGGACACTTGTGGATTGTGTGCGGCCCACTGATATCTGAGCGCTATGTGACACGCTCGATGGCACAGCTGCCTGTGACCAAAGTGACGAGAGGATAATGGAGATTTTGAATCTCTGCGCACACTTTTGGACACTGGACACTTGTGGATTGTATGCGGCCCACTGATATCTGAGCGCTATGTGACACGCTCGATGGCACAGCTGCCTGTGACCAAAGTGACGAGAGGATAATGGAGATTTTGAATCTCTGCGTACACTTGTGGACAGTGGACACTTGTGGATTGTGTGCGGCCCACTGATATCTGAGCGCTATGTGACACGCTCGATGGCACAGCTGCCTGTGACCAAAGTGACGAGAGGATAATGGAGATTTTGAATCTCTGCGTACACTTTTGGACACTGGACACTTGTGGATTGTGTGCGGCCCACTGATATCTGAGCGCTATGTGACACGCTCGATGGCACAGCTGCCTGTGACCAAAGTGACGAGAGGATAATGGAGATTTTGAATCTCTGCGTACACTTTTGGACACTGGACACTTGTGGATTGTGTGCGGCCCACTGATATCTGAGCGCTATGTGACACGCTCGATGGCACAGCTGCCTGTGACCAAAGTGACGAGAGGATAATGGAGATTTTGAATCTCTGCGTACACTTTTGGACACTGGACACTTGTGGATTGTGTGCGGCCCACTGATATCTGAGC
Source organism: Dendrobates tinctorius (assembly GCF_039654945.1). Classification (NCBI taxonomy): domain Eukaryota; kingdom Metazoa; phylum Chordata; class Amphibia; order Anura; family Dendrobatidae; genus Dendrobates; species Dendrobates tinctorius. The sequence continues at coordinate 7,272,080 of NW_027361779.1, read as the reverse complement.
GCTATGTGACACGCTCGATGGCACAGCTGCCTGTGACCAAAGTGACGAGAGGATAATGGAGATTTTGAATCTCTGCGTACACTTTTGGACACTGGACACTTGTGGATTGTGTGCAGCCCACTGATATCTGAGCGCTATGTGACACGCTCGATGGCACAGCTGCCTGTGACCAAAGTGACGAGAGGATAATGGAGATTTTGAATCTCTGCGTACACTTGTGGACAGTGGACACTTGTGGATTGTGTGCGGCCCACTGATATCTGAGCGCTATGTGACACGCTCGATGGCACAGCTGCCTGTGACCAAAGTGACGAGAGGATAATGGAGATTTTGAATCTCTGCGTACACTTGTGGACAGTGGACACTTGTGGATTGTGTGCGGCCCACTGATATCTGAGCGCTATGTGACACGCTCGATGGCACAGCTTCCTGTGACCAAAGTGACGAGAGGATAATGGAGATTTTGAATCTCTGCGTACACTTGTGGACAGTGGACACTTGTGGATTGTGTGCGGCCCACTGATATCTGAGCGCTATGTGACACGCTCGATGGCACAGCTGCCTGTGACCAAAGTGACGAGAGGATAATGGAGATTTTGAATCTCTGCGTACACTTTTGGACACTGGACACTTGTGGATTGTGTGCGGCCCACTGATATCTGAGCGCTATGTGACACGCTCGATGGCACAGCTGCCTGTGACCAAAGTGACGAGAGGATAATGGAGATTTTGAATCTCTGCGTACACTTGTGGACAGTGGACACTTGTGGATTGTGTGCGGCCCACTGATATCTGAGCGCTATGTGACACGCTCGATGGCACAGCTGCCTGTGACCAAAGTGACGAGAGGATAATGGAGATTTTGAATCTCTGCGTACACTTTTGGACACTGGACACTTGTGGATTGTGTGCGGCCCACTGATATCTGAGCGCTATGTGACACGCTCGATGGCACAGCTGCCTGTGACCAAAGTGACGAGAGGATAATGGAGATTTTGAATCTCTGTGTACACTTTTGGACACTGGACACTTGTGGATTGTGTGCGGCCCACTGATATCTGAGCGCTATGTGACACGCTCGATGGCACAGCTGCCTGTGACCAAAGTGACGAGAGGATAATGGAGATTTTGAATCTCTGCGCACACTTTTGGACACTGGACACTTGTGGATTGTATGCGGCCCACTGATATCTGAGCGCTATGTGACACGCTCGATGGCACAGCTGCCTGTGACCAAAGTGACGAGAGGATAATGGAGATTTTGAATCTCTGCGTACACTTTTGGACACTGGACACTTGTGGATTGTGTGCGGCCCACTGATATCTGAGCGCTATGTGACACGCTCGATGGCACAGCTGCCTGTGACCAAAGTGACGAGAGTATAATGGAGATTTTGAATCTCTGCGTACACTTGTGGACAGTGGACACTTGTGGATTGTGTGCGGCCCACTGATATCTGAGCGCTATGTGACACGCTCGATGGCACAGCTGCCTGTGACCAAAGTGACGAGAGGATAATGGAGATTTTGAATCTCTGAGTACACTTGTGGACAGTGGACACTTGTGGATTGTGTGCGGCCCACTGATATCTGAGCGCTATGTGACACGCTCGATGGCACAGCTTCCTGTGACCAAAGTGACGAGAGGATAATGGAGATTTTGAATCTCTGCGTACACTTGTGGACAGTGGACACTTGTGGATTGTGTGCGGCCCACTGATATCTGAGCGCTATGTGACACGCTCGATGGCACAGCTGCCTGTGACCAAAGTGACGAGAGGATAATGGAGATTTTGAATCTCTGCGTACACTTTTGGACACTGGACACTTGTGGATTGTGTGCGGCCCACTGATATCTGAGCGCTATGTGACACGCTCGATGGCACAGCTGCCTGTGACCAAAGTGACGAGAGGATAATGGAGATTTTGAATCTCTGCGTACACTTTTGGACACTGGACACTTGTGGATTGTGTGCGGCCCACTGATATCTGAGCGCTATGTGACACGCTCGATGGCACAGCTGCCTGTGACCAAAGTGACGAGAGGATAATGGAGATTTTGAATCTCTGCGTACACTTTTGGACACTGGACACTTGTGGATTGTGTGCGGCCCACTGATATCTGAGCGCTATGTGACACGCTCGATGGCACAGCTGCCTGTGACCAAAGTGACGAGAGGATAAGGGAGATTGGATTGCTTTTAAAAAAGCAGTTTGCGGAGCAGTGGGTAAACAGCAATGCCAGCGTGTCAGGAAGCCTTAAAAGGCAGCCCAACAACCAACACCACTGATACACCACAATATAGCCTCCCCTTGCACTGCACACACAGTGACTTGTGTGTTGTGCAGGCCAAATCGCTAGCAGCAGAAGCAGTTTTTTTGTCTTCTTCCCTGCCTAATGCTCTCCCTACAGAATCAGCAGCAACCTCTCCCTATACTAAGATCGGCAGAAGTAAGATGGCGGTCGGCGTGCACGCCCTTTTATACCCCTTGTGACGCCCACCAAAGCAAGCCAATCACTTGCATGCCCTTCTGAAAGATGGTGGTGACCCGTGCCTATGTCATCACGTTGCCCACAGTGTCCGTGGATCCTGATTGGCTGAAAAGGAGCGCAAAACAAACTTTTGAAACGCGACTTTGGCGCGTAAGTCGCCGACCTCGTGGCCGACTTCATCCTAGGGTCGGGTTTCGTTTCATGAAACCCGACTTTGCCAAAAGTCGGCGACTTTTGAATTTTTTCGACCCGTTTCGCTCAACTCTAGCTGATACCTTTTAACGGCTAACTGAAAAGATGATAATAAATTGCAAGCCTTAGAGACTACTCAGGTTTTCTCATCAGGCTTCGGCCGGAGTCACACTAGCGCTGAATACGGACGAGTGCGATGAGGGAAAACATCGCATAGCACTCGGACCACTTTTAGTCTATGGGGCAGCTGCCATCACCATTTTTTTTCTCGGGAGTATTCTGTGTGCGAGAGAAATCACAACATTGCAATTGTACGTGTACATTGGCCAAGAATCGGTAATGCAAGTCTTTGAGTGCAAGAAAATATCGGACACCACACGGACCATCAGTGTAGCTCGCGACAAATACGCACACATTTTCCTCATTTCATCCCATTGAGCCATTTCATTCAATGGGGAAAGTCAGTGAGAAAAGTAAAGCCATTCGCATGACATACGGATGCCATACGTATACAGAGATGCGAGGAAATCGCATGATCGAATCGCAAACGGATTACACACAGATGACCATACAGAGAACACTCGTATGACTCTCGGCCAAGAGACTTGGACCGATTTTTCATACATTAAGTGTGACCCCGGCCTTACAGTGGGTACGGAAAGTATTCAGACCCCTCTAAATTTTTCACTCTTTGTTTCATTGCAGTTCATTTTTTTCTCATTAATGTACACTCTGCACCACATCTTCACTGAAAAAACACTGAAATGTAGAAATTTATGCAAATTTATTAGAAAGAAAAACTGAAATATCACTCGGTCATAAGTATTCAGACCCTTTGCTCAATATCGAGTGGATGCACCCTTTTGAGCTAGTACAGTCATGAGTCTTCTTGGGAATGATGCAACAAGTTTTTTACACCTGGATTTGGGGATCCTCTGCCATTCTTCCTTGCAGATCCTCTCCAGTTCCGTCAGGTTGGATAGTGAACAGCCATTTTCGGGTCTCTCCAGAGATGCTCAATTGGGTTTAGGTCAGGGCTCTGGCTGGGCCAATGAAGAATGGTCACAAAGTTGTTCTGGAGCTACTCCTTTGTTATTTTAGCTGTCTGCTTAGGGTCATTGTCTTGTTGGAAAGTGAACCTTTGGCCAAGTCTGAGGTCCAGAGCACTTTGGATGAGGTTTTTATCCAGGATATCTCTGTACTTGGCCGCATTCATGTTTCCTTCAATTGCAACCAGCCGTCCTGTCCCTGCAGCTGAAAAACACCTCCATAGCATGATGCTGCCACCACCATGTTTCACTGTTGGGATTGTATTGGGCAGGTGATGAGTAGTGCCTGGTTTGCTCCACACATACTGCTTAGAATTATCAACAATAAGTTCTATCTTTGTTTCATCAGACCAGAGAATCTTATTTCTCATAGTCTGGGAGTCCTTCATGTGTTTTTTAGCAAACTCTATGCAGGCTTTCATATGTCTTGCAATGAGGAGAGTCTTCCGTTGGACCACTCTGCCATAAAGGCCCGTCTGGTGGAGGGCTGTAGTGATATTTGACTTAGTGGAACTTTCACCCATCTCCCTACTGCATCTGCGGAGCTCAGCCACAGTGATCTTAGGGTTCTTCTTTACCTTTCTCACCAAGGCTCGTCTCTCACAATTGCTCAGTTTGGCTGGACGGCCAGGTCTGTGAAGACTTCTGGTGGTCCCAAACTTCTTCCATTTAAGGATTATGGAGGCCACTGAGATCTTAGGAATCTTGAGTACTGCAGAAATTATTTTGTAACCTTGGCAAGATGTGTGCCTTGCACAATTCTGTCTCTGAGCTCCTTGGCCAGTTCCTTTGACCTCATGATTCTCATTTGGTCTGACATGCACTGTGAGATGTGAGGTCTTATATAGACAGGTGTGTGCCTTTCTAAATCAAGTCCTGTGAGTTTAATTAAACACAGCTGGACTCCAATGAATGAGTAGATCCATATCAAAGAGGATCAAAAGGAAAAGGACAGCATGTGACTTAAATATGAGTGTCTGAGCAAAGGGTCTGAATACTTATGACCATGTGATATTTCAGTTTTTCTTTTTTAATAAATTTGCAAAAATTTCTACATTTCTGTTTTGTTCAGTCAAGATGGGGTGCAGAGTGTACATTAATGAGAAAAAAATGAACATTTTTGAATTTACCAAATGGCTGCAATGAAACAAAGAGTGAAAAATTTAAAGGGGTCTGAATGCTTTCCGTATTAACTGTATATAGTCTACATCTGAGTAGTCTCGAAAGCTTGCAATTTCTTAAAATCTGTTCAGTTAGTCATTAAAAGGTATCAACCACTGAGGACTCTCAATTCTATATCAAAATCTAGTATTACTTATGTACCCTCAATATATTATATTTTGCCCTATTAACTGATGGATTGAATGTTCAATGCTGGCAAAGTCAATCTACTTTTTAGGAATGTCCTAAAATTCTCACTGGGAGATTAATTATATATATATGTACTTTAAACAATAATATGAGTGGGGACCAATAAGGGACTTAGCGTGTTTTTAAATGTGCACCTTAACAAATGATCTCCACCTTACGATATATTAAATATTATTTTGCATATTTTTTTAATTCTTTAAAAGTTAAATTTCATTATAGCTTTGTTAGAATGGGATTTTTAGGTCTTCAGACTATTGATTCAATTGTTATTTACATATTTATCTGATGAGCACTTTTTTTAATCTCTTTGCCACTTGTTAACTTCCCTATTTCTGCGCAGGCTGTTTATACACCCCTAATAATAGGCAATGTATGTATCAAATTATTTGAACCACCTCATTATATTCTACTTGTAATTCTTTGAGGTACATTGTCCACAGTCTTAGGTGATAGATACTATAAAGTTATGAAATTTAAAAAAATTCTCAAAATGAATACATTGATATAAAATTTCTTTAAATGACAATTTTGATTCTGCCTCTGTCATTGTGTTTTTGGCTCCTTAAACCCAGTCATGGGAAGTTGGAAAATATAAAGAATAGAGATGAGCGACATTACCTTTTTTAGGGTCGAGTTGGGTTTCATGAAACTCGACTTTCTCAAAAGTCGAGTTGAACGAAATCGACCAATTATCATGAAAAGTCGAAGGTCCGACTGAAACACGAAACCCAATGCAAGTCAATGGGAAAGCAAAGTCGGCAGGGAGTGGAGGACAGTAAACACACCTACATGCCGAACTGCTTTGTTAAAGTGCGCTAAAACTCTCTCTCTCTCCCTGGATGCTGCACATGTCATCTCGTTGCCCACAGTGTACGTCCTTGCCCATTGGCTGAAAAAAAGTCACGTGCAAGCATTCTGTGAAATCCAACTTTGGCACTCGGGTCGCCGACCGCACGGCCGACCTCACGCTATGGTCGGGTTTCGCTGAGCGAAACCCGACTTTGGCGAAAGTCGGCGACTTTTGAATCTGACTGACCTGTTTCGCTCAACTCTAATAAAGAAAAATGAAAGGAATATTCTATGCAGGTGAAAAATATGATGGATTCTTATACTCTATTAGTAGTGCCTTAGACAGCAGTTAATGGCTACACATAGTGGAACGCTATTGGAATTTTCTCCTTTCCAAGTATGCCTTACAGTAAATGGCAGTCTGTTAAATATATTAAAGGGGTTATCCGGCCTAGGCTTCAAGTCTGTAGTCACTCTATGTGACTGCAGACTTCTTGTGATTCCTCACATTGTGAGCACTGCTTGCTATGAGGATTTTCCGATGCCAGAGCTGGGAGCAGGCGATCATGTGACTGCAAAACTGCAATTTGCACACTTCCAGCCACATTCCAACTAGACTGTGTCCAGCCCCTAGCATTGTATTGAGCAAGGCCATGCCCATCTAGTCAGCATGTGACCGTATTTCTACAAATCACATACTTGAGGTCACGCGTCCATTGCTCCCATGACCAGCACTGGAGGATACAGAGTTGTAAACTAAGACCAGACAACCACATTAGAATCAATGGATATTAGTGGAGATTATTATCTAATTTAGTAGGCAGTATTGATGTGAATCACAGATTAAAATGCAATTTTAAAGATCCTATTGAAATTGGATGACATTTCTTGTATGACATCTTCCCCACTTGTTTTGGGGGAACACATTCATAATGAGCCAGGTATGCCAGATCTTTAGAAGAGTTGGTAGGAATAGCTTTCAGCTGAACAAGATTTATAGATGATCACTGGGGTTTCCTGCAGTGATTGAATGTGTAGTCATTTAAGCAATGGAGTACCTTCTAGCGAAAACATATTATTTGAACCTGACAAACCTTTTTGAGACACTTTTTACATCAGAGTTGTTTAGTAAATAAAAACAAAAAGAAACAAGTTGCCTATTTTTTGTTTTTTGTTTTTTTTCATGTACAGACCCTATCAAACCTCTTTTTGCTATTTTAGCTATTTTTTATTCCAAATAACAATCATTTTTCTTTTTATGGCTTTACTGTTATTTACACTTCCAGAAGAATACTTTCTTTGTTTGATTTATTTCCCCCTCAACTAAATTGGTGCTATCTACCTATTTCTCCAGAGGATAAAAATCAATAGAGCTTGAAATAGCTATTACTGTTTGACCACCTATTGCTGATCAGAGTTCTAATCTGCCCTTCTTCTTACTTTCATTAAAAGCTTTTTATTGCATTTTATAGAAATTGAGATACCACAAGAAAACATTTAAACTATGTAGCAAATGCGTTTTCATAAACTTGTCAGCTGTAAATATTGGATTTTCTACTGAGTAAAATAAAACAATGAATTTGATAAAGAATCCCTTGCATATGAAATAAAAAAAACTCTTGCATTTATTGTTCAGATTTATAGAACTTTTTAATATATCTCATTAAAACTATAGTACTCCAACAAATATTTTTTTAACATTTTATTGGCAATTTTGGAACAATTTATCAAATATGCTTGATCAATAGCTATAAAGTTTCTTAGTACCTTTTTAAAGAGAAAACACTGTTTTTTTTTCACCTTACATCTTGCAAGATGATAATATTATTTCTATAGCGCCAACATATTCCGCAGCACTTTACATTTTAGAGAGGACTTGTACAGACAATAAAAGACATTACAGCATAACAATAATAACATAAATCAACAGATACCAAGAGGAGTGAGGGACCTGCTCGCAAGCTTACCATCTATGAGGAAATAGGGGAGACATGAAATGTGGATGGTAACAATTGCTTTCATTGTTCTGACCAGCAATAATATAATAAATCGGGCATTCATGTAATGCTGCATGAACTGATTACCAACCAGTATGTATAAAAGTGCAGACACAGAGGGCTATTAAATGCATAAAGCATGTGAGAACATGATACAAGGGTCCTGGTTATAAAGAAAATTTTGAATGGGCAACATAGGTATAGTTAAATAATTGTGTGGAAAGGGTAGGCCAGTGTGAAGAAATACGATTTTAGGGCACGCTTAAAACTGTGGGTATTGGAGATTAATTGAATTTTCCTGGGCAGTGCATTCCAAAGAACTGGCACAGCATGCGAGAAGTCTTAGAGATGGGAGTGGGAGGTTCTGACTATTGAGTATGTTAACATTAGGTCATTAGCAGAATGGAGGGCACGGGTAGGGTGGTAGACTGAGACAAGGGAGAAGATGTAGGGTGGTGCTGAACCATGGAGCACTTTGTGGGTGAGAGTGAAAGTTTTTTTATTAAACTCTGGAGTGGATGGGTAACCAGTACAATGACTGGCACAAGGCAGAGGAATCAGTGTAACGGTTGGTGAAGAATATGATCCTAACTGCAGCATTCAAGGCAGATTGGAGAGGGGTAGAATTTAGTAACAGGGAGATGGATTAGTAGAGAGTTACAATAGTCCAGACAAGAGTGAATAAGAGCAACAGTAAGAGTTTTTGCAGAGCCAAAATGTAAGAAAAGGTTGAATTCTAGAAATGTTTTTAAGGTGTAGATAACAAGAGCGAGCCAGTGATCAGATATGGGGGGATGAATGAAAGCTTTTAATCAAGTATGACCCAAGACAGCAGGCATGTTGCTTGGGAGTAATGGTAGAGCTACACATGGAAATGGCAATGTAGGGCATAGGTAGGTTAGTAGAGGGAGGAAACACAAGGAGTTCAGTTTTTGACAGGTTCAGTTTCAGCTAGAGGAAGGACATGATGTTGGAGACAGCAGTAAGATAATCACTGGTGATGTCAGGAGTAGAGGTGTATAATTGGGTGTCATTAGTATAGAGATGGTACTGGAAACCAAATCTACTGTTTGTTTGTCCAATAGGGTAGTATAGAAAGAGAAGAGGAAGGGGCCTAGGACTGATACTTGTGGAACCCCAACAGTAAGGGGAAGATGAGAGGAGGAGGAGCCAGCAAAATATACAGTGAAGGAGCGGTCAGAGAGGTAAGAGGAGAACGAGAAGAGAATGGTGTCCTTGAGACCGATTGAGCGGAGCATAGTGAGGAAGAGCTGATGATCCACAGTGTTGAATGCTGCACAGAGATCCAGGAATTAGTAGATCATTAGAGACTTTAGTGAGGGCAGTTTCAGTAGAGTGTAAAGAGCGGAAACTGGATTGAAGAGGGTCAAGAAGAGAGTGATCTGAGAGATAGCAGATTAGACGGGAGTGGATCATATGTTCCAGGAGTTTAGAGATGAAGGGAAGATTAGAGACAGGTCTATAGTTAGCAGCACAGTTTTGGTCCAGGGATTTTTTTAAAGTAATGGGTGTATGATGTCATGTTTGAATGAGGAGGGAAAGATACCGAAAGAGAGAGAGGTTGAATATTTTTGTTAGGTGAGTAGTGGCAGCAGGGGAAAGGGACTGGAGGAGATGTGAGGGAATAGGGTCACTGGTGCAAGTAGTAGGTTCAAAGTCACAGAGTGAGCTAGATGCATTGGGGAGTGAGACCTGTGAATGTTATGAGGGGTTTGAGAGAAAATTTTCTGATTGATATGGTCAATGTTTTCTTTGAAATAATTGTCCAGATCGTCAATGCAGAGATCCGTGGTTCTGGCCTGCACTCTAGGGTTGAGTAGGGAATGAAAATTGTCAAAGAAAAGTTTAAGATTATTGGATAATGAGATGATAAGGGTGTTGAAATAGGTTTTATTGGAGAGGTGATGGGCAGAGTTGTATGTTTTAAGCATAAACTTATAATCAGTAGCATAGCTACCAGGGGGGCAGAGGGTGCTCTGAGGGGCCCACCCAGAGCTACTGCCCCTGCTAACTATGTTGGTGTGCACAGCATGCCTATGTAGTTAAGCCCCACTATAGTGCAGGGAGACATGATCTCCCTGCACTTCCACTGTCTGTTGTATAGATTGGGTGGCATAGGAACATACATCCTCTGGGACTCTGGATGCTGGCACTGTACCTGTAATCTGCTCCGGCAAACTGCAGACACGCCTACATTGCACTCTGTGTGGCTGTGTCTGCAGGAGAGATATCACAACGCAGGGCACTTGCTGCTTCCCACCGGCGAGGAGCAGGACAGAGGGCAGGATGTTGCTGTGAATAGGAGCTCAGGCTGCTGCCTGCACCCAGGACTGGAGGTGTCTGTGCAGTGAGGAGGGGACAGGACACTGATCACCTCCTGACTAGAGTTGAGCGATACCAGCCGATACTTGAAAATATCGGATCGGAATGGATCGGCCGATCTTAAAAAAAAGTATCGGTATCGCCGATTCCGATACCGGGAACCAATGCAAGTCAATGGGGCCAAAATATCGGAATTAAAAAAAACCCTTTCTTTCCTTGTAGGTTAATTCTACATGAAGAAAAACAACTAAGAATAATGTAGAATGTATTGTGGGAGGTGGAGGAGACATTAAAGCCATAGAGGTTTAGCCCAATCAAATGGAATAGCAGGAATTAAACTTTTTTTTTAAAGACGTTAGGAGTTACAAAGATATTGACTATGTTAGCCTCATTTATATTTTGCCAGACATGTATGTCTTCTTCTTCTTTCTTCTTTCTTCTTCTTTCTTATTCTTCTTCCTTTTTTTACCTTCTTCTTCTTCTTCTTCTTCCTTTTTTTACATTCTTCTACTTCCTTTTTTTACATTCTTCTTCTTATTCCTTTTTTTACATTCTTCTTCTTCTTCCTTTTTTTAAATTCTTCTACTTCCTTTTTTTACATTCTTCTTCTTCCTTTTCTTACATTCTTCATATTCTTCTTATTCAACAATTATTATTCTACATATTCAACTTCTTCATCTTCTTCCTATTCTTCTTCATCATATTCTTGTTTGTGTCAGGCATTCCTGTAGTTGTTAGCTAGAAAAGTTAGAAGTTTACACCTTCCGTTCTGCCTGTCACAAAAGATTTACAACAGGATTTGTCCGCGTTCAGTTTGGCCTGCAGCAGCAGGCCTTTTCCAGGGGCACCACGAGGAGGAACGGACTCACCCCCATACACTGCTTAGTCTTCTTCTGCTTATAAATAAGATAATATCATTTGCTCAGAGTATTAGTCTTATGCTTAATGTTCTTCTGCTTTGTTTTTTTATGCTTCTTTGTCTTCTCTCTCTTGTTGTTCTGCATCTTGGTGGTTGTCTTCCTGTTCTTTGTCCTCTTGAACCAGCTGACGGTACTGGCACCCGGAGGGGCAGCAGAAGGAACAAGAGCCAATGGCACTACCGAGGACCAGCTGACGGTGCTGGAACCCAGTTACTAAGCAGGAGGTACCTGTGCTACAAAGCACTACCAAGGACCAGCAGACGTTGCCGGAACTCGGATACCGAGATGGAGGCACCTAGGCCAAAGGCTCTGACGAGAACCAGCTGACGGTGCTGGAACCCGGAGGGGTAGCAGAAGTTACCCCTGAAAAGCAAAGTTGGCATGCCGCAAGCTGGCCGCAGTTACCGAATCACACAGTCCTACAGGGGGTGCTTGTCCTACTGGCACTACGGAACAAGCCTTTCTTACCAGAACCCGCAGTCCACATAGGAAGCACCTAAACTGCTGGCACCCTAGCCTCGGCTAACCCAACCGCAACACGACATGGCAACTGGGGGTGGCAAACTGACATTGACACTTCCCGGAAACAGCAGGCAGGGCTGGAACAAAGCTGGGCAGGAGGGAGTACCCGTGCCAAAGTCAGTTATGAGCAGCAAATGGCGATGTTGGAGCCCAGGACAAGCACTTAGCAGGCTGAGGCCTGATGTGCTGTCAATTGGGAGGCAGCAGGACAGATTGCCATCAAAACAGCAGGGGAACAGCTGACGTTACTGAACCCCACAAACACAGGAGCTAGTGTTTTACTCTGTGAAGACGGCACTTCCGAGCAACAACTGGCTGTGTTGAAGCCCAGGGACAAGCACGGAGCAGGCTGAGGCTGCATTGAAGAAATTTTAAGATCGGTTGTATACTTCTACTAATTTTAACCAAGCTCCACTTAGGCCTGTGGCTTCACTGATTTTCGTATTTCCCCTGTCCTCCAACCCCGCCAGTTACAGCTCCGAAGTGGCGTCTGCACAATCCACACTTGTTCCTGTGTTACAGGTGTTCAGTCCGGTCAGTTAATCCCCTGATGTGTGTCCGGCAATGTCGCCTGCTCTGTCCACATTCCCATTATGGGAATGTGGACAGAGCAGGCGACATTGCCGGACACACATCAGGGGATTAACTGACCGGACTGAACACCTGTAACACAGGAACAAGTGTGGATTGTGCAGACGCCACTTCGGAGCTGTAACTGGCAGGGTTGGAGGACAGGGGAAATACGAGAGACAGTGGAGCCACAGGCCTAATTGGAGCACGGTTAAAAATCAGTAGTGGTACGACTGTGTAGGCAGCAGGAGACTTTGCCATCCACACAGCAGGGGATCAGCTGACGTTACTGAACCCCACTGAGACACGGGAGCAAGTGTCTCTTTCCGTGTGGACGGCACTTCCGAGCTACAACTGGCTGTGTTGAAGCCCAGGAAATAGGAGGGTGTAGGCAGAGGCCTACTGTATTTGGAATGTGGTGACAGCAGGAGAGACTGCCATCCACACAGCAGGGGATCAGCTGACGTTACTGAACCCCACTGAGACACGGGAGCAAGTATCTCTTTCCGTGTGGACGGCACTTCCGAGCTACAACTGGCTGTGTTGAAGCCCAGGAAATAGGAGGGTGTAGGCAGAGGCCTACTGTATTTGGAATGTGGTGACAGCAGGAGAGACTGCCATCCACACAGCAGGGGATCAGCTGACGTTACTGAACCCCACTGAGACACGGGAGCAAGTGTCTCTTTCCGTGTGGATGGCACTTCCGAGCTACAACTGGCTGTGTTGAAGCCCAGGAAATAGGAGGGTGTAGGTAGAGGCCTACTGTATTTGGCATGAGGTGACAGCAGGAGAGACTGCCATCCACACAGCAGGGGATCAGCTGACGTTACTGAACCCCACTGAGACACGGGAGCAAGTATCTCTTTCCGTGTGGACGGCACTTCCGAGCTACAACTGGCTGTGTTGAAGCCCAGGAAATAGGAGGGTGTAGGCAGAGGCCTACTGTATTTGGAATGAGGTGACAGCAGGAGAGACTGCCATCCACACAGCAGGGGATCAGCTGACGTTACTGAACCCCACTGAGACACGGGAGCAAGTATCTCTTTCCGTGTGGACGGCACTTCCGAGCTACAACTGGCTGTGTTGAAGCCCAGGAAATAGGAGGGTGTAGGCAGAGGCCTACTGTATTTGGAATGAGGTGACAGCAGGAGAGACTGCCATCCACACAGCAGGGGATCAGCTGACGTTACTGAACCCCACTGAGACACGGGAGCAAGTATCTCTTTCCGTGTGGACGGCACTTCCGAGCTACAACTGGCTGTGTTGAAGCCCAGGAAATAGGAGGGTGTAGGCAGAGGCCTACTGTATTTGGAATGTGGTGACAGAAGGAGAGACTGCCATCCACACAGCAGGGGATCAGCTGACGTTACTGAACCCCACTGAGACACGGGAGCAAGTGTCTCTTTCCGTGTGGACGGCACTTCCGAGCTACAACTGGCTGTGTTGAAGCCCAGGAAATAGGAGGGTGTAGGCAGAGGCCTACTGTATTTGGAATGTGGTGACAGAAGGAGAGACTGCCATCCACACAGCAGGGGATCAGCTGACGTTACTGAACCCCACTGAGACACGGGAGCAAGTATCTCTTTCCGTGTGGACGGCACTTCCGAGCTACAACTGGCTGTGTTGAAGCCCAGGAATTAGGAGGGTGTAGGCAGAGGCCTACTGTATTTGGAATGAGGTGACAGCAGGAGAGACTGCCATCCACACAGCAGGGGATCAGCTGACATTACTGAACCCCACTGAGACACGGGAGCAAGTATCTCTTTCCGTGTGGACAGCACTTCCGAGCTACAACTGGCTGTGTTGAAGCCCAGGAAATAGGAGGGTGTAGGCAGAGGCCTACTGTATTTGGAATGTGGTGACAGCAGGAGAGACTGCCATCCACACAGCAGGGGATCAGCTGACGTTACTGAACCCCACTGAGACACGGGAGCAAGTGTCTCTTTCCGTGTGGACGGCACTTCCGAGCTACAACTGGCTGTGTTGAAGCCCAGGAAATAGGAGGGTGTAGGCAGAGGCGTACTGTATTTGGAATGAGGTGACAGCAGGAGAGACTGCCATCTCCACAGCAGGGGAACAGCTGGCAGTGCTGAAACCCACTAACACTCGAACGAATGTGTTTGGCTCTGTGGAGACGACACTTCTGAACACCAACTGACGCTGTTGGAGCCCAGGATTAGGCGAGGAGCAGGCTGGGGCCTGTTGCTTTTGGCAGGTGAAGGCAGCAGGAGACTTGCCATCTCCACAGCAGGGGAACAGCTGGCAGTGCTGAACCCCACTAACACTTGAACGAATGTGTTTGGCTCTGTGGAGATGACACTTCTGAACACCAACTGACGCTGTTGGAGCCCAGGATTAGGTGTGGAGCAGGCTGGCGCCTACTGGATTTTGGCAGGTGTAGGCAGCAGGAGACTTGCCATCTCCACAGCAGGGGAACAGCTGGCAGTGCTGAAACCCACTAACACTCGAACGAATGTGTTTGGCTCTGTGGAGACGACACTTCTGAACACCACCTGACGCTGTTGGAGCCCAGGATTAGGCGAGGAGCAGGCTGGGGCCTGTTGCTTTTGGCAGGTGAAGGCAGCAGGAGACTTGCCATCTCCACAGCAGGGGAACAGCTGGCAGTGCTGAAACCCACTAACACTCGAACGAATGTGTTTGGCTCTGTGGAGACGACACTTCTGAACACCAACTGACGCTGTTGGAGCCCAGGATTAGGCGAGGAGCAGGCTGGGGCCTGTTGCTTTTGGCAGGTGAAGGCAGCAGGAGACTTGCCATCTCCACAGCAGGGGAACAGCTGGCAGTGCTGAAACCCACTAACACTCGAACGAATGTGTTTGGCTCTGTGGAGACGACACTTCTGAACACCAACTGACACTGTTGGAGCCCAGGATTAGGCGAGGAGCAGGCTGGGGCCTGTTGCTTTTGGCAGGTGAAGGCAGCAGGAGACTTGCCATCTCCACAGCAGGGGAACAGCTGGCAGTGCTGAACCCCACTAACACTTGAACGAATGTGTTTGGCTCTGTGGAGACGACACTTCTGAACACCAACTGACACTGTTGGAGCCCAGGATTACGCATGCCGCATGCAGAGGCCAATGGGCAGCGGTTTTTATGGAGGTTGTTGACTACTACTGATTCTAACCATGCTCCACTTAGGCCTCTGGCTCCACTGTCTCTACTATTTACCCTGGCCTCCAACCCCGCCAGCTACATCTCTGAAGTGGCGTCAGCACAATCTACACTTGTTCCTGTGTTACTGGTGCTCAGTCCCGTCAGTTGATCCCCTGATGTTTGTCCGGCAAGTTCGCCAGCTCTGTCCTCATTCCCACTACTGGTTATGGGAATGTGGACAGAGCAGGAGACCTTGCCGGACACACATCAGGGGATAAACTGATGGGACTGAGCCACCGTAACACAGGAACAAGTGTAGATTGTGCTGACGCCACTTCAGAGATGTAGATGGCGGGGTTGGAGGTCAGGGGAAATAGTAGAGACAGTGGAGCCAGAGACCTAAGTTGGGCACGGTTAAAAATCATTAGTGGTTTGAATGTTGATGGAGCTGGTGACTTTTCCGTCCACACAGCAGGGGATCAGCTGGCGTTACTGAACCCCACTAACACAGGAGCTAGTGTGTTTCTCTGTGCAGACGACACATCTGAGCGACAACTGGCTGTGTTGAAGCACAGGGATTATAGTTCAGGTGGTAGAAAAATGAACACACCAGCAGACCTGGATACAGTTGCCAACCACTAATTTAGTCTGTAAGAGGAATGGCAAAGTCTTTGGAGATCCAGGCCTTGTTCATTTTCAGAAAAGTCAGCCGGTCAACATTATCGGAAGATAGTCACGTGCGACGGTCTGTTAGTACACCACCTGCGGCACTAAAGACACGTTCCGATAATACACTGGCAGCAGGGCAAGCCAGCACCTCCAATGCATACTGGCTAAGCTCTGGCCATGTATCCAGCTTAGAGACCCAAAACTTGAAGGGGGAAGAGCCATCTGGGAGTACAGCGACAGGGCAAGACATGTAGTCTGACACCATCTGACGGAAGCGTTGCCTCCTGCTGACTCGAGGCGTCGCTGATGGTGTAGACAATTGTGGTGGACACACAAAACTTTGCAACATTTGGGCCATAGTGGTCTTGCCTTGTGTTGCGGCGCTGCCTCTGCTCCCTCTTTGTGCAGAGTTTCCTCCACTGCCTCAACACACAGAGCTGCTTTGTAAAGCACTAGCAATAATGCTGTCGGGTGGAATGGAAAACATTATGGACTGCACCAGTGACTCTTCGTACTCCCGCAGTTTACGCTCCCGGTTCAACGTTGGTATGAGCCTTTGTACGCTGTCCCGGTAGCGAGGATCTAGGAGGGTGTACACCCAATAATCAGCCGAGACGAGAATGTGGGCGATGCGGCGGTCATTTCTCAGGCACTGCAGCATGAAATCAACCATGTGCTGCAGACTCCCAACTGCCAAAGAACCGCTGTCCCCTGTTTGAGGCATGACCTCGGCCTGCTCTGCATCACCCCACCCTCGCTGTACATACTGAGTAGAGGTTTGTGTACCTCCCTCCTCTGGAGAGATGTCTTCCTCCTCCATCGACTCCTCCTCATCCTCCTCACAAAGTGTCCCCTGCCTAGGCCTTTGTGAGGAAACACGTAGCGCAGACTGTCCAGAAGCAGATGGCATTTGGGACTCCTCATCCTCCACCTCTTCCGAAACCTCATCCCTTAGTGCTTGCAGTGTTTGTTGAAGCAGGCAGATAAGGGGGACAGTCATGTTGACTAGTGCATCATCTGCACTCGCCATCCGCGTGGATTCATCGAAGGCACGCAAAACGAGGCAGATGTCCTTCATAGAGGCCCACTCAATGGTGCTGAAGTGTGAACGGCGCACAGTGCGACTTGTTTGCGCCTGATGCAGCTGGTACTCCATGACTGCTGCCTGCTGCTCACACAACCGCTCCAACATATGTAACGTTGAATTCCACCGGGTGGGTAGGTCACATATGATGTGATGTTCCGGAAGGCCAAATCGTCGCTGCAGAGCAGCGAGGCGCGATCTTGCCGTGCTGGAACGTCGCAAGTGAGCGCACTCTATGCGGACCATGTGCAACAGTGCATCAAGATCCGGATAGTCCCTCAGAAAGCTCTGCACGACCAAGTTAAGCACATGTGCCAGACATGGGATGTGTGTGAGGTTGCCTAGGCCAAGAGCTGCCACCAGATTTCGGCCATTGTCACACACTACCAAGCCCGGCTGGAGATTCGCTGGCCCAAACCACACATCGCTCTCCAGCTTGATAGCATTCCAGAGCTCCTGCGCTGTGTGGCTTCGATTCCCCAAAGAAATTAATTTGAGTACAGCCTGTTGACGTTTGGCCACAGCTGTGCTCATATCGGTCGTAACAGGCTCCTGCTCTGCTGTTTCTGAGGAACTTGAGTAGGAGGAGGAGTCTATGTGTACAGACTGGAGTCCTGCAATCCGTGGCGTTGGAAGAACACGTACAGCGCCACTCTCCAGATCTGTATCCGGCTCCACAACATTGACCCAGTGGGCAGTGAGGGAAAGGTATCGTCCCTGTCCCTGGTTACTGGTCCACGCATCAGTGGTCAGGTGGACCTTGCTACTAACGGCGTTTAGTAGCGCATGTTTTATTTTGCCCTCAACATGTTTCTGCAGGGCAGGGACGGCTCGCCTGCTGAAATAAAAGCGGCTGGGCACGTTGTATTGGGGGACTGCCAATGCCATTAAGTCCCGGAAGGTGTCAGTGTCCACCAGCCTGAATGACAGCATTTCAACTGCCAGAAGTTTGGCAATGCCAGCATTCAGAGACTGTGCTCGGGGATGGTTTGCCGAGTAAGGGCGCCTTTTATCCCATTCCTGTGCTACCGATGGCTGTGATGGATGGGAACGTGCTGCTATGGGTGGAATCTGACAGGGTCTCCGGACAACAGTGGCAGAGGTTCTTCCTTGGCGATCCTGTGAGGAAGCCGAACCAGCAGTGTGTGAGCTGGAGGAAGAGGCCCCAACACGAACTGAAGAGGTGGTAGGTGGTGCTGTACGTTGGCCTACGTCTTCAGGGTGTCTCTGCAACTCCAACTCGTGCTTGGTGCGCACATGTTTCCACATATTTGTGGTATTGAGGTTGCTGACATTTCTCCCTCTTTTGACTATCTGATGACACAGCTTGCATTTGACAAAGCAAATGTCATCTGCAACTGTGTCAAAAAAGGACCACGCACTGCAATTCTTGGGAGCGCCCGGTTTGCCTTTGGAATGAGGAATGCTCCTAACGGGTGCCGAAGTGGAGGGTACAGGCAACCAAGTCTTCCCCCTCCCTCTGCCTCCTGTTTTGGCCGGTAGGGGAATCTCTTCCTCTGAGCTGCTCCCACCACCTTCCTGTTCCTCACGCCATGATGGGTCAAGGACCTCATCATCTTCCCTCCCCTCTTCAAACAGCTGCTTCTCCGGGGTTGTCTCGCCAGCACCGTATGCACCAGAAAGTGGCAACTGAGTGTCGTCATCATCTGATGCGTACTGAGGTGTGCTGACCATAGGCACTGGCCCACTCGCCTCTTCAGATTCAGAGGGACAAAGAAGTTGCGCATCACTGCATACTCCCTCTTCTTCACATTCAGGAATGCTGCTTGGCTGGCCCCCTCTTTCCAAGCCAACAGATTCCGAGAACAGAAGTAGAGACTGTGATGGCTCCTGTCCATGTCTCTCTGATTGCCTGGGCACTTTGGCAGGTGGTGAAGAGACAGATGGTTGCTCTTCGGTGCTCTGATCCTGAGAGGATGCGGAAGTAATTGAAGTCGATGCGTTAGCTACCATCCATCCGACAACGGCTTCAATTTGTTCCTCCCGCAGCAGTGGAGTACGTTGAGGTCCTACAAAGCTGCGCATAAAGGACTGTTGCCTGCTAAAACTGGGGGATGCTGATCCACTGGTGCCCGCAGCAGGCCCAGAATCCCCACGTCCTCTACCTGCAGAATCCCCACGTCCTCTCCCTGCAGAATCCCCACATCCTCTCCCTGCTGAAACTCCACGCCCACGCCCACGCGCCTTACTCCCTGCCTTCTTCATCTTGCCAGACTGCTTAAGATAGGCAGAAAAGTACAAAGGGGGGACTTAGTGTGCTTATTCCTGAACAGCTGGTTACAGGTACAAGAAACACTAATTTTATGAAGTGTGTGTGTGTGGACTACACTTTAATAGGAGCTGATGTGGCCTACACAAGTTCCAAATGTAGTGTTTGGTGAACTTTTTTTGTGGTTTCTTTGTTGGAAACAAACTCAAAGTATGTGAACAAAGAATTGAAACTGATAGTATCACCAACTTTTTGGAGCTATTACAATGCAGGCAGGTAACCTACAATGCAAAAGATGAGGCTCCAAAAAAATTGGGTAATACTAATCTGGCTGCGCCGGCAGGGCACAAGCCAGAAAAAAAGGCTCCTCTATCTACTCCTATATAGTGTTTGCAACCAACCAATGTTGATGGATACGGATGGATGCACACTAATAGGAGAAGAAAAAATGAGCTGCACTCAAAGACAAATATGTGTGAGGCAGTGACGCACGTTGAGCGTCCTACAACCAGACGTAGCTGCAGGACACTCTACTCAGCGTGAGCTGCACTCACACACAGTCAGAGACCTCTCAGACAGCCGTCAACAGTGCAGCTAAGTGGGCACTGGCACTGACAGGCTGCAGAAAGGCTCCGCTGTGTACTCCTATATAGTGTTTGCAACCACCGTAGATGGAGACGGATGGATGCACACTAATAGAAGAAAAAATGAGCTGCACTCAAATAAAAATATGTGTGAGGCACTGACGCACGCTGAGCGTCCTACAGCCAGACGTAGCTGCAGGACACACTACTCAGCGTGAGCTGCACTCACACACAGTCAGAGACCTCTCAGACAGCCGTGAACAGTGCAGCAAAGTGGACACTAGCACTGAAAGGCTGCAGAAAGGCTCCGCTGTCTACTACTAGTGTTTGCAACCAACGTATATGGATACGGGTGGAAGCACACTAGATTAAAATTATGTAAAAAATGCAGCTCAAAAAATAAAAGATGTATGAGGCAGCAGTGATCACACTGGGTGGCCTACAGCCTGACGTGGCTGCAGGACCCACTCCACAGCGTAAGCTGCACTCACACAGACCTTGCAGACAGCTGTGAACACTGCTGCTAGGGCAAAGAAGGCTACAGTGGTGGTTTATGTAGCCTGGGTAAAGCACTAGATGTATGGTGAAATCGCTATTTCTAACTGTCCCTCACAGTCTTCTACAGCAGCCTGTCCCTAACTGAATTCACAGCAGAGTGACCAGAAATGGCGGCTGCGGTGGCTTTTATAGTGCATCATGACATCATTTCGGCAGCCAATCACAGCCATGCCAATAGTTAACATGCCTACATGCCTAACAGGATGTGCCCACACTTCGGAGGATTCCCATTGGCTTAATCAAAGCAAGCAGGCTCATAGCATGATGGGAACTTCCGATTCCGATTCCGGAATCCGATATGACAAAAGTATCGGAAGTCAGTATCGGAATTCCGATACCGCTAATATCGGCCGATACCCGATACTTGCGGTATCGGAATGCTCAACACTACTCCTGACAAGTCCTGGATGTTTTTTTTCTTGTATTTGCAGTCTTGCAATCTGAGGCACAGTGAGATTTATGGCAGCTGCTTGAACTTTTAAAGATCGGTGTCTCTGTCTTGCCTGAGCATCATCCGATCTGTAAAAGACTTAAAGCAGCTGACAAAAATCTCATGGTACCTCAGATTCCAAGACAGCAAATAAAAGAAAATAAACGATCCAAGACTTGCCTGGGGGGGAGCAGCGTCTTGACATGGATGCTGTCAGAGGGACTTATATGAGTGGTCAATATCATGCACTACACTGATAGACATTACCCCGGCTGCAGGACAGCACCGTTTAGAATTTTCCTCTTTCCCTCTTCATATATATATATATATATATATATATATATATATATGTAAAAATATACAGTAGCAAAAAGGTCATACTGGGTTTGACTCCTAGGCGCTCCCGCAAAACTTGCTTTAATAGAACGTCACGCAGTCCCACCAACTGGTCCCGCAACACTGTGTTTATGGTGCCTACACCTACTCCGTCTTTGCGAGCAATAGCAGTGTGACACTCCTGCAGCACATTCTTAAACTGAGTTACCGTCTCCCCCTCTCTTTGACTACACCTGAACCGACATATGTACAACTCTCCCACATCAGTCCGGTCCCCGTGCGTCTCCACGAGTATCAGTAGGACCTTATCTAACATGTCCCTCGCCTGGGGGGGTTGAAGCATGACAGAGTCCCTGGCCTCCCCATCTAGAACCATCATAGCCACTTC
This sequence comes from Dendrobates tinctorius, assembly GCF_039654945.1. NCBI lineage: Eukaryota > Metazoa > Chordata > Amphibia > Anura > Dendrobatidae > Dendrobates > Dendrobates tinctorius. Next base: position 7,250,441 of record NW_027361779.1, on the reverse strand, counting down.
TACTTCAAGGGCTGGAGTCATGGGATGCATCCGCATCATCCCCTTCATACGTTCAGTCCAACTCCTGTGCATGGTATTGCTCCTGGTGAATTTGGGGAGGGTTATTCAACATAGTCCCCAGGGAGATGCTGGATTTGGGGGCCTCTACAACTGCTTTATCTGCCACCTCTGCGCCATTGTGCAACATCCTGCCGACTACTCCAAGTGTAGAAATCACAGGAACGCGGGATGTTGCCACGGACAGGAGCCAGATCAAGAGTTAACAGGATTTTATCAACAACAAATATACTCCACGCAAGGAGTAACAGGGCATGGAGGGGTAGTAATAGGTCAAAGGACGGGAAGGGGAGTATGACAAGGATGTAAAGGGACGAACGAGAGTTCGGTAAGAAAGAGCTTAAACTTATCGGGATGTAGTCTTCAGACATTCGGGGTTCCAACGGTGGCACCGGCAACAGCGGTGCGGGTCATCTCAACGGAGTCTTGACTTGGCAGGAGTCCAACGGTGGCACCAACAACAGCGGTGCAGGTCATCTCGTCGCAGTCTCTGAGTAACAGGCAGTTTTCCTGCGCCTTATGATATCTGCCACTGTACTGAGTCCAACGTAAAATGCCGCTAGAGCGAGCCTTTGCTCTGTGGTGTATGACAGTTCTATTAAGGCCTGGCCCCATCTGGCGCCTTTCCTGGCGTCTTGTCAACGGTCCGATCAGTGACTTCAGTTCGGAAACTGTCATGGAGGAGGGCGGAGGTCAGTCTGTGGATCGCCTATCAGCCGGGGTACCACTACAGCGGGTTGGTCAGGGTGCTCGGCACCCGCAAGGTACTCTGCCTTCTCAGCAGCGGCAGCACCGGATCCTCCACTCAGCTCCCCATGCAAGCTCTGGCTCTTTTCCCACGCAACTCGCTATATACTGTATGCCCACCTTCCTCAAGTCAGTCACATGACCTGGTCTGTCCTGAGCTTTTAGTCTCCCCCTGCAACACAGATGACAGTCCCAGCAGTTCTAGCACCAGTGTGTAAAAGGCACCCCAGCTCTGGTACTTCTCCTTACACTACCGTTGCTGCTGAACCTCAGATCGAAGGTCAGTCACATCCAGTGACAACCTCCGCAGCTGCTCTGCCAGCACAGAAACGGGATCCATGAATCAAGAAAAAGAAAAAAGAAACCCACACATAAAGTAAAAAGAAAAACACACACACACACAAAAAACAAGTATCAGATATTTCTTTTTTGTTTTTCTTTCTGTCTCTATAAATGTGTACAGCTGGTGATAATGTCACACTGGGTAAAGGAGCAACTAGGTGCACAAAAACGGGAAGAGGGTGGGGAAGCCCAAACACTAGGAAACTGTGGAGTGGAGGACCTTAGGTGAGTCAGGGTATGGTCAGATCTGCCTAACATCCCTAAATGGTTCTGCACCTATCGCCGAGCAGTAGCCTAATCTCTACTGCCCCTAATGATAGGCCCTGGATAGAGGGAACGGGGTTCCATGAGTAAGCCCCCACTACACCTAAAGACCAAACATGTAAACAAAAGAGGGAATACACTTAGCTTGCGAAGAAGACACGAGAGATCATGCCAACAATCCTCCAAGAGAACTCCAAGAAGACATTTGTCAACTACTAGCACTTCCAACCAGGACAGAGGAAAATAGAGCTATCACCAGTGCTTTACTGAAGAAACCAAAAGGTATCTTGAACTGCAGATAAGAACTTGCAGCTTTTAACACAACCAGAAGGTTCTATGTCCATTGAAAGTCTAGATATTTAAAATCCCCCATAATAAGAACACTATTCTTATTTGCTACCTATTTAATTTGTTGCAGCATTTCATTCTCTACCTGTTCAGTTATATTAGAAGGCATATAGCAATCTCCAATTAGTAGCTTTCCATTATTGCCAGCCCCATGTACATTTACCCATACTGACTCTACATTGTCACAGCTCCCCCAATTATGTCACTGAGCACAGGTCTTGAGTTGAATTTAATGAAAATACAAACCCCTCCACCTTTTCTTGTCTTTCCTGTCTTTTAGGAATGCAGTGTAACCCTCTACATTTGTAACTCAGTCATGACTTTCATCCAGCCAGGTCTCAGTAATGTCAAACACATCATAATCTGTGGCTGACACAAGAGTCTTAAATTCATTCTTTTTCTTTGCAAGGCTTCTTATATTTGCCAGCAGACATCTAATACTATTAGCACATTGATTACTCCTACTCACCTCCCTAATTTCCTAGCTTATCCCAGACCCCTAAATCCTCATTGACCCTTACTTTCTCAATCTCTCTGTCTATTGTATATATCCCTTTATTTGGTCAACCACCCTACCTCCCTTCAGCTACTCCATCCATCAGACCACTTTTTCCCCAACACAGCTGCACCCTTCCTATTGAGGTTCAGCCCATCTCTACTCTAGAACCCATAGCTGACAAAGAAGTCAGTCCAGTTCTCCATGAACCCAAACCATTCCTTCCTACAGCATTTTCTAAGTTACTTATTTATCTCCCTAAGCTACCGCTGTCTTTCCAGTGATGCTCTTGGCACTGGCAGTATTTCTGAAAACATCGCCTTGGATGTCCTGGACCTCAGTTTCTCTCCTAGTTTACTGTAATCATTTTTAAGGACCTTCCATCTCCCTCCAACTTTGTCATTGGTACAAATGTGTACCAAGACCGCTGGGTTTTCTACACCCATCAATCTGTCTGTCTGATTTACAATATGCTGAACCCTAGCACCTAAGATTGCTGTAAAAGAGAAATAGCGCAATAGTGCATTATCCGGTGTGCAGATAACAATTGCAAGTAATACACTCACCAAATGAAGTTTTGTAACAGGCAATGGAGGATTCACAGCTGCAGAACCACAGATCCATGAGGGACCAACATAGAAGATTCAGGATAGGAAAAATGTGGTCAGTCAATCCGCGCTGCGAATCACTAAAAACTCAGATCATTAATACAGTGGTCTTTATTCTACGCGTTTCAGAGTCTCACAGAACTCCTTCCTCGGGAAAAACCACCCGGATGACATGATGTGGATAGTAACAAGGAATTGCCAGCAGTTTCCTTCCTAAAAATAGAAGTGTGAACTTTCCCCAATTTAGAATCTCCTATCAAAAAAATGTCCAAAAAGGGAACACTTGAGTCAAGATGGCTGATGCTAAATTTTAGGTTTAAATTTTTATAATTTAAATAGGAATTAAAAAGATGCAAATCAGATACAGCACCATGCCATACAAAGATCAGGTCATCCACATACCTGCCAAACCAAAAAATGTCATAAAAAAAAGGATTTGAATCATGGAAAATGAATTGTTCATCCCACCACGCCATGTATAGTATTGCAAGCGAAGGTGAAAAATTTAACCCCAAAGGGGCTCCTACAATCTGCAAAAAAAATTGTTTAACATAAAAAAAAAAAATATGGCTTAGCAGGTATGTGGCTGACTTGACTATAAATGCTTTGAGATTGCGAGAATAAATGCTATAATTATCCATATGAGAGATTATCGCACGTATGGCAAGGAAATGAGGGATAGACAAATACAAATTAGTCACATCACTGGTGAAAAAACAAAATTCTTTCTGCCAAATAAATTTTTCAAATGTGTGTATAACTGAAAACGAATCTTTAGAGAAAAGAGTGTATATCAAGTGGGCACCATCATATTAGAACAAAAAAAGAAAAAAAAAACAATAATATCTCAGGGATCATTTAAATGCATGTTTGGATAAATAGAGAATAAAGCAGAGAAAAACCATGCATATAGTGAGGATCACCAGAGAAAAATAAATGATAAATATATCACAAAATATAATGCAAATAGAATATTTTAGTGTTCACAAAACAGAAATAGGATACACTACACAAAAGTAAAAACACTTAAAAAGGGACAGACACAGTAGAGAAACAATAAACACAGTAAATATGTACACTCACCTTGAAAAAGACACCCTGAGTGTCGGAACGCGTGGGTCATCATTCACCACTCTGGCTGCGCTGCTGCACTTACATGATGGGTGCCACTGATTCCTTTTTTCTGACAGGACTGGTCTGTGGTGACGTATGGTTTTTTCCACTCATTGATTTCAGGCTATTTCCCTGTTCAGTATACTCTGAATCCTGGTTTCTTTCTGCTGGGATATTATATGACTCCAGCTCCATTATATCACTCACCCTTGTGGTGTATAGGAATATAGGATAGAACAGGAGTGTTGGGGAATCAAAACCCCCCTGTGGAAATGGTTTATATCTGCATGTTTCAGTAAGAGCTATATTAGCAGCATCTCTATATTTACTGTGTTTATTGTTTCTTTAATCGAGTATTAGCAGTCAGTGGGTGTATTTGTATTGATCAACTTGCATTGATCTATAGGGGCTGTGTCTGTCCCTTTTTAAGTGTTTTTACTTTTGTGTAGTGTATCCTATTTTTGTTTTGTGAACAATAAAATATTTATTTGCATTATATTTTGTGATATATTTATCATTTATTTTTCTCTGGTGATCCTCACTATATGCATGGTCTTTCTCTGCTTTATTCTGAAAACGAATCTTTGAGATAACCAGGGACACGAATAGTTAATGGTGTAGAAAACAGTCGACCCATACACTCAAATTTTCATTTAGTGATACTATGCTAGATATGATTGGACGGAGAGGTGGAGAAAAAATTTCCTTATGAATTTTAGGCAACACATGAAAAATGGGGATCACTGGATAATCAGGTACAAGCCATTTGGCTATTTTAGAGGTTAAAACACCTGAACATAAACCGTCCTGTACTAAGTTAGATAATTCACATTTATATAAAGCAGAAGGATCAAAAGTGAAAGGAGCATAGGTAGATGAATCATTAAGAATATTGAATCCAAAATGACCATACAGCCACCCTTGTCCGATTGTCTTATTGCTATGTTAGAGTTACCCTGTAATTCCCTGATAGCTTGAGACTGGGAAAAAGACAAATTGTGAAAAAAATCAGAATTCTGAATATCATTATGCAAATTTCTCAAGTCCCCTTCAACCAAGGATTGAAATAGATCCAGACAGGGGACTCTAGATTGTAATGGGTAGTAAGATACATTTTGGGGAACAACAGTGACATCTTTATCACAAATAAATTCAGAATCATTGTGTGGATCTTGTAAAGATGATAGCGTAGAAATTGGAAACTGTTCCTTAAACGGTAGAGAAATTGCATGCTCATCGTACGTGAATAAATCTTCATTGCATGTGGCGTGAGAATCTTCTGAAAAAAAGTGTCTTTTAATTGTAAGAAGCCTGGTAAATTTATTTCCGTCTTTAATAGTTTGAAAAAGGTCAAACCTTTTGGTAGGAACGAAATTTAGACCTTTTTGTAAAATCTCAATTGTGGTTGTAACAAAACAATGGGGGTTAACGCTACAATATTGAAAATAGGTTCTAGAACACTGTTTTCTTGTCGGGTAGCGTTTCTATTTTTAGGAAGGAAACTGCTGGCAATTCCTTGTTACTATTCACATCATGTCATCCACAACATACTATAAAAGCCATCCCATATGGGGAATTCAATCGAGCTAAACGGATATGTTCAAATCAAAATCTTTTTTTCAAGGAAAATGAAATTATCAGTAAAAGGTTATAAGATGGAGAATATAATTATCGCAGTATTAATGAAGCGTTCCAAAAGGTTTTTTAAAAAATCGAGGTTTTTTTATTTTAAAAAACCACCTGTAAGGAAGGATAATTCAGTGGTCACTTTTTCCACACCGTTCAGTCCGCAATTTAATAAAATCAAAGAAATTGTAAAAAAATATTTGCCTGTAGTGGACCAAGATGAAAAATTAAAAAATATCATTGAAAAAGGTCGATATGTAGCTCGCAGAGGCACTAGTTTAGCTAATCATTTATCACCAAGCCTTTTTACACAAAATTCTACTTCATGGCTGACAACTACTGGTTTTTTTAAATAGAACAACCAGAAGACCAAAAAAACGATCGCATAGTCCATATTATATTTAGAAAATTCATAGAAAAATACTTTATTGAATAAATATACAGGTTAAAGAGGGAATTCAGCTTAAAAAACACAGGGCACTGGTGTAATGACATAATATCCCCATATAATTATAATATAGTTCATAATTGAATAACCTGTTTTCAAAAAGTAAATACTCCCCATGCAGCCAATCCCAAAATGCCACAGCATGGCTTGATTAGATCAAGCACATGCGCCATCATAGACACAGTGTAAGCACATAGACGCAAGATAGTTCAAATACATACCAAATAAATTATCACCAATCGTCAGGGAGGCCCAGGGGGAGAGAGGTGGCGGTTGTCAGCACACGAGCATCACCCGTGGTCTTCTGGTTGTTCTTGGTAATTTGCGATCAGTCCACAATTTTGTCCATTACTACAGTATCATTATTTTGTTACTTTATTTTCATTATTTTTCGTTTTATTTTTTAATTATGATACTGCTGCCTTTGTTGAGTTGTTTTCTCTTTCTGTTTTTTTTAAATGTGCGGGTGCTGGATGCAATGTATACACAAATGCAATGCATAGAACCAAGTCCATTTTTTAATATAGCGGTATTTCTCAGAACATTGTTTCTTTTATTAACTGTGATACTCAGTATGCAGCATATTGCATCTGTTGCACAGAATGCAAGATCCAGTATATTGGCTGCACTATTAGAAAAATTAAAAAAAAGAATAACTGAACATCTGAAAAACATTGAAATTAAAAACACAGCACATTCTGGAGCTGTAAAACATTTTATAAATGCGCACCAGGGTGATGTCAGTTTTTTTTCTCTTTTTGGTGTTGAGAAAGTTCAAACTCCTATTAGAGGTGGCAATAGGCATAAATGTTTAAGAATGCGTGAAGCATTTTGGATATTAAAACTAGACACAAAATTTCCCCCGAGGTATGAATTCTAGAAACAACCTTTACTACATTTACTAAGGTGTCTGCATATCTGTCCATGTTAATACTCTGTTTCAGCTGCCACTATCTTGTTTTAATTGTTTGCTATTTCTGATTGGTTACAAACCTTTATATTACTTGTGTGCATTTTGTTTTAACATGCCTATGACTAAGGGTGCTTTTAGCGCACCAGAAACGTGTCAGGTGTTTTGCGCAATTTTAAAAATGGCTTAAAAGCCAAATAAAGTTTTTTCAATTTTTTTCTGGTTGGTGTGCCGAATTCTTCCTTTTTTTTCCTTGGATATTTACTGCTTTTCTCCAGTGGAAGCGTACACCCACCTGTCTCATTTGGACCCAGCCCAGAAGGGTTTGCAAGTGGATTACGTCCTGAAGCTCCCACACCTCCTCTACATGCCATATAAGCAATCAGCCTGCACAAAATGAGTGTCCCATAGTGGGACACAGTGTAGAAGTAAGAATGAAATTAAAAAAATTAAAATAATTGTAAAAATATTTAAAAACAAAAATCAAAAATAATAAAAAAAAATATTTATTCTATCATTAAATCAATATTTGAATAAAAAATCTAAACAATAAAAGTGCACATATTTAGTATAACCCCGTCCGTAATGACCAGACCTATAAAAAAAAGTGTGCCTAAACATTGGAGCTCCCCCACAAGTGACCCCATTTTGGAAACTAGACCCCCAAGGAACTTATCTAGATGCATAGTGAGCACTTTGAACCCCCAGGTGCTTCACAAATTGATCCGTAAAAATGAAAAAGCTATTTATTTCACAAAAAATTTCTTTTAGCCTCAGTTTATTCATTTTTACATGGGCAACAGGATAAAATGGATCCTAAAATTTGTTGGGCAATTTATCCTGAGTACACCGATACCTCATATGTGGTTATAAACCACTGTTTGGGCGCACGGCAGGGCTCAGAAGGGAAGGAGCACAATTTGACTTTTTGAATGGAAAATTACCTCCAATCGTTAGCGGGCACCATGTCGCGTATGCCTAAACTTTGGAGCTCCCCCACAAGTGACCCCATTTTGGAAACTAGACACCCCAATGAACTTATCTAGATGCAATAGTGAGCACTTTGAACCTCCAGGTGCTTCACAGAAGTTTATAACGCAGAGCCGTGAAAATAAAAAATCATTTTTTCCCACAAAAATAATTTTTTAGCCGGCAATTTTTTAGTTTCCCAAGGATAAGAGGAGAAATTAGACCCTCAAAGTTGTTGTGCAATTTTTCCTGAGTATGCTGATACCTCATATGTTGGGGTAAACCACTGTTTGGTCACATCGGGGCTTGGAAGGGAGAGAGCACTGTTTGACTTTTTGAGCGCAAAATTGGCTGGAATCAATGGTGGTGCCATGTCATGTTTGGAGACCCCTGATGTGCCTAAATAGTGGAAACCCCTCAATTCTAACTCAACCTTTACCACAGCACACCCCTAACTACAACCCTAACCACAAACCTAGCCCTAACCACAAGCCTAACCTTAATCCCATCCCTAACCCCAACACACCCCTAACCCTAATCTTAACCCTAATTCCATCCCTAACCCTAATTCCAACCCTAAGGGTCTGTGCACACATTGTGGATTCTGCTGCGGATCCGCAGCGCATTTGGCCCTGCGGATCTGCAGCAGATTCTCCTGCAGTGCACAGTACCATTCAATGTAAAACAAAAATCACTGTGCACATGCTGTGGATTTTTCCACGCAGATTTGCTGCGGATTTGTATCCGCATGTCAGTTCTTTGTGTGGAATCCGCAGCGTTTTTACACCTGCTCCATTATAGAAATCGGCAGGTGTGAAAATGCAGGGGAAGTCCGCACAAAATCTGCAAAAAATCCGCAGGAAATCTGCACTAAGTCCGCAGGTAAAACGCAGGACATTTTACCTGCGGTTTTAGCAAAATCCGCAGCAGAATCCGCAAACGTGTGCGCATACTAATTCCAACCCTAACCCTATTTCCAACCCTAACTCTAATTCTAACTCTAACCCTAATTCCAACCCTAACCCTAATTCCAACCCTAACCCAAATTCTAACCCTAACCCTAATGGAAAAATAAAAATAAATATATTTTCTTTATTTTATTATTTTTCCCTAGCTATGGGTATGATAAAGGGGGGTTTATTTACTTTTTTTTATTTTGATCACTGTGATAGGGTTTATCACAGTGATCAAAATGTACCTGGAGGGAATGAATGAATCTGCGAGCCGGCAGATTCAGCGGACGCACTGTGCATGCGCCCGCCATTTTGGAAGAGGGCAGCACCCATGGATGAAGAATGGAGGGACACCAAGAGGTACCGGGACATGGGAGGTACCAGGGGGGTGATCGGAAGGCAGGGGGAAGCGGAGGGCAGGGGAGGGGGAGCAGATACTGACGGTGGCGGCAGATTGCCGCTGTCAGTCGTGGGGGGTCACATAGCTGTCTCCAGCCATGGCCGATGATATTGTAGCATTGGCCGTGGCTGGATTGTAATATTTCACCAAATTTCATTGGTGAAATATTACAATCGCTCTGATTGGCTGTTGAAGGTGAAACAGCCAATCAGAGCAATCGTAGCCATGGGGGGCAAAGACATCCCCCTGGGGTGAAGCACAAATCCCCCTGTACCTCAGGGACGGGTGACCTTTCATTGACCCCAGTGACCCAACCCGCAGGAACACGATCAATTCATGACGCCACATACGCGTCATAGGTAGGATTGGCACTGACTTTCATGACGCCTACGTGGCTTCAAAGGTCGGGAAGGGGTTAATCATTCCAAAAATTCCTGTGAAGCACCTGAAGGGTTAATAATCTTCTTGAAGATGGTTTTGAGCACCTTCAGGGGTGCAGTTGTTAGAATGGTGTCACTTTTGGGTATTTTCTATCATTTAGACCCCTCAAAGTGACTTCAAATGTGATGTGGACCCAAAAAAAATGGTGTTGTAAAAATGAGAAATCGCTGGTCAACTTTTAACCCTTATAACTTCCTAACAAAAATAAATTTTGGTTCCAAAATTATGCTGATGTAAAGTAGACATGTGGGAAATGTTATTTATAAACTGTTTTGTGTGACATATTTTTCTGTTTTAAGGGCATAAAAATTCAAAGTTGGAAAATTGCAAAATTTTCAAAATTTTTGCAAAATTTCCATTTTTTTCACAAATAAACGCAAGTCATATCAAAGAAATTTACCACTATCATGAAGTACAATATGTCATGAGAAAACAGTGTCAGGATCACCGAGATCCAATGAAGCGTTCCAGAGTTATTACCTCACAAAGGGACAGTGGTCAGAATTATAAGGCTATGTGCACACGTAAGCATCAAAACACAGTCCATTAACCCCTTTATCCCCAAGGGTGGTTTGCATGTTAATGACCAGGCCAATTTTAAGGCTGTGTTCACACGTTAGCGTTTTTTTCGCATTTTTAAAAGGGAATCTGTCACCTGAATTTGGCGGGCTATTTAAATGACTTCTGTCTGGTCCAATGGGCGGTGTTTCCTTTCCATTTCTCCTCCCCATCCTTGGCCGCCGTCCGCAATATTTTCTGGAATTTAAGTAGATGTACGCCATAGTCCACGCGTGCGCAATACAATCTTGCCTCACGCACGCGCAGTATGCTTTGCCCAACTGCGGGAAAAGTCTAAAAGCATTACTGCACATGCGCTGGTTAACCATGTCCCGGAACACAGCGAAATACTTCAGGGACATAGTTAACCGGCGCATGCACAGTAATGCTTTTAGGCTTTGCCCGCAGTTGGGCAAAGCATACTGCGCGTGTGCGAGGCAAGATTGCATTGCGCACGCGTGGACTATGGCGTACACCTACTCAAATACAGAAAATATTGCGGATGGTGGCCAAGGATGGGGAGGAGGAAAGGATAGGAAACACCACCCATCGGACTGGACAGAAGTCATTTAAATAGCCCACCAAATTCAGGTGACAGATTCCCTTTTAAAAATGCGAAAAAAACGCTAACGTGTGAACACAGCCTTAAAATTGGCCTGGTCATTAACATGCAAACCACCCTTGGGGATAAAGGGGTTAATGGGCTGTGTTTTGATGCTGCAATACAATCAGTGTTTTATCAGTAGTAGATTATTATTACACGACCAGCTGCCCATGTGCTTCTTAGTCTAATCACTAGAAAGCTGCTTGTGGTATGGGTGGAGTTATACAGGGTTCAATATTCTGAGCTCTGCTGGCTTTTCATCACATGTAATTGTATCACAACTGCTGCACACATTAAGCTAAGTGAAACATTGCTGAAAACAGGATTTCTGTTTTTACATCATGTTGCTGTCAGATTACATAGCAAAAATCCTGCTGACAGATTCCCTTTAAATATTTGCAATACAGAAATATTTTTAATCCTAATTAGATTATGTTGCTGGAAGTTTATCTTTTCTATTCTGTAATTTTAATGCTCCCCAAACTGGTGTTAAAATGTAAATAAATAATTAAAATTTGAGCTTAATAATGAACCCCTTTAGCTTGTAGTGAGCTAAAAAAATACACACAAATGAATTGGATTGCTCCAAGTTAGGTAGTTATTACCTTAAGGTGTAATCTGAGTGAATGTCTGGACTCCAGAGGACCAGTAAAGAGCGCTGTGTGTCTTGATGTGAAGTCAGATTGAATGATGTTTGCCAGATAAACGTGGGTTAATACAACGGCTCTTCAGGAGTGCTGTCCCGGCTGGTGACAGACACTCCACGCTCCCCTCTTCCAGCGGCGTGCTGGCGTGCAGTGTGCACAATGTGAAGCTGTGGTGTAAGATGAGCCAACAGGACCTTTGTGATGTCACCGGTCACGTGATAGATTACAGGGAGCACAGTGGACCAATTCCTCTCCGACTAGTTTCGGAAAAAACACGGTTTCCTTCATCAGGGATGTTAAAATGTACAATATATCAATAGAAAAAATGAAAAAGTTGCAGATCTTGAAAAGTAGCACACTCAATTTTTTTACCCATAAATCATTATTTTAGTCAGAAAAAATACTAAAACATAAAAACTATATAAATTTGTAACAACAAAGTTAAAATATTGTTATATAGACCTCACAGTCCATGGAGTAAAAAACAATAGTGAAATTGCTGTTTTCTTCCATCACATCTGCCCACCCCCCAAAAAAAAATGTATATATGTGGAGATATATATATATATATATATATATATATATATATATTTTCAATGGTGACAGCAATAACTTGAATTTGACAAAAGTACTAATGAATCAAAAATCTATGAAAATGAACAAATGAAAGTTCGACATTGCTTACTTATGGTTTTGTAACCCATTCCAGCTTTGTGCAGGTCTATGATCTTGTCCCTGACATACTTAGAAAGCTCTTTCATCTTGCCCATGTTGTAGAGGTTAGAGTCTCACTGATTAATTGAGTCTGTGGACAGGAGTCTTTTATAAAGGTGACTATGTAAGACAGCTGTCTTTAATGCAGGTAACGGGTTGAATAGGAGTGTCTAACTGGTCTGTAAGAGCCAGAACTCTTAATGATTGGTAGGGGATCAAATACTTATTTCTCATACAAAATGCAAACAAATTTATATAATTTATAATTTATAATTTTCTGGATTTTATTTTTGGTATTCTATCTCTTAATGTTAAAATTAACCTACCTTTAAAATTATAGACTGTTCACGTGTTTATCAGTGGGTAAACTTACAAAATCATCAAGGGATCAAATAATTATTTCCTCCACTGTACAAGTGTTAACTTTTATTGCAAAAACCCTAGTCCATGCGCTCATCATCTCCCGCCTTGACTACTGCAACCTCCTGCTCTGTGGCTTCCCCTCTAACACTCTAGCACCCCGCCAATCTATTCTAAACTCTGCTGCCCAACTAATCCACCTGTCCCCCCGCTATTCCCCTGCCTTTCCCCTCTGTCAATCCCTGCACTGGCTCCCCATTACTCAATGACTCCAGTTCAAAACCCTAACCATGACATACAAAGCCATCCACAACCTGAGTCCTCCATACATCTGTGACCTCGTCTCCCGGTACTTACCTGCACGCAACCTCCGATCCTCCCAAGATCTCCTTCTCTACTCCCCTCTTATCTCCTCTTCCCACAATCGCATACAAGATTTCTCCCGTGCATCCTCCCTTCTCTGGAACTCTCTATCACTACATATCAGATTCTCACCTACCATGGAAACCTTCAAAAAGAACCAGAAGACCTAACTCTTCCGACAAGCCTGCAGTAACCATTGATCCACCAATCCGCTGCACGACCAGCTCTATCCTCGCCTACTGTATCCTCACCCATCCCTTGTAGATTGTGAGCCCTCGCAGGCAGGGTCCTCTCTCCTCTGGTACCAGTCGTGACTTGTATTGTTTAAGATTACTGTACTTGTATTTAGTATGTATACCCCCCTACCATGTAAAGTGCCATGGAATAAATGGCGCTATAATAACAATAAATAATAATAATAAAAAAAAATTTAAATCCTATTGGTTGTGATACTGAAACAGCCAAAAAGTCTTCTGTAGGCATGAGAGAACCCGAACTACAAAGTTCGGGGTGCATACTGGACACCTTGTTTCTGATACCGAACCCTAAACACAGACTTTTAACAAGATGTCCGGTTTGCTGTTTGGTTTCAGATGCCTAATAAAGTTTGTTGAAAGACTGCAGCATAGCTAATCAACAAGTTTCTAGGCTGTCGCCACTTTCTGAGTCATTATGTTCATGCCAAGTATTGGCATGGCTGTGAATGGACGGCGTACCACGTGAATCGGCTTGTCTAAATGCTGGCTCACGAGTTCTGATGCCATTCTTCTCTGATTAGTGTAGTGACATGACACAGCTGAAATGAGGGACAGAATTAAATAGCGCACTCTGCAAAAAAGCCGCTGTGTGCACTCTGCACGTGTCTCAGTGGAAGTACTGTGTCAAAAAACACTGTGTGTACTATGCAACCATATGTGTGGGAGTACTGTGCCTATAAGCCTCTGTGTGTACTCTACAACCGTGCCTGTGGGAGTACTGTGCCTTTAAGCCTCTGTGTGTACTCTTAAACCCCACTTGTGGGAATACTTTGCCAGAAAACTTATGTGTGTACTCTGCATCCCGCTTGTGGGAGTACTGTGCCTTTAAGCCTCTGTGTGTACTCTGCAACTCTGCCTGTGAGAGTACTGTGCCAAAAAGCCTCTGGGAGTACAGTGCCAAAAAGCCTCTATTTGTACTCTACCAAAAAGCCTCTATTTGTCCTGTGACAAAAAGCCTCTGGAAGTACTAGGCCAAAAGCCTCTGTGTGTACTGTTCTAAAAACCTCTGTGTGTACTGTGCCAAAAAGCCTCTGGGTGTACTATGACAAAAAGTATTTGGGGACTGTGTGAAAAAAAAGCACAGAAACTGAAGCCACTCTCAGCCAAACAATCTAAAACCACCTCTACCTGTTTTAGTCTCAACATTCTTCCAGCAGTACTAGGGCTTAGGAAATTACTATATATACTCGTGCATAAGCCAAGTTTTTCTGCACATTTTTTGTGCTGAAAATGCCCCCCTCAGCTTATACACGAGTCAGTTCTCAGTTTGAAAGGGGAGCAGCAGAGCAGCAGGTAAAGGGAGGAGCCGGTGGCTGTGGCTAAAGCCTGTGCTGCTGCTAAAGAGAAATGAATATTCATTTCTCTTATAGTGCATACAGTTACAGGCACAGCAGCCGACTTCCAGCACAGTGGCATACATCCTACTTACTTTCCTCTGCGCCCTCAGTGCATCTTGTTCATTCCGGTGCCAGCAGCATTTCCAACTGAGCAATCACGTGGTCCTGCTCATTAAAGTAATGAATATGCCTGCCTCTCCACTCCCATAGACGTAAAGAGAATATTTATTACCTTAATGAGCGGGGCCACGTGATCGCTCGGCCACAGGAGCTGCCAGCGCTGGAATGAGATGGATGCTTTTTTTTAATAAGAACCATGCATACAAGGATAGGGGATAAGGAGCCATGCATACAAGGAAGGGAGGGGGAGCCATTCACACAAGAACAGCGAAGGGGGAGCCATGCATAAGTGGGAGGAATGGCCCACGTCGAGTGTCCGGGTTGGAACCATGGGAGCCGTCATCTAGGTTCCAGGGGAAACTGTCCCCGGGGGACAGAGTTCGGGGACGGACCGTTGTGACAGACAGATGGGCTGGGGGAGGGACCAGTATAAAGGAGGCGGGGAATTCCCGGGACGATGAGTCAGCAGACCGGGACAAACGCAGCAGGAGACCGTGGGAGCGACTGAGAGCCAGAGTGACTTACCAGTGCCAGGGGAGATGCTCACGGAGGACATCAGAGGGATGGCACCGGGACGACTGTCCGAGACCCGCTGCCGCCTTACCTCAGCCCGCGGCTGTTGCCGCCTTACCTCAGCCCGCGGCTGTTGCCGCCTCGCCTCAGCCCACGGCTGCGGCCTGCCCGCGGTCGCTCGCGGCCGCTGCCGCCTCGCCCCAGCTTGCAGCTGCGGCCTGTCTCCCGCCACCCACAGCCGCCCTGCTCTCACCCATGGCCGTGGCAAGTCCGGTGCTGTCGGCGGCCACCACTGTCCCGCTCCGCGGCAAGGGTCGGGCCTTTGCTCACCGCGGAGTCCCCGTCGCAGCTGCTAGTTGCACAGGTGGCCTATCACCCGCCACCCCGCATCGCCGCCACTTGCCCCAGCCCAGGGGCTGCAGCCCATCTGTCCAAGGACTCCGCCGGGGCCTGTGGGGCTCCAGTGTCATCAGCGCGCCAGAGCGCGCAAAGACTTCATCAACGCCTCAGCAACTGGGCCCAGCGACTACTACGCCGAAAGACCACCATCCCAAATGGTGAGGGACGTCTGGATGGCTAAGTTGACTATATAATTAAGGACCTGTAGTCGGCCATACCGCGGCCCTATAGTGACCGGCTACTGCCGGAAGTAGTCGTGCTCTACCCGTTTGTGTTTGCTTGTATAGAGCCCCTGCGAGGGCAATCCGTGTTACCCCTTTTGTTGATCAGGCCGTGACTGAGGAAAGTTCCCTCTAGTCTTAGAAATGTTACTATAGAAAGCACCAAATTGTCTCGCAACTCGTCACTGCATCCTACGTACCTGCAAACCCCCACACATACAAAGACAGGGATCAGGGAGCCATGCATACCAGGATAGGGATTAGGGACAATGTAAACCAAGCTTATACTCGAGTCAATAGGTTTACCTAATATTTTGTGGCAAAATTTGGTGCCGCAGCTTAAACTCAGGTAGGCTTATACTCCAGTATATACAGTATACAGAACGTCAGGTCACCTGCTTGCACCAGAGGAAGATGTTACATTTGGGGCATAGCAGGCACAGATCAACCACAGCCTCTTTCTCCCTGAAACATCTACGTAGACCACCACCATCTGGAACATGGTGACATCCCCTATTTGATGCTCTCCTCATTGTTTTCAACCCAAAAAAGTGCAGAGAATTACACGGCGTATATGCAGAGAGAGAATGTACAGCATATTACACTGCCTCTTTTCAGAGTATCCCCCAAAAAATCAATAAAAAAAACACAAAAGCAGTGTTGGTTACCCCCTCCTCCGATGCTTCTTCTATCTACATAGCTGCCTCCACCTCAACCTCTTCCTCCACTTGGTCCTCTGCCTCCTGTTTCAAGATGATAATGTTTTCTTTTTTTTATTCTGTTATTATAATTATTTCCCTATCCACATTTGTTTGTATGGTAATTGTCCTAGAATTACCCCATTTAGCTTCCTTGTGCGGCCCCCTAGTCCTTACTATGACTATTTTACAGCCATTTTAAAGCACCGAAGTTCAGGTCACCATTGACCTCTATTGGGTTCAGATTCTGAGACAGTTTTGAATAACAAACTGAACTTTCAACTGCAGTTTGACCGAACCCAGTAAACCTGAACATCCACTGGTCCACTTATCTCTAGACTGTAAAAAAAATTAAACATAAGTCTTGCATTGCTAAGTGACCAGTGTGAAAATTGCAAGATTTCTGATTTTTTTTTTAATATGACATGAAAAGTAAAAAAAAATCAAACATTTTTAAAACATGCAATCAACACAAAAAACTTGATCTAAATAGTATTTCACATCATGATTAAACATTATTTTAAAAGGAATATGCTTATAATATTGACACCAATAAACTTTTTATAGGCCCACTTCAATCCGTTGCTTAAAGCTTGAGAAATTCATGTGTTTAGCCCATTGCGCAGGAGAACACTAAACCCTCTGCCTTCTGGAAGGAAAGTTAGTCTGCAGAAGCGAGGAGACTGTTGAACTATGTAGACATGACATTTTCTGATCGGCTTTTGACATCTGATGTACATCAACTATCGATCAATCACAGAGAGATTGAGATGCTAGGAATCTTAATAAGCCAAAGAGAGAGAGTTTTGTTAAGTAATTTCTCCCACCCACTGCACTTAACACCTGATTTGCATGCCTCTAACAACATGGATTTGTAAAGATTCAGGCATCAGGTGAACTGCAACTAATGATCAACAAAGAGATTGAGGCACCAATAAGGTTACTGCACTTAACATATTATTAGCATACCACTAAAAATCTAGATTTATCAAGATTCAGGTAATAAATTGACAATATAAAGGTACCAATAAATTCATCTTTCACTAGCCTAAATGTGAATATAAACAGTTTACGGGGTGTCAAACTTACTGATAGATTCCATTTAAGGACCAATTTTCATTTTCACATTTTTTATTTTTTCTCTTCTTCCAAATTCCATAACTTATTTATTTTTCCTTTGACATGGTCATTTGAGAGCTTGTTTTTTTTACATGACCAATTGTAGCATTAAATGACCTCATATACTTTACCATAAAATGCAATAAAAAAACAGGAAAACAACCCAAGTGAAGTGAAACGGTTTTAAAAATGCACAATTTTGCCATTATTTGGGGTTTCATTTTTACATTGTTCAATGTGTCTCAAAAATATCCTGGCAACATATTTCTCCAGGTTATTTCAATTACAGTGATACCGACCATTTTTAGCTTTCTTTTCCTTTTTTAATTTTGGTGGATTAACAAATTTCAGAAATAAATGCTTTGTGTTGCCATTTTCCTAGACTCATAGCTTTTTTCTGTCTATGCAGCTATATGAGGGTTTATTTCTTGCACTCCAGGCTGTCATTTCTAATGGTTCTATTTTGGGATACATACAATGTTTGATCAATTTTTATTTTAATGCAGTGACCAAAAATGGCACTTTTGGTGTTTCAATTTTTTTACAGTTTATATAATTTTCATATTTCCATAAATAATACCTTTATGGATAATACAGTATTGATAGAAAAATACCCAAAAGTGACACAATTTTAAAAACTCCACCTCTAAAAGTGCTCAAAATATCATTCAAAAAGTTTTTAGCCCTTTAGGTGCTTCACAGGAATTAAAGCAATGTGGAAGGAAAAAATGAACTTTTTCACACAAAATTGTTGCTTTAGCCCCAAATCTTTAATGTGCACAAGGGTTACTAGGAATAATGGAAAATCCAATTTGTTGTGCAATTTCTCCTGAGTACACCGATACCTCATGTGTGGGGGAAACGCGGCAGGGCTCGGAAGGGAAGGAGCACCATTTGACTTTTGGAAAGCAAAAATTGCTGGAATAGACATGCCATGTGGTGTTTGCAAAGCCCTTGATGTGCCTAAACAGTGGGAAATCCCCACAATTGACCCCATTTTGGAAACTACACCCCTCAAGAAACTTATCCAGTGGTGTGTTGACCACCTTGAACTCACAGGTTCTTCACAGAATTTTTTAACGTTGAGACATGAAAATTAAAAAAATGCAATTTTCCAGCAAAAATGATGCTTAGCCTCAAACTTTGAAAATGAACAGAACAATTTGTTGTGCGATTTCTTTTTAGTACACTGATTCCTCATATATGGTGTAAAACTACTGCATCAATTGAATTCTGGAGAGCAATTTTGGCATTTTTTAACCTTTAGACATTTCAAAGACTTGTATAACATTGGGCAAATGGAAAATTACCATTTTTCAACTAAAATGTTGCTTTGGCCCAAGGGGTTTTTAATTTTCAAAATGAATATTAGGAGAAAATAAACAGTACCATTTGTTACACAATGTCTCCTAAGTACACCAATACCCCATATGTGGTCAAACACAACTTTTGAGGTACAGTGCAAAAGCTCAGAAGGGAAGTAGCACCAAATGGGGTTCAGATTTTGCTGGAATGGCTTGAGGGTTCCATGTCACATTGACAGAGGTGCCAGAACATTGGAACCCCCCATAAGTGACCCTATTTTACAAACTACACCTCTCAATGAATTCATCTAAGGATAATCACATTTTATACAATTGGGCAGTGAATAAAAAATAATTACTTTTTACAGCAAAAATTTTGTTTTAGCCACAGATTTTACATTTTGACAAAAGAAAATGGGTAAAAATGACACCAAAATGTTTCACACAATCTCTACTGAACAAGGCATTACCCTATACATGGCTGTGGAGTACTGTTCTGCCACATTGCAAACAAATTATCACAGAATAGTTTGCAGACTCTATATACAGACCCCTAAGGGTGTGTGCACACATTGCAGATTCTGCTACGGATCCGCAGCGGACTTTGCCCTGCGGATCTGCAGCAGTTTCTGCTGCGTTGTACAGTACCATTTTAGTCTATGTAAAACAAAAAACGCAGTGCACACATTGTGGATTTTTCCACGCGGATTTGCTGCGGATTTAAATCTGCAGCATGTCACTTCTTTGTGCGGATTCCGCAGCGGTTTGGCACCTGACAAACCGCAGAGCAAAACCGCAGTCTAATCCACAGTAAATCTCTGCGGAAAAAGCCGCAGCAGAATCCACAACGTGTGCACACACCCTTAGTGTCAGAAGAGCAGAATCCACCCTTAACCCTGCCCCCATTTTATAAATTGCACCCCTATGAGAATGTATCTATAGGTGCAGGTATAGTGAGGAATTTGGGTGTGTTCCAGAGGCAAGCAACAGTGAATGTTGCCAAGTGAAAATTGGAAATCTGCCATTGTAGTGGTAGTACAATGAAGTGCCTATATATTGCATATTATGCCCAGCTTGTGCTTCTGAAAACATACACCCAAAAATTATGTGGGCTCTTACTGCTTAAGAAATTCTAGACATGTGGATGCCAAATGTGTTTTATGGACCCTACAGCTCAGAAGGGAGGGGGCATTTGGATTAGGTAGCGCAGAAATCGCTGGATTTCTTTTGGGTGGTGAAAAGACATAGTGTTTTTCCAGAGCTCTTGTGCTACTAGTAACATAGAAGCCCCTATATTTCCATTGACAGATGACGGACCTGACTGGGGGCTTGTTTTTTTTGTGGATTGAGTTGAAACTTTTCCTGGGAACATTTTACATAACATTTTGGATCACATTTATCCTTTGCTCTACACTGAGCACTTACATCGGGGTTTCCATCTAAATCTCCACATGGTGTGATTCAAATAAAACCCCTGAGGGATCCATTCACTAAAAAGAGGCAGCATTTTTTTGGAAGTGCATTGAGCAGCAGGGTGGTTTGCTGGTAAAAGGGAAAAAAATCCCTTTTAAATCTTCTGCCTGAGCGAGTGTGAATGAGCTGAGTGTAAGTGCGAACTGTGGTGTGTGACTTGTGATTCAGTGACTTTGGATTCAGGGAGTTTCCAAGGGAGGAATTACTGAATTGCTGTTATATTTTCTTAATACTTTTTATTTATTTTTGCTTATCTTTTCTGTCTGGTGCAATCCCCATTAGGATGTGCTCCACTATTGCCAATGCCATCCAGTGTACATCTTGCCGCATGCATGAAATCATTGAACAGTTGGTCGAGGGTGCATACTGCTGTGCGAGATGTGAGCACGTTGAGCATTTGGAAGCCCAGATACTGGAACTAAATGTACAGCTGGCAACACTGAGATCCATAGACAATATGGAAAGGAGTCTTCTGCTCACTAAGCAGATGCTCAATGGGATAGATGAGGGGGGATGCTAGGTTGGAGCTGCAGGACAGTGAAGCAGCCAGCTGGATGACAGTTAGAAGGCGGGGTAGAGGGAAGAGCACCAGGGAGGCTAGTCCTGATCTGGCTCACCCCAATAAGTTTGCTATGTTAGCAGATGAGGGGAGTGTCAGTGCAGGAGTAGAACTGCTGCAGCAAGGCATGTCCTCTGAACGCCGGAGGAGTGTCTGCTCCAGTAAGGTGGGAAATAGGAGAGCAGGGCAGGCCAGACAGGTGCTGGTAGTGGGGGACTCAATTATTAGGGGAACAGATAGGTCAATCTGTCACAAAGACAGGGATCGTCGAACGGTGTGCTGCCTACCTGGTGCACGAGTCCGACACATCGCTGATTGGGTTGACAGATTACTGGGAGGGGCTGGTGAGGATCCAGCGGTCATGGTGCACATTGGCACAAATTACAAAGTTAGAGGTAGGTGGAAGGTCCTTAAAGATGATTTCAGGGAATTAAGCTGCAAGCTTAAAGCAAGGACCTCCAAGGTGGTATTTTCGGAAATGCCACGTGCCACACCAGAGAGGCAACGGGAGATTAGGGAGGTTAATAAGTGGCTCAGGAATTGGTTTAGGAAGTAGGGGTTTGGGTTCCTGGAGAACTGGGCCAACTTCTCAGTTGGCTACAGGTTCTATGCTAGGGATGGGCTGCACCTCAATGGGGAGGGTGCAGCTGTGCTGGGGGAGAAAATGGCTAGAAGGTTGGAGGAGGGTTTAAACTAGGGACGGGGGGAGGGTATTCCTTTTATAGGAGGAGAAGACAGTGCAGATAGAGACCTGGGCACAAATAATGAAATTGGGGGTGGGAGTGGGGTTAGAACAGTTTATAATTTAAGAAAGAATAGAGGTACAGAGAGATACATAAAGTGCATGTATACTAATGCCAGAAGCCTCGCCAACAAAATGGAGGAATTAGAGTTAATTTTGTTGGAGCATAATTACGACATGGTGGGGATATCTGAGACATGGCTGGACGAGAGCCATGACTGGGCGGTTAATTTACAGGGCTATAGTCTGTTCAGAAATGACCGTACAAATAAGCGAGGGGGAGGCGTGTGTTTATTTGTAAAATCATCCTTAAAACCCATCCTGCGTGATGATATATATGAATCTAATGAAAATGTAGAGTCCCTGTGGGTGGAGATAAGGGGAGAGGGAAAAAATAATAAATTACTGATAGGGGTTTGTTATAAGTCTCCAAAAATAATGGAAGCAACAGAGAATATCCTCATCAAGCAAACAGATGAAGCAGCGATTTAAGAAGACATTATTATGGGGGACTTCAACTACCCTGAAATACATTTGGGAACTAAAACCTGCAGTTCCAACAAAGGTAATGGGTTTTTGACAACTATGAGAGACAATTACCTTTCACAACTGGTTCAGGACCCAGCAAGAGGAGGGGGGCACTGCTAGACCTAATATTAACCAACAGGCCAGACCGCATATCAAATATAAGGGTTGAGGGTCACTTGGGTAACAGTGATCACAAATTAATAAGTTTTCATGTATCCTTTAATAAGATGTGTAGTAGAGGGGTTACAAGGACACTAAGCTTCAGGAAAGCAAATTTCCAATGCATTAGAGATGATCTTGGTGCAATTAACTGGGACAATATCCTGAGACATAAAAATAAACAAAGAAAATGTGAGATGTTTATTAGCATCCTGAATAGGACCTGTGCACAATATATACCGTATGGGAATAAACATGCTAGAAATAGGAGGAGACCACTATGGCTAAATAGTGCTGTACGGGGCGCAATAAGTGACAAAAAGAAAACATTTAGAGAATTAAAGCAAGTGCGTATTGATGAGGCATTAAATAAATACAGAAGATTAAATAAATTCTGTAAAAAGCAAATCAAGGCAGCAAAGATTGAGACAGAGAGACTCATTACCAGAGAAAGTAAAAATAATCCCAAAATATTCTTTAACTACATAAATAGTAAGAAACTAAAAAATGATAGTGTTGGCCCCCTTAAAAATAGTCTGGGCGAAATGGTGGATGAGGATGAGGAAAAAGCCAGTATGCTAAAAGACTTTTTTTCAACAGTATTTACACAAGAAAATCCCATGACGGATAACATGATCAGTGATAAAAATTCTCCATTAAATGTCACCTGCTTAACCCAGCAGGAAGTACGGCGGCATCTAAAAATGACTAAAATTGACAAATCCCCGGGCCCGGATGGGATACACCCCCGGGTACTGCAGGAATTAAGTACAGTCATAGATAGACCATTATTTTTAATCTTTAAAGATTCCATAATAACAGGGTCTGTACCACAGAACTGGCGTATAGCAAATGTGGTGCCAATATTTAAAAAAGGGACTAAAACTGAACTTGGAAATTATAGGCCAGTAAGTTTAACCTCAACTGTGGGTAAAATCCTGGAGGGTTTTCTAAGAGATACTATACTGGAGTACCTGAAGAAGAATATTCTCATGACCCAATATCAACATGGGTTTACAAGGGACCGTTAATGTCAGACTAATCTGATAAGCTTTTATGAAGAGGTAAGTTCCAGACTGGACCAAGGGAATGCAGTGGATGTGGTGTATATGGACTTTTCAAAAGCTTTTGATACGGTGCCACACAAAAGGTTGATGCATAAAATGAGAAAAATGGGGATAGGGAAAATGTGTCAGTGGGTTAAGAGCTGGCTCAGGGATAGAAAACAAAGGGTGGTTATTAATGGAGCACACTCGGACTGGGTCACGGTTAGTAGTGAGGTACCACAGGGGTCAGTATTGGGCCCGCTTCTTTTTAACATATTTATTAATGACCTTGTAGGGGGAATAGAGAGTAGAATTTCGATATTTGCAGATGACACTAAACTCTGCAGGGTAATCAATACAGAGGAGGACAATTTTATATTACAGGAGGATTTATGTAAACTAGAAGCTTGGGCTGATAAATGGCAAATGAGCTTTAATGGGGATAAATGTAAGGTCATGCACTTGGGTAGAGCAAACAAGATGTTAATTATGTGCTTAATTGTAAAACACTGGGCAAAACTGTCACTGAAAAAGACCTGGGTGTATGGGTGGATGACAAACTCACATTTAGTGGACAGTGTCAGGCAGTTGCTGCAAAGGCAAATAAAATAATGGGATCCATTAAAAGAGGCATAGATGCTCATGAGGAGAACATAATTTTACCTCTATATAAGTCAGTAGTGCGACCACACTTAGAATACTGCATACAGTTCTCGTCTCAGGTGTAAAAGAAAGACATAGCTGAACAGGAGCGGGTGCAGAGAAGAGCGACCAAGGTTATTAGGGAACTGGGGGGTCTGCAATACCAAGACAGGTTATTACACTTGGGGTTATTTAGTTTGGAAAATTGAAGGCTTAGGGGTGATCTTATTACAATGTATAAATATATGCGGGGATAGTACAAAGACCTTTCTAATGATCTTTTTACTTCTAGACCTGTGACGGGGACAAGGGGGCATCCTCTACGTCTGGAGGAAAGAAGGTTTAAGCATAATAACAGACACGGATTCTTTTCTGTAAGAGCAGTGAGACTTTGGAACTCTCTGACATATAATGTTGTAATGAGTGATTCCCTATTAAAATTTAAGAAGGGCCTGGATGTCTTTCTTGAAAAGTATAATATTACAGGGTATACACTAGTTTCCTTAATATTGCGTTGATCCAGGGAGCTAGTCTGATTGCCGTATGTGGAGTCGGGAAGGAAGTTTTTTACTCAATGTGAGGCTTACTGTTTGCCACATGGGGCTTTTTTGCCTTCCTCTGGATCAACATGTTATGGCAAGTTAGGATAGGATATGGGTTGAACTAGATGGACTTAAAGTCTTCCTTCAACGTTAATAACTATGTTACTATGTTATTATACTCTTGATTCGGTCTCACTTCTGTTCAGCGGTTTCCTTCTTTTCAGAGGGCACAAAACTGTAGTCAACCAACCAAATCATAAGCCAGACTGCATTCACTGTGTCTCCATCTGCTTCAGTATAAGGAATCTTCTGCCATGGGTTCCGACTGAATCACGTATTTTAAAAATTTACACGAAAACCCTGGTGTAAGCGCTCAGCACAGAACACAGGATAAATGTGAGCTGAACCTTTCTTTGATCTTTGGGAGGCAGAATGAACAAATCATTAGCAGGTCAAGAATTGGTTTTATTTAATTTTTATGACGTTTATTGTACGCTACATGTGATAAGGCAACTTTATTCTTCTAGTCATTGCGATTACAGAGATACCAGATTAATATTGTTTTTTATTTAATGTTTGGCTACTATAATAGACTAAAAAAATATTTTTTTTACAAAACAAAGTTTTTGCACAGTCATATTTTGAGAGCAATATTTCTGCAGACATGTGAGTGCTTGTTTTTTGCAGGACGAGTTGACATTTGTATCGGTACTATTTTTGGGCATATAATATTTTTTGACCGCTTTCTACTCTGATTTTTTGGGAGGCAGAATTAATTAAAAAACAGCAATTCAGGAACTGTTTTTTGGCTTTCTTTTTAATGTTGTTCATCATGTGGTAAAAGTGACAAGGGAGCTTGATTCTTCAAGTCAGTACAATTACAGTAATACAACATATATATAATTTTTTTGTTTTGCCACTTTTACACAATAAAAACTATTTCATAGGAAAAATTATTGTTTTTGCAATGCTATATTCTGAGATCTATACATTTTTTATTTCTCCGCTGATGGAACTGTATGGTGGCTTGTTTTTGTGGCGCCCCTGAGGCTCAATCGCCACAGAGGTACTGCACCTCCTCCTGAGGTGTGGTATCCCACCATCCAGGTAAGGTGGAGACTCCTGACCACACTCCAGCACCTGCACCCCACACCACAAAGTAGTGTAGCAAAGCACCTTCGGCGGCTCCCTGCTTGGAGTATAGCAAAGCACCCATTGGTGGCTCCCTGCTTGGAACACGAAACGTGCTGGGAGGTGGGTGGAGTTAGATGACATTACAAGGAGCGGGAAGAGTTTAGGATGAGAAGTCAGTTGGTTAGAGAGTTGGAGAGAAGATCCCTGGAGAGAGGGATAGATGGATGGAAGTGCTGCAGCAGATCCCAGTGACCTGGGTCTGCTGGCACGGGAAAGGAAGAGAGAGAGCAACATAGACTGAAAGCCTGATTCTCCATAGAAAGAAAGACTAGTACGGAACGTGAGGAGTAAAAGGGAACAGAGGACGTGGGTTAGAAGAGAACCCTTCCTAAAAGTTCCAAGCACAAGGCCAGGGCCCGGTCCCCGAGGTTGTATGGATACTAATGGTCCTGCAGCAGACACCGGAGGAATAGAAGTAGTGACCACTTTATTCCCACACAAGACTTGGGGGCACAACAGCAACTGGATAGTGAGCCAGGACATAGTAGCAAGAAGTCCCCAAAGCAGGCTACAGCTGCCTGCCGTACAAGTAGAGTTCATAAGAAAATCGGACAGGAGGAACTCCAGTGTAACTCAGTACTAGGAGTACTTCATTTAAAGGCTCTACAAGAGGAGACATTCAGAAAGGCACATGTTGGCGGAGTGTTGGAAAGGAGTATTCCATCTGGCCTGGAGGTTGACTGAGTCCATGACCCGGAGGACACGGCATGGAGGCGGGCACCTGTTTGTACAACAGACTGTGAGTAAAGCTTTGAAACTACATGCCCTGGTGTCCTCCACTTATTCCTGCGCCAACCTGCCCAGCACTGCTACATCCCTCACACCTAACACTACACCATCAACGTGTCACTTCACCTACTCTGCCCTGGGACTACAGCCCTGCCTGTGGAGGGCTATAACATCACTGCTGCACCACACCATCTTTCCCAGAGGATTTGTCTGCAGCGTCGGCTTACATCTTCATTGCCGAACACCACAGGTGGCGTCACGAATCACTTATAAACTTTCATCACCATAAGCACACTGAAACAACCTCTTTTACAATGGGCGCCCAAGGCCACGGGCCGAGTTACAGCTGCCGTAACATTTCCCATTGGAGCTCATCGGGCCCGGTACTGAGTACCCCACAGCCCTTGGTGTGAGGGCGTCCCATTTTTTGCAGAACAAGATCGTATTTTACTCCACATTTTGTTCAGCAATATGATGAAAAACCATTTTTTGTCACTTTTTTATCTTTTTTATGTTGTTAGCTGTAAGAGTTAACTAGTATGAGTGTTTTATTGGTCAGGTCGCTCTGAACATGCGATATCAAATATGTGTACTTTTTCTGTTTATTTTTGTTTGTACATAAATAAAGTATTTATTGGTAAAATATTTTTTTTTTAAAAATTGGCTCTTTATTTTATATTTTTTAAACTTTTTTTTACTTTTTTACATAGTCCCTCTGTGGAGCTTTAACTTTTTTTTTACTCTGATTGCTGGTATAATGCACTGCAATTCACCAGCACTGCAGTGCATTATGCCTGTCAGTGTTGCACTGACTGATTGCCTTTTAGGTCAACCTGATGGCATGGTCTAAATAGGCCACCGAAGCTGGCAGACCTAGAAGTTGTAATTAAATCTCAGGTTGCCATGACAACAATCAACTGCTCATGTTGATGTCAAAAGCCCCCTCCCTCTTCCTGCCTTCTAAATGCTGTGATCACTATTGATTGCAGCATTTACGGGGTTAAACAGTCCAGGGCAGTACGAGCACCATACCTGGCAGTGACAGAGCTGACAGTGGTGATTGTGGAGGCACCGCTCCTGTGCCTGCATGAACACCAGGATGTACAGATATGTACATTTGCAGGAATGCATTGCAAAATAGGACGCAGCAGTATGTCCAATGTTGAAGGGGTTAATTCATTTTCTGTATTTTTAAATGTTTTCATTTCTGTTCTCTGTCTGGTTGATAGTAAACTTTACAAATATAGATTTTTTTAATAAATAACATTTTGTATGCACCTTTTCTTGCTGTTGTACTAGATTTAAAATTGCATCTGGGTCAATCTTGACAATTCGCACAGTGTAGATAATTTTTTATTGAAAAAACTTTCAAAACTTTTTCATGCTCCTCAAACCATTTCTGAACTATATTTTTCAGTGTGGTAAGGTTTATTAGGCTGAGATTAGTACACTAGGTCCATATCATATGGTATGTAGTTTTGGTTTGAGAAAGGATTCGATATGTACCTGAAATGTGTAAATAGAGACTACTAAGAGTACAACCTTCGGCATTAAAGAACTCTGTTGAAACAGCAGTGTGGTCACCTAAACACCTACCTCCTGACCACTTTCCAATACTGTACATGATCCCTGTGACATGCATGGGCAGCCATTTGTAGCAAGTATATGCCACTGATAACGCACATGTAACTTATTTACACCAGTAGGTTAAAATGACCATATGCATGAGGCTATAAAATGCTGAATCAAGTAACATAGATAGATAGATGGGTAGATAGAATGATAGATAAATATGAGATAGATAGATAGATAGATAGATAGATAGATAGATAGATAGATAGATAGATATGGAATAGATAGATATGTAGATAGATAGATAAATAGATCAAAAAAAGGGCAGCACTACCAAAATTATACAATTGGTGCAAAACCTATTCAGCAGTGTCCAAACAACCGAGTTAATAAAATAAGAAAATAAAAAAATAGGCAGCACTCCAAATTAAATGTGAAAAAAGTGGATACTTTCCAGATCCTCAGGTGGCGACGTTTCAACGGTGACCCGTCTTTACCAAGCCATAAAGACGGGTCACCGTTGAAACGTCACCACCTGAGGATCAGTAAAGTATCCACTTTTTTCACATTTAATTTGGAGTGCTGCCTATTTTTTTATTTTAGATAGATAGACAGAGATAGATAGATAGATAGATAGATAAATAAGGGATAGATAGATAGATAGATAGATAGATAGATAGATAGATAGATAAAATAAAAAAATTGAGACAGCACGCCATGTTACAGTTGAAAAAAGTGCTCTTTAATGGCCCATATGGCAAAGATTCGGTCCTAAGTGTGGATCTTTCTCAAGCAGTTACAAAAGTGCATGTGCAGAGTATTTAAGGCAACCAAATTGGCAAGTATTTAGGAGCAATACTTTATATGAAATATACAAATACTAATAATATCCTTATGATTCATATAGAAATGATGGCGACATCCCCATGGTACATAGAAGTTTGGAAAAATATCTTACACTCCAGCATTGGTTTTGTTTATCTTGGATCTTTTAAATATTGTTCTAAGCAATAACTATCTCTTATTTGGAGATGAGTCTTACATGTAGAGGTAACAATGTAGAGGTACCGCGATGGGCACTAATATGGTGCCTGCTTATGCAAATTTAACTATGGCAGCCATGGAGGAGGATCTTGTCTATGTGTCCCATCCACTTTCGGCATGTGCCAAGATGGTGGAGGTACATAGACGAATTAGAGTTCTTTTGACGAATTGGATGAGTTTCATAGTTTTTTGAATGGCTTAAATAGAGATATTCAGTTTACACTGACATCCTCCACCACTGAATTACAATTTCTAAATGTATTGGTTAAATTGGATAGCAATCATTTCTTGACTGAGTTGGTTGCCAAAACTATACATAAAAATTATCTTTTTAGGTATGATAGCCACCATCCTCGCAGAATGGTGGAGTCATTACCTTATAGTCAGTTCCTTTGAGTTAGAAGGATTATTAATAATAAGGAGAATTTTGATGCCTCATTGGAAGACATGAGTCAAAATTTGAAGAGAGGAAGTATCCTAAGAGTCTTTTGGAGAAATTAAAAGTTAAAGTAAGTAATGAGAGACGTGACTGACTCTTATATAAATGTAGAGAACAGGTTAAAACAATGGACAGGATACCTATGATAACCACTTTTCATAATGAGAGTAAATTACAGAAATAGTGAAGAGACATTGGCCAATATTAGGTAAATGTTTACCTCATGTCAAAGAATTTAGTGCACTTCCATTAATTTCTTTTAAAAGAGCAAAAAACATAAGGGATAAATGAATTCATGCAGATGTTGGCACATTGAAAACCTCTGCACAAACCTCTGTAACAGGTGTAGTTAGAACAGGTTGTTATCCCTGTCTGAGTTGTGTCAATTGTTCATATATGATCAAGGGTGACAGTTTTAAACACCCAACTATGCAAGAGATTTATTCAATCAAGCATTTTCTTACCTGTACATCTGATTATATTATTTTTTTATTGGAATGTCCCTGCAATCTTTTATATGTAGGGGAGACGACATGTCATTTGAAAACTAGATTGAATCAACATCGGTATACAATTCGGAAAAAATTATTAGATTTGCCTGTACCCAAGCATTTAATTGAACATAAACATTAGGAAAGAGATTTAAGATTTAGGATCATTGACCACATCCCTCCATTAAGGAGGGGTGGTAATAGGGTTAAATTGCCGAAAATTTGTGAGTTGGAATAGATTAGATTGAATACATTGAAACCTTATGGTTTGAACATTGATTTTTAAACTTGGCGTGACATTATAATTGAATGTGGTTTGCCCTCTATGGCCAAAATTGTTATTTTCTTGTTTTATTTTAAGCCATGTTGTTTTGATAGCTAATTTTTTCTTTTTTATTATTTTTTATAGATCCTGTTGTACCAGAAGTTGTCATGTGTACATGACTCATCCCATTCATTTGCAAATAAAAATAAAGATATAAAAAATTATTCTTGGAAGATTTCGGGTGCTAAAGTATTTTTCATATATTGTAATTTATTTTTTTATTTTTTTTGCAATGTGTTTTGCTTTCTAAGGCTACTTTCACACTTGTGCTCCTTGAAGCATGTGCTGGGGTTGGCAACCCGTCAAACCAAAGAAGACATATGGATTGAAGTACCCCTATGTGGAGCACAGCCCCCAAATGTCAATCCAAATACCCATATCTAGTAATCATATATAAACACCAGAATTTCCAACATCTCAATTCCTTTAGGCTACTTTCACACTTGCATTCCTTGGAGCTGCGTCGGGCTGTGCACGGCCACAGCTAAGCTCCGCCCATGGCCGCGCCTCCTCCGGTCAACTCTGCCTATGGGTGCATGACGCTGCATGCAACCTGCGTACCCTATCTTTAGCATCGGGTATGCAGGCCGTGTGCAGGTATGCATTTGCCAGCGCATGCATCTTTTTGACGGTGCGCCGACCTGCACCAAACACACCGTGTTGCACTTTGGTGCACTCGGCGCACCATCAAAAGGACGCATGCACCGGCAAATGCATACCTGCACACGGCCTGCTTACCCAATGCTAACGATAGAGTATGCAGGCTGCATGCAGCGTCATGCACCCATAGGCGGAGCTGACTGGAGGGGGCGTGGCCATGGACGGAGCTTAGCTGTGGCCGTGCACAGCCCGACGCAGCTCCACGGAATGCAAGTGTGAAAGTAGCCTAAAGGAATTGAGATGTTGGAAATTCTGGTGTTTATATATGATTACTAGATATGGGTATTTGGATTGACATTTGGGGGCTGTGCTCCACATAGGGGTACTTCAATCCATATGTCTTCTTTGGTTTGACGGGTTGCCAACCCCAGCACATGGGGGGTGTTCCTGCACCATTGTCCTTCTAGTGTTACTCTTTAGCCAATTATAAATTCCTCACTATCCCCAATCAAATGTGTTTATTAGATGAGATGTAATTTTCTCGGAATAAAAATTGTGTTTAGTGCATCGATTCTGCCATTGAGCATGCACCAAATGCCATAATGTTTCAAGGCTTGATGCCGAGATTCAGCGTGTGCACACAGCATCCTTTTACCTTTACCAAGATGGCGCTCTAAGATGTTTCGGTTATGATTGCGCAGGACCGGATGCCATCATCTATTTGTGATGTTTTTTCTCCTTTGACATGCGCATTATCATTTGCAGGATGCCTTTTTTCGGTACATTGTATCATGAAATGATTGGGTGAGTCATGCGGTATGATCAATTATGTCCAGCTGATTTGAATGACTATCTATTCCTATAAATTTACTACACTTTATTGTACATTTTTGCACATTTTTTGCAATGGATCACTTTATATAAATATGCTTTGGTGCATTTCTATATAAATCATGAGAATATTATCACTGTTTGTATATTCTGTATACTGCTGCTAAATACATACTAATTTGGTTGCCTTAAATACTCTGCACATGCACTTTTGTAACTGCTTGAGAAAGGTCCACACCTAGAACCAAAATGTTGCCAAATGGGCCATTAAAGAGCACTTTTTTCAACTGTAACATAGTTGGCCTCAATCTTTTTTTATTTTATCTACAAGGACTGGTATGTACTTGTGGGGCTTTGCACCCTATTTCTAACTGTGCTGTTCTATTATTTTAGATAGATAGGTAGATATGGGACAGAGCGATAGATAGATAGATAGATAGATAGATAGATAGATAGATAGATAGATAGATAGATAGATTGATAGGTTGATATGGGACAGATAGATAGATAGATAGATAGATAGATAGATAGATAGATAGATGAAAAAACTGACACAATATAGGTATTTTAACTATATTTTAAAACAAAAAATCTTCACATAATAAATACATTTTATGCACAATTAACTTGAAATTGACCTCAGAAAGCTATTTACAATATAAATAATTATAAATGGGAACATTTTGCAAGATATGTTGACATAGTTTTGTCATGTTTTCTACATGAAATTTCAAAAGGATACTTCAAGTTACAGATAATATTGTACAATGTCACTAGAAATATACATTGCAAGGCATGTCTGATCAGACATTTGAGGCTGAGCATCTGACCTCATAAATATTTCACTGTCAGAAAAGCAAACATAACTGGCCTTCATCTTCTAATGTCAGACACCATTCTATTCACAACATAAACACACTGTAGATTTTAAAGTGCAGTCGACTGCTAATCATAACCATTGTTTCTGGGAAAACATCATAGTGTTTTTAAACTATAAAAAAAAAGTAGTACGGTAATTTTTTCTCAAATATTTTGTCTCCAAGGATGAATATACATGTGTAACACAAAGTGATGACAAAGCTTAATTTAAAACAGAACGCATTTCTATGAGTAAAGGTGCATTATAATTTTTTCTTTTAAATGAGTCAACTTTATTCTTGGATTGTAGGTAGTATTAGTATATGGTGGCAAGAAGAGAAGTTATAAATAACGAGTCTCAGACGGGCACTAGAAGATCTTCGTAACTGAATAAAAGTGCAGAATACTGCAGGCAAAACATAAAATATTCATTATTTCCACTTACATGAATTGAGTATTATGTTTTTTGAAATATTCGAAAAATCTGTTTTGGCAAACTAATCTGTTTGTAATGTTTGCTAAATGGTATTGTAAGTGCCTTTATCTATTTTAAAATGTCCAAATATTTTAGTCCTCATGTGTTACTGAACAAACTGTACACATACAGTACATTCAGACAGCTAAAATTATATATTTGATGTAACAATATACACTTCATTCACTCTTGATTGATGGAAACAATTTGTCACATTCACGTTCTATCCTACTATAATAGGGGAACCGTTTGGCTTAGATTCATTATTTGAGTTTTTTAAGTCACTTTGCTTTTTTGCCTTGTGTCATTAATAGCCTTTCTGGTGCAAAATTCATCAAAATCGTGCACACACTTCATGAATTTGGCATAAAGTAAAAAAACGGCTTCCATCCTGTTTAAAAAAATTTTTTTTTGCAACTTTTGATGCTAAAGGTCATATGTTGTCACAAATGCTGGCAAAAACCAGGTGTACTCAAAAATTCACCAGAGGGGGTCTGAAGTAGAGTTATGCCAAATTTTTAAAAAGTTGCAATTGATGAATCAGGTGAAAGCATCTGTAAGGCCGGGGTCACACTTGGAACTGCAATGCGGGAAACTTGCACAAGTCTCTCGCTTCAATACCTGTCACTGCCGCCGGCACTCGGGACTGGAGTGTGCGGCTGCATGTATTTCTATACAGCTGAACACTCCAGTCCCGAGTGCTGGAAGCAGTGCCGGGTATTGAAGCGAGAGACTTGCACAAGTTTCTCACATTGCAGTTGCAAGTGTGACCCCGGCTTAAATGTTAGACTCTGCACTCAAGGCAGGAAAAAAAAACAAGCGACCACATGTAAAAAGACTGTAAAAAAGGCGCAAATAAAATAAAATAATTACTTAGGTGCAAACAAAAAAGGTGCAAACCTAAAAGTACTAGACAAAAAAACAGGCAAAAAAGCAATGAAGAGTCAGGCCCTCCATTTTTTTTCAGCACTCAAAATTTCACAGCTCAATCCATGAACAGTTTTCCTCCTCAGACGTTCCCAATTGCAATTAGGTTTGCAATTAAAATAGATATAAATAAAAAAAACCTCAAGGTTTAAAATATGTTGGGAAACATACTAGCAATTTTAGATTGATTTGCCTTCCTTGTAAATATGCAGTTGTATGTAGGCAACAAAATTAAAAATATTAGTTAGGCCAGGCCTCTCTGCAGCAAATATTTTCTTTTTTATCAGATTTTGAAAGGCCTATTTCACACAACTCATATTTTTGTATGTGATTTATCATTTTTTTCATTGATAGAGCACATACCCATTATAGATATGTTTATATGACGCAAATAAGAATGGAGACATATCTGATTTTGATCCAATTTGTGGGTCAGAATCGCACAGACTGCATAGGCGTCATCCTGTGCTCTATTTTTCATCATTCAATTGGTAGAAGAAGCTTAGAAAGATTCTTCATCTTTTGTATGCAAGAAAAATGTATGTTACACTCATGGTAAAAATCTAACATATGGACCGAAAAGCTTATAAAAATTGTATTAAAAGCGCTGATGAAATTCTATCCAGTTCTCACATACTCTGAAAAAACTGAATTGTGAAAGGGACATAAATCTGGTCTAATTTAATTAAAAATAATTAACTTCACTGTTTGTTTTTTTCAGTTTTATTTACATGGCATACACCATTTTCTTGAATCCGTAGGTGTGAGCCTAGCTTAACGGAGATAACAGATGTGTTTACTTCTCTGTAAAATCACTGCAAGTACAGGAAAATTCACTTTTAGTGATTCAGATGTTATATATGGTACCCTCATTTATGAAATCATTCAATGTCCATATTAAAAGTGACACAGTTTTTTAAAGATGCTATGTGCGATCAGGAAAATTCCAATAGCAAGTAAGAATTAGTGAAACCAATTGTATAATTTGGACAGTTGTGGTGAAATTGAAGGAAACAACAGGTTTGCATACTCAAGATGACAGATAAGCGCTGCAGTACCAATATAAAACCTATGTAATCTGGTATGCAAAACCTGTTTAATGGTAATTGAAACACTTTTCAAGAATATATTTTCTTTCTTGACCAGTTTCTTCTAATTGTTTATTTCCATTAAAGGTTTTATTGCAATATAGAGGTTGAATATATACAATTGTGTCATTATTGTACTTGGAAGAATATGTTTGTCTATTCAAGCAAGAGATATTTGCTGAATTACTAAATTAGCTGCAGCTGTTGCAGAATAAATAGTGTGATTAATAAATTATCAAAGAGACAAAAATACTGAAAATTAGGAAACTCGGGATATATTAAAAAAAACATAAATGCCTGTTGGTTGCGAATATATCTAAATCGGTTAGTGACAGTCTGTCAGCTTTGGACACAAACTCTAGGGCAGTGACGTATTTACTAGTGCTTTGATTAGGTGTGCGAAAATAAGCAAATCAGTTATATAATGAGTATACAGTAGTTCTAAGGCCAGGGTCACAAGGCTGTTGATTCTCTCTTGCGAAAGAATTGGGAGCGATTGTGCAAATACTCTCAAATCAAACTCTGTCAGAGTTTGATCTGAGTGTCAGTGCACTGTACTCTAATTCTCTCACATGAGAGAATCCCAGAACAGATGAGGAGATGGAAAACTTATTTTCTACATCTTCTCCATTGACTCTGTGTGAGAACATCGGAGTGCACTCAGCTGACATTTGAATGCAATCCAATGTTTCACACGCATCCATAGACTTGTATGGGTGTGTTTGTTAGCTGAGCCTCACGGCCACTCGCATCATGCTGCGATTGTTTTCTCATGCTGAATCGAAAAAAAAACGCAGATCTGAGCTGGCCCATAGAATATGACTGGTACGAGTGCTATCTGACAAAACATCACATAGCACTCAGCAGTGTTATACACTCTGAGTGAGCCCTAAAAAGTAGCCTTCAAGTAAGTAGAGGACAGAAAACGTAACGCATGTTAAGTAAGTGTCTTATTGTGTTGAAAACTAACTAATACTGGTTTTTGCAATCAACATGGACATACAAAGATGTGCATTTGTGCCTGTGTATACATAAAGATGTACATTCAATGTTGCCTCTTGACCTATATGCATAGTTTTAGGTGTTTACTTTTGTTTGTTTTTTTGTTGTTTTTTTTTACTTCTGCTTCATTTTTTTTTTTGAAAAAATATTTATTTACATGCAAGTCTAATTAGCAAAGTGTAGCTTGTAACACTGAAATTCTTATTTTTGCTTTGCAAGACCACACAACTGGTTACCATAAACATATATAAAGTCCTCTGAACTTCATTAATTCAGCCAATATGTCATACTAAATTCTATAAGTACAAAATCAAATCCTTGTCTCCCCGTCTTTTACATCCAGTGCACCGTAAGTCATTGAATGCTGGTAATAAAGACGTGAAAAATGTTTGTTTTCTTTCTAAACGGCATGAAGCATAAAACATGAAATAAACTATCAACTTCCATTGGTAATTATTACTGATGTACCCTTATGCACTTGAGCTGAGTCCTGTTGCATTCGTAAATGAGAAGTCACATCAAAATGGGATCCACTGCAGCCCAGTGAATAGTTTCGGAGAGATTCGGTGTCGTATAGGTGCTCAAGAGTATATCCAGTAAATGTGTACGCGTGTTTATCAATATATGGGCGGTGAGCATTGTAATAGGTTGGTGAGGTGGAATGATCCACTGTTTGCTGAGGAGATACATTTGTATGTAAATAGTCCTTTGTTACAGTAATTCCTGCTTTTGATATTCTCTCAGAATTTGGACTGCTCATCCTGGACAAAGTAGTAGGGCTGCTTTCATATTCATTGTCTCTTGGACTCAACATTTTTCCATCCCTTTGCTGTAGGTGGTCACAGGGAGAAATATTAGAGACAGATGGGCCACGGCACACAAGTCCAGTTAACTGGGATTGTTGGTAATTGACAAAGCAAATTGAATTTCTTTTTGCCCCTCCGTTAATAGGTGTTAGCTGATCGGGACTGGACTTACGTAGCTGCAGCCTATTTTCCTCTTCTTTTATCATTTGTTGAGTTGCACGGATAAGTGTCTCAATTTTGCTTGGTTCATGGTGGCTATTTTGATATTGCTCTGTACGATAACGATCTCCTGATTCACTTGCAGAACCATGGTCAGGAGAACTGACAACACTGTCTTCTTCCCAATGATTTCTCCCTAAATACAAGAAAAAAGCAACATTCAGTTTTGATAACATCCTAGATTAACTTAATGATTACATTTTTGGATATAAAAATAGATCAGAAACATCCTATTCCGCTTTCTCTCTGTAGCAGAACATGGGGCATGCTATACAGCAGTAAGAAGCTGTGTTGCTGTGAACTCAGCACTGGGGTGAAGTGGAAAACTTGCTAGATGCAGCAGCAGTTCTGCTTGTTTGTGCCTTTTATTTTCTCTGCAGGTGCTCCCTCCTCCAATTCACCTCACCAAAAACCTTTAAGGCTGTGTATAATATAATAATAATAATAATAATAATAATAAATTTTATTTCTATAGCACCGACATATTCCGCAGCACTTTACATTTCGGAGGGGACTTGTACAGACAACAGACATTACAGCATAACAATAATCACATAGATTATAACTAATTCCAAGAGAGGAATGATGGCCCTGCTCGCAAGCTTACAGTCTATGAGGAAAGAGGTAGACACGAAAGGTGGGTGGTAACAGTTACCCTGATTGTATGGACCAGCCATAATGCTAAGTGTGTAACAGTACAGAAACAGAGGGCTAATGGATGCATAAAGCATGTGGGAACATGATGCGGGGAACCTGGTTATGGTAAAACTTTTGGCTGTGCCACACAGGGATAGATTAGGTTAATGTGTTGAGGCAATAGGCCAGTCTGAATAAATGCGTTTTCAGGGCACGCTTAAAATTGTGGGGATTGGGGACTAATCGTTTTGACCTGGGAAGTGCATTTCAAAGAATTGGCGCAGCACGTGTAAAGTCTTGGAGACGGGAGTGGGACGTTCTGATTATTGAGGATGCTAACCTCAGGTCATCAGCAGAACGGAGGGCGCGGGTAGGGTGGTATACTGAAATGAGGGCGGAGATGTAGGGTGGTGCTGAGCCATGGAGGGCTTTGTGGGTGAGGGTAATAAGTTTGTACTGGATTCTGGAGTGGATGGGTAGCCAGTGTAATGACTGGCACAAGATAGAGGCATCGGTGTAATGATTGGTGAGGAATATGATCCTGGCTGCAGCATTCAAGACAGATTGGAGAGGGGAGAGTTTGGTAAGAGGGAGACCGATTAGAAGAGAGTTACAATAGTGGAGACGAGAATGAATAAGAGAAACAGTAAGAGTTTTTGCAGACTCAAAAGTAAGAAAAGGTCGAATTCTAGAAATGTTTTTGAGGTACAGATGACAAGAGCGAGCCAGTGATCGAATGTGGGGGGCAAAGGAAAGCTCGGAATCAAGTGTGCCCATGTAAGCATTTTTTTCACGTTTTTTAAGCATTTTTACCAGCATAAACGCTTAAAAATCGCTTAAAAGAAGCATCCTATTCATTTTAATGCATTTTGCACTTTTTGTGCATATTGATGCTTTTTTTTCCTCGAAAAAAAACGCATTGCAGTAAAAAAAACGCAGCATGCTCATTAATTTTGCGGAAAAGTCCACGTTTTTAGCTATTTTCTTTGAGACTGGGGATGCGCGGAAAAAAACGCATAAAAAAGCGCGTTTTTTTCGCATAAAAACACGCGCAAAAAACACGCGGGGAAAAAACGCGCGTTTTCTGGGAAGGAGTCCGGTTTTCATGCAGAGATTTTCTGCATATGTGGGCACATAGCCTCAAAGGCATCAACTGTAACCTGATCCAATAGTATGCTGCAAAACCATCTTCATTGAAGACAGCTTTTAGCTGAGAATTTAGAGTTGTAGATCAGTGTAGAAGGCAGTGGGGAGAACAGGAGTCTGTGGAGAGTCTGTACTTGTGTTTCTACTATAAAGGTTATAAAAAAATTTAGAATTCAGAGTTGTAACTAATTATTTAAATCAGAATTCTTAAAGTATACATACATAAAATCATTTGCTGCAAATACTTACTATAAAATGTAACTTTACAATGTAGTGCATTAGCAAAATCCCCCTCCACTTTGAGTAGTCTCATTATAATGCAGTGCATACCTGTAAATGACAGTAAAGCCCCACTATACTGTTTGTACAGTATTGTAATCAATATAAGCTTTCCAGCAGAGGTGTCCCGCTGTGTGGCGATGCCTAGGAGATTCCGTCTGCTGTCTGAGCTTTACATTTATTTACTGAAATGTACTGGATGTCCATACAGGCAACTGGAAAAAAGGGACTCTCCTAACTGACTACATTGCAAAGTTACAATTCGGAGTAAGTACTGTTGCATGTGAGTATACATATAGAACGCTTTTACAAAAAATTCACTTAATGCCTTAACAACTGCCAAAATGCCCTTTAATGGTGGTCATTAAGGGGTGTTATTCTTCAGCGCCACTTTTTAACGGCACTGAGGAATGCGTGAAGAGTGCCCCCCGCAGGCGCAATACCAGCTGGAGACAGCTGTGCATGATAGTTGGCACCCTGCGGTTTCGGCCCCATACAGGTTTGTTACTGATTGGGGGTGATTAACACCTCAAATACAGCTGTAAAATACGATAGCGGTATCTAAGTGGTTAAAAGGTGGCTAAAAGATCCTAAAGGCCCTGTCACACATAAAGATGCACCAGCGATCCCGACAATGATACGACCTTGTCAGGATCACTGGTGCATCGCTACATGATCGCTGTTGAGCTGCCAAACAGCTAGCCAGATCACTGTGTGTGACTGGGCCTTAAGTGGCAAAATCAACCCCCCACAATTGAAATCATGGGTTCTGATGGTTGCCATAGTACCCTCAAGTTACCTGATGACCCTAGGGTATGACAGCCTGTGAGATCTAGTAGGGTCTCACAGGCTGTGTCAGTAACTCACTGAAGGGTCTCCGACTCTCTGGCACTGCAGTACATGAGGACTGCAGTGCATGAGACCAGAAATTAGAGTAAAAATTATACCTGTCCCACAGTGGGACTAGTGAAAAAGGGAAAAAGTAAAATAAAATATGAAAAACAAGCAATTAAAATAAAAATACAGAAAAAAAAGCAAACACAAATCACAAAATCCTGTTTCGACAATAAAAATGCAGAGTTTGTGCTAAAACAAAAATAAATTTAAAAAAGGACACATAATTGGTATTGCCACTTAAAGAACAACCTGATCCATATTCAACTGAACTGAATAAAATTTTAAAATCACACCAAAATGTTGCTTTTTCATAATATTGACACACTAAAAATTTAATAAAGAGTGATAAAAAAGTGTAAATGAAAACGTCAAAAAAGTTACAGCTCTCAAAAACAAATTTATTTTTGTAAAATATTGTTTTAGTCTGTAAAAGTAGCAAAGCATAAAAAACTATATAAATCTGGTATCATTGTAATCGTACTGACCCGAAGAACAAATTGGTCTTACTCTTAACACTTTTACAGCAGAGTGAACTGCACAAAAAATAACAAATAAAAATGATAATTGAATTGCTGATTTTCTTCATTCTGCTTCTGAAAAATCTGATTGAAATGCGATCAAAAAATATCATAAAAATGGTACAAAAAAAATCTCCAACTCGTCCCGCAAAAAATATATTGTCACACAGCACTGTTCCTCAAAAAAAAAGTTACAGCTCTCAGAATATTGTGATAAAAAATAAAATTTCATTACAGGCATTTTTACTTTGTGATAGCAGCAAAACATAAAAAAAAGATATAAATCTGGTATCGTTGTAATCGCACCCTAAAAATAAAGCTGTCTTATCACTTATACTGTACGGTGAACAGCACAAAAATAAAAATAAGAACTATTCTGGCACTGCTGTCCATTTGTTCACTTTGTCTCTCAAAAATCAAAAGAAGGTTTGGGTCACATTTATCCTGCACTCTATGTTAAGCGCTTATTTCAGGATTTCAGTGTAAATCCCCAAAAATGTAATTCAGATGAAACCCCCGGCAGAACTACTCACTTATTAGGCACATTGAGTCCCTTTGGACTCCATCTGGTCTCTGTTCTGGCAGTGTCCAATCATTTTAGGTGTCTTTTTATTGCAGAAGTGTGGGTGACCACAGCTCTGTGCATGCTTAAAAAGATGGATATCACAGGAACACATGCCAAATGGACGCCAAAGTGTCTCCAGATACCTCATCATAGTAAGTCATTCCATTGGAAGTTTCGTCTGAATCCCTTTTTTGTGACATTTACATGGAAATGCTGAAGTAAGAGGTCAGCGTAGAACACAAGAATGTCATCTCAGCCTTATAATGAAAGCAATCAGAAAATGATATTCATCCTAAAGTGTTACCCATAAACCCCAACTGCCACATATTTGGCATTATTGTAGTGAGGAGAGGGCACTTAACAATTTACAGGGTGCATATCTCCAGAAGCACAAGCTCGGCACAATGTATGGCGGCACTACATTGAGCGGGGCATGGCGTATTGGAACTAAACTGGTACATTTGCAATTCTCCAGAAAAAAAATGTCATGGATGTTACAAAATAGTCACTGCAGCCATAGATGAATTCATTGAGAGGTTCAATTTCTACAATGGGGTCACTTTTGTTATTTTTCTTGCTGTTCTGGCACCTTAGGGGCTCCACAAATGTCACCCTCAAGCTATTCTAGCAAAGTCTGTGCTCCAAAAACCAAATAGCATTTCTTCCTTCTCAACCCTGACGTATGGCCAAAAAGTCATTTCTAATGACATGGGCATCACCACATTCATGATAAATTGTGCAATAAATTATGGGGTCTAGTTTCACCAAATAACCCTTGTGTAACTGAACATTTACAGCAAATTAAAAAAATACATTTTTACTGCTAAAATGTTATATTTTCACATGCCAATGTTATAAAATTCTTTGAGGCACCTGTGGGTTCAAAATACTCACTACCCCCTAGATGAATTCCTTAAGCAGTGAAATTTCCAATATGGGGTCACTTGTGGGCACTTTTACTGTTCTGGCACCTCAAGGGCTTGGCTAAAGGCGCCCACAATGTATTCAAATGGAATATATTCTAAAAGCCAAATAGCACTCCATTACATCTGATCCCTGCTGTATGCTAAAACAGTAGTGTACAACCACATATGGGGTAGTGTCACAATCTGTAAAAATTGCATAGCAAATTATGGGGTCCATTTTTTCCTATTACTGCTCATGTAAATTATAAATCTGGTGCTAAATCAGTATTTTCTTCATCTAAATGCTATAATTTTTTGTGAATCACCTGTAGGTTAAAATGTTCAGTATACCAATAGATGAATTTCATAAGAGGTCTAGTTTCCAAAATGGGGTCACTGGTGAAGGGTTTCTGCTGTTTTGGCACCTCAAGGGCTCAGCTGATGGACCGCACAATCTGTTCAAATGGAATCTGTGCTCTAAAAGCCAAGTTTCACTCCTTCCCATCCGATCCGTGCTATGCTCAAACAGTAGGGTACAATCACATATGGGGTACTGCCATGCTCGGTAAAACTTACATACCAAATTATGGGAGGGTTTCTGCTGTTTTGGCATGTCAAGGGCTCAAAAAATGCGACAT
This sequence comes from Dendrobates tinctorius, assembly GCF_039654945.1. Classification (NCBI taxonomy): domain Eukaryota; kingdom Metazoa; phylum Chordata; class Amphibia; order Anura; family Dendrobatidae; genus Dendrobates; species Dendrobates tinctorius. The sequence continues at coordinate 7,207,630 of NW_027361779.1, read as the reverse complement.
GGTATTCACAATCTATTCCAGACAAATTGACGCTCCAAAAATCAAATAGTGCTCTTGCCTTTATGAGCCCTGCAATGTGCCCAAACAGCAGTTTATGTCCACATATGGGGTATCATGCATTCACGAGACATTGAGTAAAAAAATATAGGATTCATTTTCTCCTACTATCTATAGTGGAAATTACAAATTTGGGACTAAAACAACATTTTAGCATCCACATTTAAAAAAGTTCTGTGAAGCACCTATGGACCTAAAGGAAAAGAGAATAATTAGCTTGGTGTAAGGACAAAATGAGCAATTGAAAGTAAACAGTGCCATTTGTGATGAGCGAACGTGCTCAGATAACATCTTATCCGAACATGCTAGGGTGTTATATGAGTATCTTAGGCGTGCTCGTATATTATGTTTGACTCCACGCGGCTGCATGATTTGCGGCTGTTACACAGCCTCAACACATGAGGGGATGGCTTGACAAACAGGCAATCCGCACATGTATTGAGGCTGTATAACAGCTGCATATCATGCAGCAACAGGGACTAGAACTTTAATATACGAGCACTCCCAGATACTCAGAAAAGACATTATCTGAGCACATTCGCTCATCACTAAGTTCTATATGATATGATGACTGCAATATATTAAGAGGATAAAAAATGTTATGGGAGTGCTTCTTTAACAATACATAAAAATTAGATTTTTTATCTATTTGTGTACATGACGACACACTGGAAAGTAACAAGTCTCTGTCACATGCAGCAGCATGGGTGAGCTGCTCTTTTTTACATGATTTTATGCTAATGAGACAACTAATTTAACAAAACTCAAAGTCACTAAATATAAAAATATATTATATGTATAATGTCACAAATGACTGAACAAGCATTTCCTATATTTAAGTAAGGATGACACTAGCAAAATGTGCTATTGAAAAGCAAGTACTGTACCTTCAACATACAAATCACATAATAATTTATTTGCGTCTAATTTTCAAATGTAGTTTCCACTTGATTAACATAGCATACTATTCCATTACATTTGTATGCAAACTATCATTTGCTAAATATCCTTACCATGTGCTCTGTGAACAGAAGCTATATGTGGCATGGAGTTCTCATACCCATCTCTGCTTTCAGGAGATGACTTAGGCACAGGCAAAGTTGATCTTGAACCCCACCAATTCTCTCTTCCGGCTTGTGGACTTCCTAGAAAATATCTACCAGCTTCACATCTGCCACTTTCACAGGATTGACCATGATGGTGTCTTTCATCACTTAATCTTGAATGGTCAAGGGTAAATCCAAAACACAAAGCATTTCGATCAGGATACTGTCGATATGCACATGAGACATCGTGTTGCTGGGAGTTTGGCCTTTCTATTGGATCTATAAGTTGTGGTGAAGCTGTGTCTGTTAAAGGGCTGCCACCCCATTGACTGTCATGATCTGACTCTGATCTCTCTGTGTGAAATCCAGAATACTGAAAAATATTACAAACACATATTATAAAAATTAAACCATTGTTTGGATTTTTATGCACCATTTACATTTGTTAATAAATTACAGTATGATGTGAAAACAGGATCTTTTTGGATTTTTTCATTTTACAACATTCATTGTGTGGTAACAATTATCTGGCAACATAATTACTTAGGTAAGTATGATTGCTGTCCCGCCCACCTCACTGCAGATTGTAAGCTCTTACGGGCAGGGTCGTCAATATCTTTGCATTAAGCATTGTATTATTGTTAACTTTGTCATGACTGTTGTATATGAACTGTTGAATTGTAAAGCGCTGCGAATATGTTTGTGCTATTTAAATAAATATTATTATTATTATTATTACATTATATTACAGTGATATCAAACCAATACGTTTTTCAATTATTTTTGTGTTTTAAAACATTTTGAATTTTGTAAAAAAAAATGGTTTGTGACGCCATTTCCTGCGACCCGTATCATTTTTTTGGCTGGGTCCACACACATCCATTTCTTCAGGCTCATTTTTTTTATTGTTTTTTCATTATTAGATAGTGCTTCAGGGGACTTAGACCTGCGATCACTTGATTCAATACACTCTAATACTTCAGTATTTCAGTGTATTATGAATGAATCTGATGATCAACCTATGAAGCCCAGACATAGGAGTCTTCGGTAGGCCAACTGATCCCCACACCATGATTGCATTGTGCAGGGTAACGATGGATGTCAGAAGTGGCGCTGCTATGTTGAAAGCCTTCTAAAGGCTCCTGTCAGACTTGACAGTAGTATTTAAGAGGTTAAACTTATGAAGACAGAACTAACTGTAATCTTACCAGTTACGGTCAGGAGCTTGCTTTTTATCATAGCTGGTACCTGCACTGCACAGAGCAGTCTCTTGAGCCCATTTTATATAGTGATCATGCATGGCCACAATACATGCCTGGCTGCATTGCCAAGGATTTAAATTATGACATGCTCTTAGTATTTTCTTATTATTATATTTATTACATTGATGGCATAAAATATACACATAAAGAAATTTAATATTTCTTGTAGAAAATATTTAAATACATATTTTAAGCAATAAACGAAATTGAGGACAATTATGGCTTCTGTAGTGTGAATAAAATTCTCAACAATCTTTACATTCCAACAAATATTATCACTAATAGAGTTCAATAGCACAGAAGTATTTGCAGATATTATCATGTTTAGAACATAATCCTCATTGAATAATGGTTAGAAGCAGAAATTGACATGCTATAAAAATCAAACTGAAACCAAATATTTTTTATTGCATATTTTTTACAAAATGATTGAACTTTTTAATTTTTTTCTTCTTTATTGTAAAAAGATCTGACGGATTAGGACAGTTCAGCTTTAAACAATTCTGGAAGATGAAAAGTAAGAGATAAAGAAAACTAAAGCTCTTTCAGAAAAAAATAAAATTCCTTTATCGGGGATTACATAAACAGCACTTAAATTCTTGATACTAATGTGTACCTGAAGCAAAAGGAAAATGCCACAGATGTCTTACACTCTGGCCAGATGGTGGCCATTAAATCACTTTTATCTTATGTTTTACTGATGTAAACCTGAAAGTAAAAATATGTTTTTGCATTGAATATTATAGCATGACACAGATGGTAGAAGCCTTCTTTATGGAAGTATAATATAACCATAAAAATATGAGACAAAATGGATCAGTGAATATGTTAGCCAGCAACTACCCTTTTCATTTTCATATCAGTGTAAGTGTACAATACATTCTATCCAGTGACTAGTAAAGATTAATGTTCTTTATGCAAAAAAAGAGTAATGTTAAAGTGATTAAATGCCACAATAGTGGACTTTTAAGGGAAAAAATAGATCAATTCATAAACTGACCATAGTATTTTCTTAGAACTCCACATGCACTTATAAACTAGGCATGGTTGGGAATGGCTGTCTATCATAGATTGCTGTATATGTACAGTATGCTCTAATGGAGCAAAATGCATTGTATTTCTCTAAAGAAGTATAAAACTGAACCAGTGGAAAAAAATTGGAGTTGCAATAGAAAAAGTAAGATCAATTCAGATGTATCACACAAATTAATATTCATAATGGTTGAAGCGGTTGCCTGCTTTTCAGGCACCATTTTATAATACCAGTTGAAATGCATTAGGAGTAAATAAAAAAACTTCAGCAGATTGGAGAGCATTTTCTCGTTGTAGAGAACACGAGAATGGATACCCATTTGATTTCAAAGTAAGATGGGCAAGTGTATAGTACAGGGTGAGCCATTTATATGGATACACCTAAATAAAATGGGAATGGTTGGTGACCCAAATCGGCACGCTGAATTTGCAGAATGGGCAAAACAAAAACTGGAACAGGACCCTCAGTTCACACAGAACAATATGTTCAGTGATGAGGCAAACTTTCTTAGGTAGGCCATTTATATGGATACACCTAAATAAAATGGGAATGGTGACAGTTTTCTTGCATAGGGTGTCTTGCATTGAAATCTGCTGCAATGACCAGGGTACTGCGTTCACCAGGCAGCAACACAATTTCTATCCGCTTCTCATGTGTTAACCTCTGCGACATGTCAATGGCTGTAAACAAAGAGAAACTTGTAAATAACTCATGAAAGAATAAAGTTATGTTAAAACCAAGCACATCATTGTTTTTTTGTGAAATTCTCAATAAGTTTGATGTGTCACATGACCCTCTTCCCATTGAAAAAAATAAAGTTGCATAGAAATGGCCAACTTCAAAATGTCCACCATGGTCACCACCCATCTTGAAAAGTTTTCCCCCTCCCATATACTAATGTGCCACAAACAGGAAGTTGATATCACTAGCCATTCCCATTTTATTTAGGTGTATCCATATAAATGGCCCACTCTGTAGTAGCCGGGCTCTGACAACTCTCACTTTCAAGAGTTTTAATTCCCTTTGTCCTGAGAATTTTTAAATCGCCTACTAAGATTACAAAGATCTAATCAATGTCTACCAGCCAAACTGAAGAGCATAATCTGAGAAAAAAAACACTATTTTGGCTGGCAAAATGCTCTGCAGCCTGCTGGAGCTTTGGCTGATTGGGGGCTAATTCTCTGGAATCACAGAAGATGTAAGCATTGTGGTCACATAGGGAAGTAAAGCTATGGTATCAGGTAAAGGAACCAGGTCTGGGCAAAGCTTAGTTCTGCCCACTACTCAATTAAAACTTGTACTTGTATGTGACACTTACCAGCAACCGGCCCCCCTGCCGGTTATCGCTGATCATCCTGGAATAGCCAGGATATTTTTTTGATCGCTGGTCTCCCACTGGCCAGCACACATCGCTGCATGTGACAGGCGGGAGACCAGCGATCAGCGTGCTGGTAACTAAGGTAAACGCAGGGTTTCTAAGCACCGGGTGGTGCTTCAAAACCCGATGTGTACCTTAGTTACCAGCGCGCTGATGCAGGGAGCTGGTAACCAAGGTACACATCGGGTTTCTAAGTGACGCACGCCCCTTAGAAACCTGATGTGTACCTTAGTTACCAGCTCCCTGTGTCAGCGTGCTGGTAACTAAAGTACACAGTGACGCCGCGCGCTTGGCGTCGTTGGTGCTGATCGCTGGTGAAGCTGTCTGTTTGACAGCTCACCAGCGATCATGTAGCGACTCACCAGCGATCCTGACACGTTGATATCACTGTCGGGATCGCTGGTTAGTCGCTATGTGTGACGGTCTTACAAAAAAGACACGTCACGCCGGATTTGAATGTGCGGTGCACAGAGACAGGTACCAGTCCCAATACAATATGAAATAAGGAATCCGGCACTCCCAAATGCAGAAAAAAGAAACTTTGTTTTATTCAAAGCTTAGTATTCCACATGGTATATAATCTTTTTGTAACGTTTCGGTCACTACAATGGACCTTCTTCAGACTATTGCCATGTAACAAATATAGAGAAACAAAATAACATCAATATACATGGAAAATATAACACATGTTGTAAAAAACAGCTGGTTTCCATAATATATCATAGACCAATTTAGTCACACCTGGACTGGAGCTGCATAGAATGATAAGTTGCTCATGAATGAATTTTTATATATACTTTAGATTATAGCATGAAGAAATGATAATAATCAGATAATAATCATATCAGAGGGAAATGAATACGTGGATACCCTGTCACTACGTTCAAAGCAATATATCATTTCGGACACGGGTTGGAGAGATATACACCAAAGATATAAAAAATAATGGAACAACCACTCTATGGGTAATTAAAGAGATATTCGTCGATAATTCAATAGTATACTCATAGGTAATACAATAGTGCATTCACTTGACTTTAATTCAAATAGAAAATCATTGCTATCTGTGCAAAATAACCCCAAGAACCTGCAGAACATATTAGCAGGATGCGAAGGGAAAAAAAGGAAAAAAGGGGTATGGAAGTACTCAGTTTAAATTGTTCGAAGGGTTATTAGAACAATTAACCCTTAGGCTATGTGTGACGGGGCCCTTACTTAGAGGTGCTGAACAGGATTAGAAAATCTTCATTGTAGATCAGCTAAACTGAAGTAAATTTGCCTGAGCTACAATACATCACTCACACAGCCTATGAACAGGTGGGGCACTGTTTTTGGGGCACTGTGTTTTTTGTTTTACTTCCGTTTATCCACTTTTGGGGAAAAAAATATCCTGTTTAAAACAAGCTTTAGCTCTTGCATTTTAAAATTGAAAATTTGAGCCTCAGCAGGGAAAAAATGTGATCAAACATTGAAAATGATTAAATGTTCCATTGTCCCATCTGCTCATTTCTATTTAAAATAAATATTAATTGCCAGAAATCATAGTTTATGACTACTCTCCTAGGAGCTGTTTGTGGAAATGTTTTCAGCTATGAATGTTATCATAACAAGTTTTCCGGTAACCCTGTCTAGTCTATTCTTCTCTATAGAAATACTTTGCCATGATAAGTTGTGCAAAGAACTATCTTGTCTTTCATACATATATGCATATGTCAATAGTGTCTAGAAATAACATTTTCATGCTTGAATTACTTCTATAAAATATATTAGGAAGAAACATAGAAATCTATGAGTAATAACAATCCACCAAGCGAATTTAAACTGACATTAGAGAAAAGACTACCATGAATATCTTGCTAAATGTAATTTATGATCATCTTAGTAAAAATGATTGAAGGTGACATTTCTGGCATATCAGACAATTAATATGAAGTCACAACCTTTGGAAATGTGCATCACGTAAAACATATGCTTGAAGTAGAGAACAGTTTATTAAAGTCTTCTGAAGACATTGTAAGCTTTGTGTAATTATTTCTATAAATCTTTTAAACAAATTATAACCAAAATTCAGAGACAAATCTTGTGGGATAAATGACTAGTTGGAGAGGGAGGAAATAGCCATATACTTTAGAAATACAAGCATGCCTTCTAAAGATATTGAATCTTAACCCCTTCGCACCCCAGCCTGTTTTTGCCTTCGTGACCGGGCCAATTTTTTCAATTCTGACCAGTGTCACTTTATGAGGTCATAACTCTAGAACGCTTCAACGGATCCTACTGATTCTGACATTGTTTTCTCATGACATATTGTACTTCATGATGGTGGTAAAAAATTTTAGATATGATCTGCACTTATTTGTTAAAAAAATCAAAATTTGGCAAAAATTTAGAAAATTTTGCAATTTTCAAACTTTTAATTTTTATGCCCTTAAATCAGAGAGTGATATCGCACAAAATAGTTAATAAATAACATTTCCCACATGTCTACTTTACATCTGCACAATTTTGGAAACATAATTTTTTTTTTTTAGGAAGTTATAAGGGTTAAAATTTGACCAGCGATTTCTCATTTTTACAACAAAATTTGCAACACCATTTTTTTTAGGGACCACCTCACATTTGAAGTGAGTTTGGGGGGTCAATATGACAGAAAATACCCAAAATTGACACCATTCTAAAAACTGCACCTCTCAATGTACTCAAAACCACATTCAAGAAGTTTATTAACCCTTCAGGTGCTTCACATGAATGAATGGAATATGGAAGGAAAAAATAAACATTTAACTTTTTTTCACAAACATTTTACTTCAAAACCATTTTTTTTATTTTCACAAGTGTAAAAAGAGAAAATGAACCACTAAATTTTTTGTGCAATTTCTCCCGAATACGCCAATACCCCGTATGTGGGGCTAAACCACTGTTTGAGCACACGGCAGAGCTCAGAACGGAAGGAGTGCCGTTTGACTTTTTCAATGCAGAATTGGCTGGAATTGAGATCGGATGCCATGTCGCATTTGGAGAGCCCCTGATGTACCTAAACAGTGGAAACCCCCCACAAGTGACCCCATTTTGGAAATTAGACCCCCCCAGGGACTTATCTAGATGTGTGGTGAGCACTTTGAACCCCCAAGTGTTTCACTAAAGTTTATAATGTAGAGCCGTGAAAATAAAAAAAAATCATTTTTTTTCCACAAAAATGATCTTTTAGCCCCCAATTTTTATTTTCACAAGGGTAACAGGAGAAATTGGACCCTAAGAGTTGTTGTCCAATTTGTCCTGAGTACGCTGGTATGCCATATGTTGGAGAAAACTACTGTTTGGGCACACGGTGGGGCTCGGAAGGGAAGTAGTGACGTTCTGAAATGCAGACTTTGATGGAATGGTCTGCGGGTGTCATGTCGCGTTTGCAGAGCCCCTGATGTACCTAAACAGTGGCAACCCCCCACAAGTGACCCCATTTTGGAAACTAGACCCCCCAAGGAACTTATATAGATGTGTGGTGAGCACTTTGAACCCCCAAGTGTTTCAGTAAAGTTTATAATGTAGAGGCGTGAAAATAAAAAAATCATTTTTTTTCCACAAAAATGATCTTTTAGCCCCCAATTTTTATTTTCACAAGGGTAACAGGAGAAATTGGACCTTAAGAGTTGTTGTCCAATTTGTCCTGAGTACGCTGGTATGCCATATGTTGGAGAAAACTACTGTTTGGGCACACGGTGGGGCTTGGAAGGGAAGTAGTGACGTTCTGAAATGCAGACTTTGATGGAATGGTCTGTGGGTGTCATGTCGCGTTTGCAGAGCCCCTGATGTACCTAAACAGTGGCAACCCCCCACAAGTGACCCCATTTTGGAAACTAGACCCCCCAAGGAACTTATATAGATGTGTGGTGAGCACTTTGAACCCCCAAGTGTTTCAGTAAAGTTTATAATGTAGAGGCGTGAAAATAAAAAAATCATTTTTTTTCCACAAAAATGATCTTTTAGCCCCCAATTTTTATTTTCACAAGGGTAACAGGAGAAATTGGACCTTAAGAGTTGTTGTCCAATTTGTCCTGAGTACGCTGGTATGCCATATGTTGGAGAAAACTACTGTTTGGGCACACGGTGGGGCTCGGAAGGGAAGTAGTGACGTTCTGAAATGCAGACTTTGATGGAATGGTCTGTGGGTGTCATGTCGCGTTTGCAGAGCCCCTGATGTACCTAAACAGTGGCAACCCCCCACAAGTGACCCCATTTTGGAAACTAGACCCCCCAAGGAACTTATATAGATGTGTGGTGAGCACTTTGAACCCCCAAGTGTTTCAGTAAAGTTTAAAATGTAGAGGCGTGAAAATAAAAAAATCATTTTTTTTCCACAAAAATGATCTTTTAGCCCCCAATTTTTATTTTCACAAGGGTAACGGGAGAAATTGGACCCTAAGAGTTGTTGTCCAATTTGTCCTGAGTCCTGAGTACGCTGGTACCCCATATGTGGGAGAAAACTACTGTTTGGGCACACGGTGGGGCTCGGAAGGGAAGTAGTGACGTTCTGAAATGCAGACTTTGATGGAATGGTCTGCGGGCGTCATATTGCATTTACAGAGCCCCTGATGTACCTAAACAGTGGAAACCCCCAATTCTAATTCCAACCCTAACCCCAACACACCCCTAACCCTAATCTCAGCCCTAACCATAACCCTAACCACAAACCTAACACCAACACACCCATAACCTTAATCCCAGCCCTAGCCCTAGCCCTAACCCTAGCCCTAGCCCTAACCCTAGCCCTAGCCCTAACCCTAACCCTAACCCTAGTCCTAGCCCTAACCCTAGCCCTAGCCCTAACCCTAACCCTAACCCTAGCCCTAGCCCTAACCCTAGCCCTAGCCCTAGCCCTAACCCTAGCCCTAACCCTAGCCCTAACCCTAGCCCTGGCCCTAGCCCTAACCCTAAAGGCCCCGTCTCACTAAGCAATCTCGGTAGCGATATCGCTGCTGAGTCACAACTTTTGTGACGTAACAGCGATCTCACCAGCGAGATCGCTATGTGTGACAGCGATCAGCGAGCGGCCCCCCTGCCGGTATCGCTGATCGCTGGAAGAAATCTCTGGACATTTCTTTGGTCGCTGGTCTCCCGCGGGCCAGCACGCATCGCTGTGTGTGACAGGCGGGAGACCAGCGATCAGGTGTAAAAAATAATAAAAAAATAAAAAATATAGTTATTCTCACCTTCCGATGTCCCGTTCAGCCATCCTGCCTCTCTCCACGCTCCGGTCCCAGTGATCCTTTGCACGAATGACCGCGAGACTTTGTTATCCCGCGAGACTGTGACATCTCGTGGTCATTCGTGCAAAGGATCACTGGGACCGGAGCGTGGCGAGAGGCAGGATGGCTGAACGGGACGTCGGAAGGTGAGAATAACTATATTTTTTATTTTGATTCTATTTTTTACAGGGATGGCCAGCGATGCCGCACGCTCGGCATCGCTGTGCTGATCGCTGGTGAAGCTGTCTGTGTGACAGCTCACCAGCGATCACATAGCGACTTACTAGCAATCCTGACACCTCAGCTGTCAGTGAGATCAGAGGGAGAAGCCGCATTATAATGAGGGAGATCGCCGGGAAACAAGCAGCTTTCCCAGCGATCGCTCCCATTGGCTGCTGTGACGCTGACGTCATCGGGACCTGAACCAATCAGGTCTCGATGACGTCGGGGGTCCCAGCATGCATTGCGCACCGGGATCCCCGCGTTGGAAGGTATGTGGGGTCCTGGGGGGCACAAAACCGCCGACAGTAGATAAACGTCGGCGCTGCACAAAGCCCAGCAAGCGCCAACGTTTATCTACTGTGGGCGGTCGTGAAGAGGTTAAGCAAACCTCTGAGATATTTATTGAGATTTTATTTATTTAACCTATTTATGGTTTTATTGGCCGTGCAATGAAATCCAGTTTATTCAAACACTCAGGTTTATTCATAATATAATGGATCTGGGCAGCTTCAAACAAAAGGTGAGAGCAGTGAATAATACAAGAGTATCTTATTAAGACAAAAAAATAGGAAAATTTTCAATTATGAACCATAACATTTATGACTAAACACGTTTACAGATTTTAATAAACTATTAACTATTTTATATATTATTACAATTGTTGTACATCCACTAAAGGAGTTATTTGACAATTGCATTTAACAATATAGATAAAAATATATAAAAATGGTTGTGGAGAAGCCAACCCATAGAATCATAGAATCATAGAATCGTAGAGTTGGAAGGGACCTCCTGGGCCATTTGGTCCAACCCCCTGCTCAAAGCAGGATTTGCTAAATCATCCCAGTCAGGTGTCTGTCCAGCCTCTGTTTGAAGACTTCCATTGAAGGAGAACTCACCACTTCTCGTGGCAGCCTGTTCCACTCATTGATCACTCTAACTGTCAAAAAGTTTTTTCTAATATCTAATCTGTGTCTCCTCCCATTCAGTTTCATCCCATTGCTTCTAGTCTTTCCTTGTGCAAATGAGAATAAAGTTGATCCTTCTACAATGTGACAGCCCTTTAGATATTTGTGGACAGCTATTAAGTCTCCTCTCAGTCTTCTCTTTTGCAAACTAAACATTCCCAAATCCTGCAACCTTTCCTCATAAGACAGGGTTTGCAGACCAGTCACCATTCTGGTCGCTCTTTTCTGAACTTGCTCCAGTTTGTTGATGTCTTTTTTAAAATGTGGCGCCCAAAACTGGACACAATATTCCAGATGAGGTCTGACCAAAGAGGAGTAGAGGGAAATAATGACTTCACGTGATCTAGACTGTATGCTTCTGTTAATACATCCTAGAATTGCATTTGCCTTTTTTGCTGCTGCATCACACTGTTGACTCATATTCAGTCTGTGATCTATTAGTATACCCAAGTCTTTTTCACATGTGCTGTCACTTAGCCCTATTCCTCCCATTCTGTATATGCTTTTTTCATTTTTATTGCCCAGATGTAGTACTTTGCATTTCTCCCTGTTAAAAACCATTCTGTTAGTTGCTGCCCACTTCTCCAGTTTATTTATATCTTTTTGAATCCTCTCTCTCTCTTCTCTAGTATTAGCTATCCCTCCTAGCTTTGTGTCATCAGCAAATTTAATCAGTTTACCCTCAATTCCTTCATCTAAATCGTTGATAAAGATGTTGAACAATACAGGGCCCAGGACAGAGCCCTGTGGTACCCCACTTGAGACATTCTTCCAACTGGATGTGCAGCCATTTACGACCACTCTTTGGGTCCGATCACTAAGCCAGTTATGAATCCACCTAACAGTTGCCTTGTCCATTCCATACTTAGTTATTTTTTCAATAAGGATTGTATGAGAGACTTTGTCAAATGCTTTGCTGAAGTCAAGATATACTATATCTACAGCATTTCCTTGATCCACCCAATCAGTGATTCCGTCATAGAAGGAAATTAAGTTAGTCTGACATGACTTATTAGTTACAAACCCATGCTGACTCTGTTTAATCACTTCATTCTTATCCAGGTACTGACATACATGTTGTTTAATAATTTGTTCAAAGATCTTTCCTGGTATAGAAGTCAGACTCACCGGCCTATAGTTGCCTGGGTCCACCTTCTTCCCCTTTTTGAAGATAGGAACAACATTTGCTCTTCTCCAGTCTTCTGGCACTTCTGTTCTCCAAGAATTTTCAAAAATTATGGAGAGGGGTTCAAAAATTTCTTCTGCTATCTCCTTCAGTACTCTGGGGTGTAATTCATCTGGACCTGGAGACTTGAATTCATTTAGGTTAGCTAAGTGTTTCCTTACTATCTTTCTGTTTATAGATATCCTGGATTCTTCTATTCCCTTAATAGGACAGTGAAGAACAGTTGATGTTACATTTACTTTCTGAGAGAAAACAGATGCAAAATAGGAATTTAAAAGTTCAGCCTTCTCAACATCCTGTATTACCATTTCATCATTTTCATCCTGTAAAAATCCTATAGCATCTTTGACTTTTCTTTTACTTTTGACATATCCCCAAAATCCTTTATTATTGCTTTTGACATCTCTTGCAAGCCTCAATTCATTTTCAGCTTTAGCTAATCTGATTTGTGCCCTGCAGGTTCTGCAGACAGCATTATATTCTTCTTTAGATATGCCTCCCTCTTTCCATTTTATAAACTTTTTTTCTTCCTTTTTAGCATGTGCTTAAGTTCTGTGTTCATCCATCCTGGTTTCCTTAAATGCTTCCTATTCTTCCCTCTTTTCGGAATTGTTAACAACTGTGCTTTGAGAATTTTATTTTTCAAGATTTCCCATCCTTCCTGGACATTTTTGTCTTTAAGGATATCCAGCCAAAGCTGACAGTCACACCTGGAGCAATCACATGCTATGACAAATAATTCAGCAGAACATACAACTCTGGCAAAAATTAAGAGACCACTGCAAAATGTTCAGTTTGCTGATTTTTCTCTTTATAAGTATATTTTTGAGTAAAATATAAATTGTTATTTTATTCTATAAACTACTAACAACATGTCTCCAAATTTCCAAGCCAAAAATGTTGTGTTTTTTTTCTAAAAATGAGAAATGGTCGAAATTAAATAAAAGAACCAGTGCTATCAGACCTCAAATAATGCAAAGAAAACAAGTTCATTATCATTTAGAAACAACAATACTAATGTTTTAACTCAGGAAGATTTCTGAAATCAATATTTTGTGAAATAACCATGATTTTTGAAAGCAGCTTTCATGCGTCTTGGCATGCTTGCCACCAGTCTTTCACACTGCTCCTGGTGCAAAAATTTAAGCAATTCTTCTTTGTTTAATGTCTTGTGATAATCCATCATCCTCTTGATTACATTCCAGAGGTTTTCACTGGGGTTCAGGTCTGGAGAATGGGCTGCCCATGACAGGGTTTTGATGTGGTGGTCTCTTAATTTTTGCCAGAGTTGTATATGATTGAATCTGAATATATATATATATATATATATATATATTGTGAGGTGCCAAGGGGAGAGGTACTAGAAAACAGGTATGTTTCTCCCCGTTTCATTTCATATGTCTCCCTGTACTGATGATGAAGCCAGTTTATTTCACTGTAATCCAGTCCTGGTTTCCTTAGTGATCAGCATGGAAAGGACTGGTAGTTCCCCCTCCACTAATTCAATCCAGGTTTTGGTTTCCTGACTGGTCCAGCTGATATAATCAGGAGGAGCTCTCAGTCTATCATCTGCTGAACTGGGAGCTGACACAGTAAGATAACATGGACTTGCTTGCTGTTATATAGGTTTATTTTGTAGTTAGCCTGCTATTGTTAGTTAGTGGCCAGACGGCCTTAGACGTTTTATTTCATGTTTGGCATGTGTAACATTGGATAACAAGTGTGCACAATAAATATGCCGTGTCCATATTGCTAGTCTGCTGAAGTGACTTCATAGCCACACGCTTGTGCCAAAGCAAAGATCCTAGCTGAGCTATCTATTCCCCACAAATGGTGTTTCGAATGCGGGCACTTGTGGCTGCTGGACTGTGACTGCAGAGAAAACGCTGTGTATGTCCTGGCTGAAAGCTTCTGCGCTTTTGAAGAGCCAAGAGTCCAGTAATATGGAGGAACTAGTGAAGCAGTTATTGCAAGCAAATGTGCAGCAACAGCAGACTAATGCTTGCTTCCAGAAGGCTCTGGAGCAGCAACACCAGATGCAGCAAGAGCAGTTGGAGGCAATAAAACAGGCCTTGGTTCGGCAACCCCGAGATGAGGGAGACCGTACACAAAGCGCTGCTAGTGCGCAGAAAGCCGTACAGAAGACTTTGCTTAAAATGACCGCAGACGATGATGTGGAAGCATACCTCACCGTGTTTGAACGTATTGCAGAACGTGAGCACTTGCCACTGGACAGATGGGCTGAGGTAGTGGCTCCATTTCTGAGCGGAGATCCACAAAAAGCCTATTACGATCTGAGTGGAGCGGATGCTATGGACTATATCAAACTCAAAGGCGAAATCCTGGCAAGGCTGGGAGTAAACACGTATGTACGTGCACAGAGGGTGCATTTATGGAATTTTGTGGAGCATCAGCCAGCCCGCTCACAAATGCATGATCTCATCCATCTAGTAAAGAAATGGCTGCAACCGGAGGCTTTGACGTCCGCACAGATGGTGGAGCGTGTTGTTCTAGACAAGTACCTGCGGTCCTTACCCGCTAAGATCCAGAGGTGGGTTGGACAGGGTGACCCAACTACCGCTGACCAGTTGGTGAATATGGTCGAACGCTACAATGCTTCTGAAAGCCTACTCCAAGGGACGTTAGCACCCCACTGGCCCCCCAAGAAATCGCTGGAGAGTCCTGCTAAACCTACTCCATCTTCAAAAGAAGAGAACGTCACAATGAAGGGTAGCAGACCTACAAAGGACTATGGAGGTGGTACGGGCTCACATCAAGCCAGCAGACCTCGTCTGGGATCTCCATCGAGGAGACAAGGGCCTATACAATGTTGGCGATGTCGCGGGCTTGGCCATGTAGCAGCTAACTGCCCAATGACTACGGAGCCAATGGACTGTAATGCTATGAGGCGTCTTTCATTATATGTGCAGTCAGTCTGTGTGGCGGAGACCCTCACGGGAAATGAACAACACGTGTGCCATGTCGAGGTTGACGGTTATAGTGTGAATGCCGTCTTGGATTCCGGCAGTCAAGTAACTTTGGTACATGTCAGTTTGGTGGACTCTAGCGCCCTAACGAACTTAACCGTGGGCATTAGTTGCATCCATGGGGATACTAAGAACTACCCCACTGCCTGGGTTACTCTTGCCACGCCAGTAGGGACCAAAAGACATCAGGCGGCAGTCATAAAGTCTATGGGACACAGTGTAATCCTGGGGAGAGACTTTCCCTTATTTTGGGACTTGTGGAACTTCAAAAGTGGCATGAACCCTCTAGTTGAAGACGGTGCTCCGGAGCTAGCCCCTGAACCATTGCAGCAAGACGACGGAGAACTCATCTCAGAGGAAGTACTTGAATCTGTGGACTCTCCTCTGGCTGTGTATGCAGGCGAGGCAGACCAGCTAGAGGATGTTTTAGAAATGCCTGACCTTGAGGTGGCCCGTGGTAAGTTCGGGACCGCTCAGCACCAGGATCCTACTCTAGCAAGGGCGTGGGAAAACATAAAGGTCTCCGAGGGAAGACCATTGTACCCAGGGGCTCAAAACGAGTTCCCACACGTGGCGGTGCAGCAGGATATGTTGTATCACATAGACAAGGTGCGAGGGGTGGTGGTAGAACAACTAGTGGTACCTAAGTCCTTTCGCCAGGTAGTTTTGGAGTTGGCACATAAACATCCCTTGGGAGGACACCTGGCGGTAGAAAAGACAAAACACCGCATTCTGCAACGTTTCTTTTGGCCGGGTCTAGTGGGAGACGTGACCCAGTACTGTCGGTCATGTCCTACGTGTCAATTGACCGCACCTATGTCACATTTTAGAAGCCCCTTAGTGCCCTTACCAATAATAGAGGTGCCCTTCGAGAGGATAGCAATGGATATAGTCGGTCCATTAGTTAAATCTGCCAGGGGTCATCAGTACATTTTGGTAGTATTGGATTATGCCACGCGTTATCCCGAAGCAGTGCCCTTGCGGAATGCCAATGCGAAATCAATTTCAAAGGAGCTGGTTAATATGTTTTCCCGCACCGGCATTCCGAAAGAGATACTTACGGATCAAGGAACCCCCTTTATGTCTCGTGTACTTAAGGATTTATGTAAACTGCTAAAAATCTCCCATTTGCGTACCTCAGTATATCACCCTCAGACTGATGGTTTGGTGGAGCGCTTTAACAAAACCCTAAAGGGAATGTTGAAAAGGGTGGTGGATAAGGACGGGAGAGATTGGGATGCCCTACTACCATACCTCCTGTTCGCTATACGTGAGGTACCCCAATCCTCCACAGGCTTTTCACCTTTTGAGTTGGTTTATGGGCGGTGTCCTAGAGGCCTGTTAGATATTGCCAAGGAGACTTCGGAACAAGAGGTGACTCCTTATCGCAGTGTAATTGAACACATAACACTTATGCAGGACCGAATTGCAGCAGTTATGCCAATAGTTAAAGAGTGTTTAGAGCGCGCACAACATGCCCAAAGCACGGTATACAACCGAGCGGCAAAAACACGAGTCTTTCAACCCGGAGACAGGGTGTTGGTATTGGTGCCTACCATAGAGAATAAATTTCTTGCAAAATGGCAGGGACCATACGAAGTGCTGGAACGAGTAGGTGAAGTAAATTATAAGATACACCAACCAGACAAGAGAAAGCCCGAACAAATATACCACATAAACTTGCTTAAGGCCTGGCGGGACAGGGAGAGTCTGGTGGCAGGAGCTGCCCTTGAGGATGGGCCTCGAGGGGCACCACCTTCTAAGGTAAAGGACCCCCAGGTAGCTCCGCCAGAAGTGGGTATTGCAGACACGCTATCCGAAAGCCAAAAACGAGAGACCAGGGAGTTCATACAGAGGAACGCAGAAATTTTTTCGGAACTTCCTGGCCGGACTCACCTAATTAAACATGACATTATTACTGATCCACAGGCGCGGGTACGGCTTAAACCATATCGAATTCCGGAGGCTCGGAGACAAGCCATTGCCCAGGAAGTGAAGAAGATGTTAGAGCTCGGGGTCATTGAGGAGTCCCGGAGTGATTGGGCTAGCCCTATCGTACTGGTGCCCAAACGAGATGGGACTATCCGATTTTGTAACGATTTTCGGAAAGTAAACGAAGTATCGAAATTCGATGCCTACCCGATGCCAAGAGTCGATGAACTGATAGAGAGACTGGGTTCGGCTAGGTACATATCCACTATTGACTTAACAAAAGGTTATTGGCAGATTCCCCTCACGGAATCAGCCAAAGAGAAAACTGCCTTTGTTACGCCCCAGGGATTATTCCAGTACCGAGATATGCCATTTGGGTTGCATGGTGCCGCAGCCACCTTCCAACGTCTAATGGATATTGTCCTAAAACCCCATGGCCAGTATGCATCTGCGTACTTGGACGACATTATTATCTTTAGCAATGACTGGGACACACATTTGTCAAAAGTACAAGCCGTCTTAGACTCCTTAAAAACAGCTGGGTTGACTGCCAATCCCAAGAAATGTACGTTGGGATTGGAAGAGGCTCGCTATCTGGGATATAGCATAGGGAGAGGCGTCGTGAATCCTCAAGCCAATAAAGTGGATTCTATTCAAAATTGGCCACGACCGGTAACCAAAAAACAGGTTGGAGCTTTTTTAGGGATCGTTGGTTATTATAGGCGGTTCATCAAACATTTTGCGACCATCGCAGCTCCTCTCACAGATCTTACTAAGGGGTCGAAATCTGTCACAATAAAGTGGAACGCAGAAGCAGAGGAGGCCTTTCAGCGATTGAAAACAGTCCTCTGTGACCAACCAGTGTTGGTTGCACCAGACTTTAAACGGGAGTTTATTGTCCAAACAGACGCCTCTGGGGTGGGCCTCGGCGCGGTTTTGTCTCAAGAAGTAAATGGCGAGGAACACCCAGTGGCCTATCTAAGCAGAAAGCTTACAAGAGCAGAAAAGAACTACAGTGTAGTTGAGCGGGAAGCCCTGGCTGTGAAATGGGCCCTGTGCACCTTGCGCTATTATTTACTAGGTCGCCAGTTTAGGCTAGTGACGGACCATTCGCCCCTAACATGGATGTCCCGGGCAAAAGAAGGCAATGCGCGGGTGACACGCTGGTTCTTAGCATTACAAGGGTTTAAATTTTCCGTTGAGCACAGGGCGGGCACAGCGCACAGAAATGCAGATGCGTTGTCTAGAACGCACTGCTTGGTGACTCGTCGTGTCCGACCCCACGGGCTCGAACAGAGGAGGGGGGTGTGTGAGGTGCCAAGGGGAGAGGTACTAGAAAACAGGTATGTTTCTCCCCGTTTCATTTCATATGTCTCCCTGTACTGATGATGAAGCCAGTTTATTTCACTGTAATCCAGTCCTGGTTTCCTTAGTGATCATCATGGAAAGGACTGGTAGTTCCCCCTCCACTAATTCAATCCAGGTTTTGGTTTCCTGACTGGTCCAGCTGATATAATCAGGAGGAGCTCTCAGTCTATCGTCTGCTGAACTGGGAGCTGACACAGTAAGATAACATGGACTTGTTTGCTGTTATATAGGTTTATTTTGTAGTTAGCCTGCTATTGTTAGTTAGTGGCCAGACGGCCTTAGACGTTTTATTTCATGTTTGGCATGTGTAACATTGGATAACAAGTGTGCACAATAAATATGCCGTGTCCATATTGCTAGTCTGCTGAAGTGACTTCATAGCCACACGCTTGTGCCAAAGCAAAGATCCTAGCTGAGCTATCTATTCCCCACAATATATATATATTCCATCAAAAAAGAAAGCAGCACTCCATGTTAGTTTTCAATAAAGTGCTTTTTTAATAGCCCATATGGCTATGTGCCCATGCAGCAACGTTTTGGTTCGATGGGTGTGAACCTTTTTCAAGCTTGTGCTGCTTTCTCTTTTGATGGACTATCTGGAGGTTTGATATGTACCTGGAGGGCCTACACCCGAATCCTTTTTCTATTTTGTGCTGCTTTTTCAATTTTTATATATATAAAAATATACACATATATACATGTATATGAGTTGGATGATTTATCTTACAAAAAATAACCAGATCCAACAATTACATGTAAAATGCATTAATAAGTAGTTTCAAGTATTGATAGTAGAAGTAAAATGATTTTAAATCATGAAAATAATATAATAAAGTGGCTATGTGCAAACATATGATAGGGCCCCCTGACGATTCTTTGCCTAAACACGCATCAGGGTAAATGCATGTTCATTCAGGAACCCCAGTATAAGTGCATAAGCTTATCCCCAGGTGATTGTACTACTTACTACTTTGACAAATGTGTTATATATTCACTAATGTTATTAAACTGCTAACCTGAGGTACTGATAGATTATCTCATTATATGTACATTGGGGCTGTGCCATTGTGCACTGAGCTATGTGTACACACAGGCATATATCTGTATATGATATGTGCCCATTTTCTCCATGTGTTTATGGACCCTTACTCCCCTCTACTCCTGATCATTCAATAAACTTTTATATTTTGATTATTATTTGAGGACATTACATCACTTTTTTCTGTTTCGTTTGTGCTTATCTTGTTAATTGACAATTTTTCCTGACGTTCAATGAGTCCGATTCCATGACATGCATGATGTCAATTAGAGGCCTCTCTCATCCTTTTAAGTGGGAGAACTTGCACAATTGGTGTCTGACTAAATACTGTTTTTCCCACTGTTTATCTTTTAACAGTATAGGAAACTATATGTTGAGAATAACAGTGTGCATAGACCAAAATATATAACCTTTCGTTTTAACAATTTAACGAAGACCAGTTTAACTATTGACAAATATCCAGTTAGAGGACAGTATTATCCAGTCACAGTATAGGTTACATTAAATGTATTATTTTTTTTTTCTGGTAGACAAATAGCAGGTATTGGCATTTTCATAAGGACTAATGCAAAAAATGTCCATGTTTGCAGTGTAGCAAGAGGTTTTTTTGCTTGCTAATATAAAAAGTCATA
Organism: Dendrobates tinctorius; assembly: GCF_039654945.1. Lineage (NCBI taxonomy): Eukaryota > Metazoa > Chordata > Amphibia > Anura > Dendrobatidae > Dendrobates > Dendrobates tinctorius. Next base: position 7,187,277 of record NW_027361779.1, on the reverse strand, counting down.
GCTTTTTAACAAGGCATCCAAAAATTATACCTATTTTGAAATTGTCAGCAAATTCACTGTTTACCAAAAATAAGGAGCAATGGCTTTTTGTCAAGTTATCAAGAAACCAGTGTGAGAAAAGTAACTAACACAGAGCGAGAAAAATGAAATTTGTCTTGTTGCAAACACATCTTTTGCTTCTCTCTCAGCTCTGCTGATATGTAACATTATTGCATTATTGCAATCCTGAAACCTGTGAGCTGGAAGCTGAGGCTGAGAGGAACCTGCAGATATGTCAGTTACAATCACACACAGCTCTGCAGTGAGATCAGAAGAGAAGAGAGCAGCCATTATACATCACACTGGTGACTCCCCCTTTATTGAAATTAAGCTCTTGAGATGTAGTTATATTACATGCAACATCCTCCCCATAGCCTAGAAGAGGTAATTTAAATAAAGTGATAAAAGATGATTTATGTTCTATCTATTTTATTAAACATTTTACGAACAAAGAATATATTATATGAAAACTGATAATATATAGAATCATAGAAAATATGTAGTATTCAAAAATGAGAATACTACCTTTCAACAGTAAGTCAAACATACCATGGTAGACAATAACAGTAACCATATGGCGAACGCCAACAAGGTATTCAAGAGAGGAAGTATCCTCTATATTATGCAGAGGAAAGACATAGGATAAAAAAAGACTGAAAAAAAGACAAGGGAAGTGGGGAGGAAGAAAAAAAAGGGTTATGGATAAATAGGTCCTTAAAATCATATATATATATATATATATATATATATTAATGTGCAAATTCCTATGTAAATGAAAAAGTCAGCGGAACAAATTATGGAAATCAGGTGAGTCCTGAAACAAAATCCATCCACTCCAAATCCTTCTAAATTTATTGTTTGTTCCATTGCAGTCTATAGAGAGCTCCTCCATTCTACACAGATTAACCATTTCCTTATACCAGTCTAATATGTCAGAGGGGTTGTACGTTTCCAAAACTGCGGGATTACCATTCGTGTTGCTGTTAGACAAAACCAAAGATTATCTCTCTTCTGAGTCCCTATTGAAGAAGGTAAAATTGACAGAAGAGCTATTTGAGGGGACCTTGCGACAACGTTTACCGTGATTCATTGATAATTGCCGAAAAACCTTCTCCCAGAATGGCTTGATGTTAGAGCATTCCCACAAAATGTGAATCATAGAGCCCACCTCCCTCTTGCATCTCTAACAAACCCCTGAAATTGCTGGATATATTGCATGTAGTTTAGAAGGGTAATGATACCATCTCATAAGTATTTTATAGTTCTTACCTTGTGCAATCCCTGCGCTAGCAAGTTTATGAGTGAAGAGAAACCCCCTTTCCCATTCCTCAGTAGAAAAGCTTATCCCTAAGTCTCTCTCCCATGCCTGCTGAAATGTTACCTTCCCGGCTTCACCCTCTCTGATCAATCCCCATAAATCACAGATATAGCATGTGGTGGCTTATTTTCCTCTACGAACAATTTTTCCAAAAAGGTGAAGTTTGAAATCAAAATTTTATCAAAATTATGTGTCACTAGGAAGGACTGTAATAGCAAGTATTCAAACCACCTAATCTTCTCATTTGGAAACTGAGCCTGTATAGAAGCAAAAGAAGGCAACTCCCCATTTTCTAGCACCTGAAACAATTGGGTATCCTCCACTGCCCTCCGACCGAGAAAAGATCCGCGCAAGTATCCAGGGAGAAAGGGTGGATTGAAAAACAATGATTTAAGTGGGCTAATATTCCTTTCTGAGAACCCCTTATTTCTCAGAGTGTGCCATATTTTAAGTGTGTCTCTAGTTAAATTACAATTGACAATAGTCAATGATTCCCCAGAACACCATGGCAGATGTCTTAAAGGGACATCTAAACCCTCCTCTCCATCCCCACCCATTGTTTAGCATCAGCCCGAAAGTGCCAGTGTAGAATACTAAGTAATGCTACTAAGTAGCCTTGAAGTACCTCTTAAAATTGGGAAGACCAGCACCACCTATATATTTAGGTCGAGAAAGGGTCTGTATGCTTATGAGAGGTTTGAGTTTACCCCATATGAATTTGTATAAAGCTGATTATAATTTACAGAAGAAACTATGAGGGGGGAAATCAGTATAGTTTGGAATATGTATAAGAAACGGGTAAAACGTCCATTTTGATAGCATTCATCCTTCCAAACCAGGATAGTTTAAATTTACTATAATTCGCTAGGTCTCTGTATGTTCTGCTTAATAAAGTTTGATAGTTAAGCTCGAACAATTTATTAGGATCAGAAGGGACCACGACCCCTAGATTTTTCAATGACACTCCTTGCCATTTAAATGGAAATGTAGTCATGATTTGAAGGACCTCATTCTGAGAAAGGGATATATTTAAGGTTTCTGATTTGGAATAATTGACTTAAAATTACTAAATGATCTGAACCTATCAAATTCCTTTAAAATCATTGGAAACAATATTTGTGGTTGGGATATATAAAGGAGTAAATCATCTGCATACAGAGCTGTTTTATAAGAGTTAGGTCCTATTGTGTATCCATGAATATTGCTATTATTTCTGAAAGCGTTGGCTAGGTGTTCCATTACCACTACATGGGGGGGCAGCCCTGTCTGGTTCCATTGTTGATCTTAAATGGGCTGGATAATGAACCATTTATTCTAATCCACTCTGTTGGACCATTATATAAGGCTAAGATTTTCTGTAGAAAGTGAGGACCTAGACCTATCTGTCTCAAGGCTTCCTCCATAAACCCGCCAATGGACTCTATCGAAAGCCTTCTCTGCATCTACAGATAAAAGACCTAGTGGTGTGGAGCTAGTTTTTGCCTTGGAGATGATAAGTAAAGTTTTAATAGTATTATCGCAGGCTTCTTGTCCTTTGACAAATCCTACCTGATCATTATTGACTAGGTAAGGAAGTAAAGGGGCTAGCCTCTCAGCTAAGATTTTTGAAAATAATTTAATGTCTATGGTTAAGAGAGATATCAGCCTAAAGGTGGCAATTATTGAAGGGTCTTTACCTGGCTTAGGGAGCACAATAATGTGTGCCTATAAAGACTGGGGACAAATCCAGTATTTTCATCAGATTTAGGATGACTTATCAACAACAAGGCATCTGATATGAGGTATCATTTTTTAGATACAGTCATGGCCAAAAGTATTGACACCCCTGCAATTCTGTCAGATAATACTCAGTTTCTTCCTGAAAATGATTGCAAACACAAATTCTTTGGTATTATTATCTTCATTTAATTTGTCTTAAATGAAAAAACACAAAAAGAATTGTCCTAAAGCCAAATTGGATATAATTCCACAACAAACATAAAAAAGAGGGTGGACTAAAGTATTGGCACTGTTCGAAACATCATGTGATGCTTCTCTAATTTGTGTAATTAACAGCACCTGTAACTTACCTGTGGCACCTAACAGGTGTTGGCAATAACTAAATCACACTTGCAGCCAGTTAACATGGATTAAAGTTGACTCAACCTCTGTCCTGTGTCCTTGTGTGTATCACATTCAGCATGGAGAAAAGAAAGAAGACCAAAGAACTGTCTGAGGACTTGAGAAACCAAATTGTGAGGAAGCATGAGCAATTTCAAGGCTACAAGTCCATCTCCAAAGACCTGAATGTTCCTGTGTCTACCGTGCACAGTGTCATCAAGAAGTTTAAAGCCCATGGCACTGTGGCTAACCTCCCTAGATGTGGCCGGAAAAGAAAAATTGACAAGAGATTTCAACGCAAGATTGTGCGGATGTTGGATAAAGAACCTCCACTAACATCCAAACAAGTTCAAGCTGCCCTGCAGTCCGAGGGTACAACGGTGTCAACCCGTACAATCCGTCGGCGTCTGAATGAAAAGGGACTGTATGGTAGGAGACCCAGGAAGACCCAACTTCTTACCCCGAGACATAAAAAAGCCAGGTTGGAGTTTGCCAAAACTTACCTGAAAAAGCCTAAAACATTTTGGAAGAATGTTCTCTGGTCAGATGAGACAAAAGTAGAGCTTTTAGGGCAAAAGCATCAACATAGAGTTTACAGGAGAAAAAAGAGGCATTCAAAGAAAAGTACACGGTCCCTACAGTCAAACATGGCGGAGGTTCCCTGATGTTTTGGGGTTGCTTTGCTGCCTCTGGCACTGGACTGCTTGACCGTGTGCATGGCCTAATGAAGTCTGAAGACTACCAACAAATTTTGCAGCATAATGTAGGGCCCAGTGTGAGAAAGCTGGGTCTCCCTCAGAGGTCATGGGTCTTCCAGCAGGACAATGACCCAAAAAACACTTCAAAAAGCACTAGAAAATGGTTTGAGAGAAAGCACTGGAGACATCTAAGGTGGCCAGCAATGAGTCCAGACCTGAATCCCATAGAACACCTGTGGAGAGATCTAAAAATGGCAGTTTGGAGAAGGCACCCTTCAAATATCAGGGACCTGGAGTAGTTTGCCAAAGAAGATTGGTCTAAAATTCCAGCAGAGCATTGTAAGAAACTCATTGATGGTTACCGGAAGCGGTTGGTCGCCGTTATTTTGGCTAAAGGTTGTGCAACCAAGTATTAGGCTGAGGGTGCCAATACTTTTGTCCGGCCCATTTTTGGAGTTTTGTGTGAAATGATCAATGTTTTGCTTTTTGCTTCATTCTTTTTTGTGTTTTTTCATTTAAGACAAATTAAATGAAGATAATAATACCAAAGAATTTGTGTTTGCAATCATTTTCAGGAAGAAACTGAATATTATCTGACAGAATTGCAGGGGTGTCAATACTTTTGGCCATGACTGTAGGTAAAATATAGTGACAAATTCTCTTTAAAAATTGAGGGAAGTGAGTGGATGCAATGTTGTGCTTTGTTGCTGTTAGGCATGGGTCATGTGTAGAGATGAGCGAGCATATTCGTGGGTATTCCGTACTCGGAGAGTAATGCGGTACTCGGTACATAGCGAGTATTTCACTACTCGCCTTGCACTATTCTGTTCTCCAGCCCAGCAGTTGCCAATCACAGTAATGCCACACCCTTCTTGGTTGTGGGCAGCATTACTATGATTGGCTGGCCGCCCAGCATCTTCATAGGCTATGACTCATCATAGCCTGGCACTAAGCCCTGCCGCTGCCATTTTCTGCACATTGCATGCAGAACACAGCTAGTGTAGGGAGAGTGTGAGCAGCTAGGGAGAGTTGTGTTTTTGGTGCAAATCATCCAGAAATCCTCTGTGAAACCCAAAAGCTCTTTTCAGAGCTGAAAGTATAAGGTCAGGGACTGAGTAGTGACCATATTCCCAGCTTTTTTGGGGGTCACATTTACCCCTGCAGGGTAGTTTTTTTGTGCTGTTGCGGTGCTGTGTTCACAGAATCACAGCGAATAGGACGCACGCACGGTACTGCACAACTGACACGCAGCCAGCACTGATGTCTTGTGTGGTGTCTGGGAAGCGTATTCTTGCCTTAAACCTCAGGGCAATTTTTTAGTGGCAGCACCACTGTCTTGTGTGGTTACTGGGATGCATAATCTCACCTTAAACCTCAGGGCAATTTTTTTGTGCTGTTGCGGTGCTGTGTTCACAGCAAATAGGACACACACATGGTACTGCACAACTGACTCGCAGCCAGCACTGCTGTCTTGTGTGGTGTCTGGGGTGCGAATTCTTGCCTTAAACCTCATGGCAGTTTTTTTGTGCTGTTGCGGTGCTGTGTTCACAGAATCACAGCGAATAGGACGCACGCACGGTACTGCACAACTGACACGCAGCAAGCACCGCTTTCTTGTGTGGTGTCTGGGAAGCGTATTCTTGCCTTAAACCTCAGGGCAATTTTTTAGTGGCAGCACCACTGTCTTGTGTGGTTACTGGGATGCGTAATCTCACCTTATACCTCAGTGCAATTTTTTTGTGCTGTTGCGGTGCTGTGTTCACAGCGAATAGGACACACACATGGTACTGCACAACTGACTCGCAGCCAGCACTGCTGTCTTGTGTGGTGTCTGGGGTGTGAATTCTTGCCTTAAACCTCACGGCAGTTTTTTTGTGCTGTTGCGGTGCAGTTTGTAAAACACAAAGCAGTACTAGGCTGTAGTGCTACCTTCCACAAAGCACTAACTGCTCCTTGTTCCCCAATATCTGCATCTGAACATCTGCAACTATGGCAGAAAAATCCAAAATTCCTAAAAAGGCTGTTGTGAAGGGACAGGGACGTGGCGTGGGGTCGTTGGTGCCCAACAAGGCACAGAGTCTGGGAGATCGAAGAAGGTTGATGCATCTAGTTTCCTGGAGAAATTTCCCGGTCTGGAACATTAACGGGCCTGGAAGCCAGAAGAACAAGAGCAGATACTGTCTTGGATGGCTGAAAAGGCCTCAACGAAATGTACTAGCAGCACCCAATCGTCCATGACAAAGCAGTCTACTGTCCATACAGATAACGCTGGGTCATTTTATTCTCAACCTGTTCCCAGTTCATCACCTGGTCAGGAGTCACAGGAAACATTTGACCCCAATTTTGGTCACTCCAAGGATCTATTTGATCCATTTCCTTGCATTGCCTCTGGCCTCTCATCGCACGACATTGAAAAGGAGCATGAGGGGGTATCGTCTGTTCATGATGCCCAAACATTTGAAACCCCACAGCCAGAAGAAAGCCACTTTCAACCACGTGATATACCGGGTGAAGAGGTGGAGGCTGATGGTGATGACACACAGTTGCCATCTGGCCAGTCGGCAATATCAACACGGAAGGAGGATGACATGGATGACGAGGTGGTCGATGATGAGACCACCGATCCGACCTGGACCGTTGCACGCATAGCCAGCACAGCAGCACAGAGGATGAAGGTGGATACGTAGCACCAACAAAGGCACCAAGGGCTACTGGTTTGAGCAGAGTGCTAAGTATGTCAGCTGTTGCCAAGAGCAATCCCTCTGTGCCCCAAGTCAATGCAATTCAAGGCAAGCTGTCTGGAATTTTTTTTTCCGATAGTCCTTCTGAACCAAATGTTGTTATCTGTAGCTTCTGTCATAGGAAGATGAGCAGAGGCCAGGGCAAAGGCAACCAAAGCACTACCAGTATGCGGGAACACATGGCAGCCAAGCACCCTAGTCGGTGGGCTGAACAACAGGGTACCAAATCAGTGTCTGTGACTGCGGGTCAACCACTGCCATGTCGCCTGTGATACATCCTTTCCAATCTGCTGGGCAGGAAGCAGGTGATCATCATACCTCTTGCTCACAAGCTGCGGTTGCACAGACACAGGCCACAACAAGCTCATCCACTTGTTTGTCCCAGGAAAGCGTCCAATCGTCCATGTCCCAGATGTATGAAAGGACGCGTAAATACCAAGCCACACACCCACAAGCACAAATACTGAATGTGCGCATTGCCAAGTTGCTAGCCATGGAGATGTTGCCGTTTAGGCTTGTGGGGATACAGTCTTTCTGTGATCTTTTGGCTGTGGCTGCCCCACGATACTTAGTTCCCAGCTGGCACTATTTTTCCCGGTGTGCCGTCCCCGCGTTACACCAGCACGTCTTAAACAATCTAAAGCGTGCTTTCACCAACGCCGTAACCGGGAAGGTCCATCTTACAACAGACACATGGACAAGTACTTGTGGCCAGGGACGATACATCTCTGTCACGGCACACTGGCTCAACCTGGTGGAGGGTGGGACAAAGTCTCAAACTGGACCATCAACACATATCCTACCCACGCCACGAATAGCGGGTCCAACCTCAATCAAGGTTTCTGCCTCATCATATACGTCCAGTCTCGCATCTTCCTCCTCCTCCGCCTCGTCATCCTATGCTGAATTACCCTCCACATCACTCCCAAGTTGGCAGCTGTGCAGCATCGCATCGGCAAAGTGGCAAAACGCTCTGCTGAAGCTGATCTGCTTAGGTCGAACACCACACACTTATGAATGGGTCACCGAGGAGGAGAGCAGGTCCAGGCTAAGCCACAGAAAACCAGAGAGATTGGTACCTAAGCGGATTGCAGACCCCTGATCCTATCCACACAGCTAGCAGTAGCTGTGGAGCGTACCTACGATGATCCTAGACGCCTCGGCACAGCCGGAGAGCTAACTAAGCCTAAAGCAAGAAAGGGGAAACCTAAAATGCCCCAGAGCAGACCCCCAAAGGAATAGATAGCCCCCAATTTTAACCTGCTGCACAGAGCTCCCCAATGAGTTAGGTTTCAAAGCAAAAAATAGTTTTCAATTATTCCTAAAATTCAAAAATTTAGACCGATCCCCAAAAAACACATCAGGAGTAGGGATTTTTGGTTCAACAGCAGATAGGCAGAAATTCCACGCACTTCAGCAGCGAGCTGCTCAACACAATCAGACAATTGCTTAGTCTCCATTTAGAGAAAAAAAATCTTCTCCTGCAGCCCCAGAAAAAAAAGAGGAAAAAATATATATAAAAAAAAAATCCTGACACTTTTTTTTTTTTTAAATTCTTTCCTTCTTTGGAGTACCCTAGAGTCTACAGTTAGGCTGTTGATTCTGTTAAGAATGGGTCACCGAGGAGGAGAGCAGGTCCAGGCTAAGCCACAGAAAACCAGAGAGGTTGGTACCTAAGCGGATTGCAGACCTCTGATCCTATCCACACAACTAGCAGTAGCCATGGAGCGTACCTATGATGATCCTAGACGTCTCAGCACAGCCGGAGAGCTAACTAAGCCTAAAGCAAGAAAGGGGAAATCTAAACTGCCCCAGAGCAGACCCCAAAAGAATAGATAGCCCCCAACATATATTGTCGATGAGACAAGATGAAAACACAAACACAGGCAGGAAAATAGGCTGAGCAAATGATGGGGCCCACACTGACTAGACAGGACAGGAAAGGAAAGACACTGTCTGCAATCACACAAAAAACCCTGCAAAAGTCCAACACGTCTTATGCAAAAAACACTGAAGTCACACGACTTCGCCCCACTATATCAGCACTCTGCTATATTCTGAAAGCAGGGCAAAAAGAGACCAATCTGACAGGGGCTAAAACAAACTGGCACAAGAAGTAACATATGGGCGGTGATTCAGCACAGCCCCAGCCGGAGCTGCCTGACCCGCACCAAGAAGAGATAGACAAAACCAGATCAAATGCAAACAGAATAGCAAATAAACCACTTAGCTGAACAAGCAGGGACAGAGCTGGAGAAATCAGACCTCAGGAGGAACAGGAAGCAAATCACTAGCAGGGATAGAGGGAGTCGGCTGTCTTAAATCCCAATCTGAAACCCCAGATCTCCAATCGTCATCATCATTATCAGCCTCTGTCTATCAGCCTCTGTCAATCAGATCAGCTCCATTACCTCCAGTAACCACCAGAGGGAGCCCAGAAAGAGAACTCACATCCCCTCTGTCGATCTGACCAGCTCCACTACCTTCAGTAATAACCAGAGGGAGGCCAGAAAGCGAATTCACAACAGTACCCCCCTTGAGGAGAGGTCACCAAACCCTCATCCACGCCACCAGGCCAATCAGGATGGGCCCGGTGAAAAGCACGAACCAATCTTTTGGCATGAATGTCAGAAGCAGAGACCCAAGAATTATCCTCCTGGCCATAACCCTTCCATTTGACCCAGTATTGGAGTCTCCGTCTAGCCAAACAAGAATCCAATATTTTCTCTACCTCATACTCCAAATTGCCTTTAACCAATACAGGGTCAGGAGGTGCCGCCATAGGAACTACTGGCTCCACAAACCTCTTCAACAAAGATTTATGAAACACGTTATGGATCTTAAGCTTAACTGGAAGAGCCAATCGGAAAAAAACGGGATTAAGGATCTCCAAAATCTTATAAGGTCCAATGAACCTTGGCTTGGATTTTGGAGATGCAACCTTCATAGGAATATTCTTTGAAGACAACCAAATCATATCACCAACTTTAAAAATGGGACCAAAGGTCCTATGCCGGTTGGAAAACCGTTGGGCTTTTTCCTGAGAGTGGGCAACTTATCCACAACTTGGTCCCAAATCTGCTGAATTCTCTCTACCACAGAGTCCACACTTGGGCAGGCCGAAGATTCCACTTGCCCTGAAGAAAATCGAGGATGAAACCCAAAGTTACAGAAAAAGGCGACATCAAAGTGGCAGAACTAGCTCTATTGCTTAGCGCGAATTCGGCCAAGGGCAAAAATGAGACACAGTCATCCTGATCAGCAGATATGAAACATCTCAAATAGGACTCCAAAGTCTGGTTTGTTCTTTCAGTCTGCCCATTGGTCTGAGGATGAAATGCTGAGGAGGAAGATAACTGAATTCCCAGTTTGGAACAAAAAGCTCTCCAAAATCTGGAAACAAACTGGACTCCTCTGTCCAACACAATGTTCTCAGGAATCCCGTGCAACCGAACCACCTGTTGTAAAAACAAGGGCACCAACTCAGAAGAAGATGGCAACTTTGGGAGTGGTACAAGATGGACAATCTTAGAAAATCTATCTCAAATCACCCAGATAACAGTCATTCTCCGAGAGACAGGAAGATCGGAAATAAAATCCATTGAGATATGGGTCCATGGCCTCCTGGGCACCGGCAGGGGCATCAACAACCCTCTAGAATGAGAACAGGTCTTGGACCGAGAACAAGTCCCACAGGACTGAACAAAATTCCTGACATCACGAGATAAGGCAGGCCTCCAAAAAGACCAACTCACCAAATCTCTGGTACCAAAAATACCTGGATGACCAGCCAACGCGGAGCAATGAATTTCAGACATTACTCCTTTCCTCCACTGGTCAGGGACATACAATTTTCCCAGAGGGCAACGTTCAGGTTTGTCCTCCTGAAATTCCTCCAGGGCACGTCTCAAATCAGGTGAAATAGCGGAAAGAACTACACCCTCATTTAGAATGGTAGTAGGCTCGGTCACATTAAGAGAATCCACAAAGAAACTCCTAGAAAGGGCGTCCGCCTTAACATTCTTAGTGCCCGGAAGAAAAGAGACCACAAAATTAAAACGTGTGAAAAATAAGGCCCCCCTAGCCTGTCTAGGATTCAAGCATTTGGCTGATTCAAGATAATTCAAATTCTTATGGTCGGTGAGGACCACAACTTGATGTCTAGCTCCCTCCAACCAATGTCTCAACTCTTCAAATGTACATTTCATGGCCAACCATTCCCGATTCCCCACGTCATAGTTGCATTCAGATGGGGAGAATTTTCGAGAAAAGAAGGCACAGGGATTCATCTTAGAAGTCACCGGATCTTTTTGGGACAAAATGGCTCCTGCACCAATCTCAGAAGCATCTACCTCCACCTGAAATGGGAGTGAGACATCAGGTTGCCGTAGAACCGGAGCAGAAGTGAATCTCCGCTTAAGCTCCTGAAATGCCGAGACTGCCTCTGGAGGCCAATTCACCACGTCAGTGCCCTTTTTGGTCAAATCAATCAGTGGTGTAACAATACCAGAAAAATTACTTATAAATTTACAGTAGAAAAACCCAAAAACTTCTGGAGAGCCTTCAAAGAAGTGGGCTGAGCCCAATCATAATTGGCCTGTATCTTGGCCGGGTCCATTTCAATAGCAGACGGGGACAAAATGAATCCCAAAGTTGAAATCCTCTGTACACCAAAAAGGCACTTCGATCCCTTAGCATACAGAGAATTTTCCCTCAAAATCCGGAACACAGTCCGGACATGTTCCACATGAGAATCCCAATCACTGGAAAAGATCAAAATATCATCAAGATAAATGATCAAAAACATCCACAAAGTCCCGGAAAATAGTTCATAAAAGATTAGAAGACAGAAGGGGCATTAGTGAGCCCAAAAGGCATCACCAGGTACTCAAAATGTCCCTCCGGAGTATTAAACGCCATCTTCCATTCATCCCCAAGCTTGACGCGAATATGATTATATGCCCCACTGAAGTCAAGCTTGGTAAACCAACAGGCACTTTTAACTCTGGAAAATAAATCATTAGTAACGGGTACTGATATTTAACAGTGATTTTGTTAAGGGAACAATAGTCAATACATGTGCAAAAAAAACCCTGTTTGGGAGAGAAGAACAGACAATTTGCGGCGCCCTAAGTGCGTAAAAACAATATTGTAGTCTTTAAAGGGTGCACAATTTTATGCACTCACCTGATAGAAGACTAATATAGCTTTGGATTATGTATCCTCAAAAATCCTTCCTTTTGGGATATTTCTCAGAAGACAGGGCTTGCAGCTTGCCTCGGGTGGATCCAAGTGAAAACATAAATCAAAAACCACCTAGTGGTTTTACTTATCATTTAAAGGCTAAGTAAAACCACTAGGTGGTGTTTGATTTATGTTTTCATCTATGTGTCTGTTATGGGACAATTTAATATCATGTCTATTCTATTGCACCACTTGTGGTTATTCTAATTATCAGAGGCGACTATCTTTTTTCGCCATATACTGCTATATTCTATTTTTCAGACTATTTATGTCCTTGGTGTATGTATATTCTGTGAAATATGCTCTGAGCAATGTATGGTGGTTTTTTGGCCCATTGTTCTATAGTAGGCAATAATAATTGTTTTTGACATTTCCATGTTTGTGAGGTTATTATAATCTAGGTTTGGGCATACCTTTTTATTGTGGCTATTTTTTCTATTTTAAAAGGTTTTCCTTTTTTTTCCCTTCCTTCATTTCTTTTCTATTTGACATTGTTTTCCCACCTGTGTCACTAGGGTGAGATAGGGGAGACAGGGTCAGTTGACGTTGAGTGGGGGCGCCAAACAATCGTATCTATTAGGGTGCCAACTTCCACGGCAAGGAAGGGTATAGATAGTCCATTGTAGCCTTTAATAGGGCTTTTTTGTATACAATTTTTTTGTCTTGTTTATCATTTGCTCACGGGAATAGGTGTTTTAAATTTATCATTAAAATCTAATTTTTATAGGAGAGCTAACTAAGCCTAAAGCAAGAAAGGGGAAATCTAAACTGCCCCAGAGCAGACCCCAAAGGAATAGATAGCCCCCAAACATGCAGTGGGGCAAAAAAGTATTTAGTCAGTCAGCAATAGTGCAAGTTCCACCACTTAAAAAGATGAGAGGCGTCTGTAATTTACATCATAGGTAGACCTCAACTATGGGAGACAAACTGAGAAAAAAAAATCCAGAAAATCACATTGTCTTTTTTTTTCATTTTATTTGCATATTATGGTGGAAAATAAGTATTTGGTCAGAAACAAGCAAACAAGATTTCTGGCTCTCACAGACCTGTAACTTCTTCTTTAAGAGTCTCCTCTTTCCTCCACTCATTACCTGTAGTAATGGCACCTGTTTAAACTTGTTATCAGTATAAAAAGACACCTGTGCACACCCTCAAACAGTCTGACTCCAAACTCCACTATGGTGAAAACCAAAGAGCTGTCAAAGGACACCAGAAACAAAATTGTAGCCCTGCACCAGGCTGGGAAGACTGAATCTGCAATAGTCAACCAGCTTGGAGTGAAGAAATCAACTGTGGGAGCAATAATTAGAAAATGGAAGACATACAAGACCACTGATAATCTCCCTCGATCTGATGCTCCACGCAAAATCCCACCCCGTGGGGTCAGAATGATCACAAGAACGGTGAGCAAAAATCCCAGAACCACGCGGGGGGACCTAGTGAATGAACTGCAGAGAGCTGGGACCAATGTAACAAGGCCTACCATAAGTAACACACTACGCCACCATGGACTCAGATCCTGCAGTGCCAGACGTGTCCCACTGCTTAAGCCTGTACATGTCCGGGCCCGTCTGAAGTTTGCTAGAGAGCATTTGGATGATCCAGAGGAGTTTTGGGAGAATGTCCTATGGTCTGATGAAACCAAACTGGAACTGTTTGGTAGAAACACAACTTGTCGTGTTTGGAGGAAAAAGAATACTGAGTTGCATCCATCAAACACCATACCTACTTTAAAGCATGGTGGTGGAAACATCATGCTTTGGGGCTGTTTCTCTGCAAAGGGGCCAGGACGACTGATCCGGGTACATGAAAGAATGAATGGGGCCATGTATTGTGAGATTTTGAGTGCAAACCTCCTTCCATCAGCAAGGGCATTGAAGATGAAATGTGGCTGGGTCTTTCAACATGACAATGATCCAAAGCACACCGCCAGGGCAACGAAGGAGTGGCTTCGTAAGAAGCATTTCAAGGTCCTGGAGTGGCCTAGCCAGTCTCCAGATCTCAACCCTATAGAAAACCTTTGGAGGGAGTTGAAAGTCCGTGTTGCCAAGCGAAAAGCCAAAAACATCACTGCTCTAGAGGAGATCTGCATGGAGGAATGGGCCAACATACCAACAACAGTGTGTGGCAACCTTGTGAAGACTTACAGAAAACGTTTGACCTCTGTCATTACCAACAAAGGATATATCACAAAGTATTGAGATGAAATTTTGTTTCTGACCAAATACTTATTTTCCACCATAATATGCAAATAAAATGAAAAAAAAACAGACAATGTGATTTTCTGGATTTTTTTTTCTCAGTTTGTCTCCCATAGTTGAGGTCTACCTATGATGTAAATTACAGACGCCTCTCATCTTTTTAAGTGGTGGAACTTGCACTATTGCTGACTGACTAAATACTTTTTTGCCCCACTGTATATTGTCGGTGAGACAAGATGAAAACACAAACACAGGCAGGAAAATAGACTGAGCAAATGATGGGGCCCACACTGACTAGACAGGACAGGAAAGGAAAGACACTGTCTGCAATCACGCGAAAAACCCTGCAAAAGTCCAACACGTCTTATGCAAAAAACACTGAAGTCACACAACTTCGCCCCCCACTATATCAGCACTGGTATATCCTGAAAGCAGAGAAAAAAGAGACCAATCTAACAGGGGATAAAACAAACTGGCACAAGAAGTAACATATGGGCGTGAGCAGCAGAGGGCACTTTCTGAATACCAGCTTAAAAATGCCCGTCACACTGAGACTCAGCAAAGACACATAACAACTGTCAAGTGGGTGTGGATCGCTGATATTTGTGAGGTGCTTGATATCGTTGAGTACTGCACCAAGCTTGTGAGCGGTGACCAGGCTATTATCAGCGTAACCATCCCTATGCTATGTCTGCTGAAAAAAACGCTGCAGAATCAAAAAATGGTATCTTTGCGTGCCCAGCAGATGGGTATGGAGCAAGATTTCATAATGGGTTATCCTACCCAGCCCAGCCCAGCCAATATCATCAGGTAACATTGGGGGATGAAGGAGATGATGAAAATGAGGAGGGAGAGGACTTCTTTTTCAGTGGTACCGAGGGGACACCTCATGCTACAGAGGGGACTCCCAACCCCAGCTTCATGTCTCTCCAGCATGGGTGGGCTGAAGAGGAGGAGGAGGTGGAGGAGGAGAGTCAGTGTGAGGAGATGATGATAATAATAATAATAAATTTTATTTCTATAGCGCCGACATATTCCGCAACACTTTACACTTCAGAGGGGACTTGTACAGATGATATACATTACAGCATAAAAATAATCACATAGATCATAACAGATACTAAGAGGAATGAGGGCCCTGCTCGCAAGCTTACTATCTATGAGGAAAAAAGGTAGACACGAAAGGTGGGTGGTAACAATTGCCCTGATTGTTTGGATCAGCCATAATGTTAAGTGTGTAACAGTACAGACACAGAGGGCTAATAGATGCAGAAAGCATGTTGGAACATGATGCGGGGAACCTGGTTATGGTAAAACTTTTGACTGTGCCACACTAGGATAGTTAGGTTAATGTGTTGAGGCGGTACGCCAATCTGAATAAATGCGTTTTCAGGGCACGCTTAAAATTGTTTTGACTGCGGACTAATCATATTGACCTGGGAAGTGCATTCCAAAGAATTGGTGCTGCACGTGTAAAGTCTTGGAGACGGGAGTGAGAGGTTCTGATTATTGAGGATGCTAACCTCAGGTCATCAGCAGAATGGAGGGCACGGGTAGGGTGGTAGACTGAAATGAGGGAGGAGATGTAGTGTGGTGCTGAGCCATGGAGTGCTTTGTGGGTGAGGGCAATAAGTTTGTACTGGATTCTGGAGTGGATGGGTAGCCAGTGTAAGGACTGGCAAAAGGTAGAGGCATCAGTGTAACGATTGGCAAGGAATATGATCCTGGCTGCAGCATTCAAGACAGATTGGAGGGGGGAAAGTTTGGTAAGAGGGAGACCGATTAGAAGAGAGATACAATAGTCCAGACGAGAATGAATAAGAGAAACAGTAAGAGTTTTTGCGAAGTCAAAGGTAAGAAAAGGTCGAATTCTAGAAATGTTTTTGAGATGCAGATAACAAGAGCGAGCCAGTCATCAGATGTGGGGGGCAAAGGAAAGCTCGGAGTCAAGTATGACCCCAAGACAGCGGGCATGTTGCTGGGGAGTAATAGTGGAACCACACATAGAAATGGCAGTGTCGGGTATAGGTACATTAGTACAGGGAGGAAACACAAAGGAGTTAAGTCTTTGACAGGTTCAGTTTCAGATATAGTTAGGACATGATATTAGACACAGCGCTTAGACAATCGCTGGTGTTTTGTAAAAAGGCAGGCATGATGTCAGGAGAGGAAGCATATAATTGGGTCTCATCAGCATAGAGATGGTACTGGAAACCAAATCTACTGATTGTTTGACCAATAGGGGCAGTATATAAAGAGAAGAGGAGGGAACCTAGAACCGATCCTTGAGGAACCCCAACAGTAAGTGGAAGATGAGAGTAGGAGGAACCAGCAAAAGATACAGTAAAGGAGTGGTCAGAGAGATAGGAGGAAAAGCAGGAGAGAACAGTGTCCGTGATGCCGATGGAGTGGAGCATGGTGAGGAGGAGCTGATGATCCACCATGTCGAATGCTGCAGAGAGATCCAAGAGAATTAGCATGGAATAGTGACCATTAGATTTAGCTGTTAATAGATCATTACAGACTTTAGTGAGGGCAGTTTCATTAGAGTGGAAAGAGCGGAAACCGGATTGGAGAGGGTCGAGAAGAGAGTTATCAGAGAGATAGCGGATCAGACAGGAGTGGACCAGGCGTTCCAGGAGTTTAGAAATGAAGGGAAGATTAGAGACAGGTCTATAGTTAGAGGCACAGTTTTGGTCGAGGGATGGTTTTTTAAGTAGTGGATGTATGATGGCATGCTTAAATGAGGAAGGAAAGATACCAGAAGAGAGAAAGGTTAAATATTTTAGTTAGGTGAGAGGTGACAGCAGGGGAAAGGGACTGGAGGAGATGTGACGGAAATGGGTCACTGGTGCAAGTGGTTGGGCGAGAAGATGCAAGGAGCCTGCTTACTTCTTCTGTGAATGGTTCAAAATCAGAGAGTGAGCTAGATTCAGTGGGGGAGGGAGGAAAGTGCATGGTATGAGGTGATAGGGAGATAATTTCCTGTCGGATATGGTCAATTTTTTCTTTGAAGTAATTGGCCAGATCATCAGCTCGAAGCTCCGTGGTTGGGGCCTGCACTCTTGAGTTGAGCAGGGAATGAAAAGTGTCAAAGAGACGTTTAGGGTTATTGGACAGTGGGGTGATGAGGGTGCTGAAATAGATTTGTTATAATGGATGAAATCTTCATGTAGATTGGATTTTCTCCACAGATGTTCGACACACCTGGAGCACCACTGCAGGAAACGTGTTTGCAGGGTGTGCCAGGGTTGTCGCTGTCTGTGTCGTGTTGTTCTATGTATAGGAGGTGTAAATTCATCCAGGGCACATTGAAGTGTTTCATTGTAATGCTTCAGTGCATAATCAGGACATGAGAGGGAGGAGATAGGGGTCAATGAAGACTGCAAGTTCTTCATAAGTTTCTGGGTGTTAATGGCCTGTATGTTTCTATAAGTATGGACAGCGGGGGTGACCTGAGCGGCCTGGCAGTACTTGATAGAGAATGAAAGAAGGTTGTGGTCAGAGAGTGGGAGAGGGGAGTTTGCAAAAATATCCACTGCACAAAGCCGGGAGAAGACCAAGTCAAGGGAGTTTCATGCATTGGAGAATTAATAAGCTGCAAAAGGCCAAACGAGGAGGTGAGAGATAAAAGGTGGGTAGCAGATGGGGAGAGGGGAAGAGCAATGGGGATGTTGAAATCACCCATGATGGGTAGGAGTGTCACAGGAGAGAAAATGTAGAAGCCAAGTGGCAAAATGATCCAGAAAATGATGGGAGGGGCCGGGAGGACGATACACCACCACCACTCGCATGGAGAAGGGGGTGTAGAGTCTGACAGCATAGACCTCAAAAGAAGGGAAGACAAATGAGGGTACTTGAGGAATAACCTGAAAGGTACATTTGGATGATAGGAGCAGACCAACGCCTCCACCTGCTCTTCTGTCTGATCTTGGGGTATGAGAAAAGTGAAATCCCCCATATGAAAGAGCAGCAGCAGTGGTAGTGTCTGACTACTGGATCCAGGTTTCAGTAAGAGCTAGGAGGTTAAGAGAATTTGAAAGAAAGAAGTCATGAATGAAGGAGAGTTTATTACACACTGAGCGAGAATTCCAAAGGGCACAATTAAGAGAGACAGAAGGCATGCAGGGAATATTAATAAGATTAGAGGGGTTTCTGAGTGTAGCAGTTGGGGGTTTGACTTTCTATAACATGGGGGACCAGGGTTGGGAGCAATGTCTCCAGTGACTAGGAGGAGGATAGACAGAGTGAGTTGTGATTTGTGGGAGCGTCTATTATGTTGGATGGTGGGACTGACTGGATCTGTGCAATTTAACAATTTGAAAAGAGCGTGAGTGCTATACATAGGAGAGGAAAGGAGTGAGGGGCCGATATGGATGGACTGTAGAGAGTTAATGCCAGGGCGGTGGATGTGTGTGAATGCAGCAGCTAGTATCAGAGATGATGGGTATTGCTCCTCCTTCAGGGGTCACAGAACATTTGCCTCTTTGCAGCTTGGCACACATGGCACACTTCATATCTGACTGTCTGTGCCAAGACCCTCGCGTAATCCACATTTTCAATAGCAACCTATACTGGTTGGCCATCTTTCTAGACCCACAGTACAAGGACAAATTTCCTTTGCTACTGTTGCAGTCACCAAGGGGTTTCACAATGGAATCCTTCAAGAAGGCCGTTGTCGATCATTTTATGGCAACAGCACCCTCAGACACCACAGCTAGCAGAGATACCAGCTCTGTGCAACAGCATACATTAATGGGGAGAGATACGCCAAGCAGGTCCAAAAGAGGTGGTGGTAAAATGTTCACAAACTGGGCAATCTTCAATAAATCGGCTCATCACCAAGGACTAGGTGGAACTGTAGCAATGTCAAGGAGGGAGAAGTTAAACAAGATGATCAACGACTATCTAAGTGACCATACCTGCGTCCTTCCTGACGCTTCTGTACCATTTAATTACTGGGTATCCAAGCTACATAGTTGGCCTGACCTCTCCTTCTATGCCTTGGAGGTGTTGGCCTGCCCTGCTGCTAGTGTGATGTCAGAGCGTGTTTTCAGTGCCGCTGGGGCAATCATCACAGATACACGCACACGGTTGACTACAGAGAATGCAGACAGGCTGATTCTGATAAAATTTAACAAGGACTGGATTTTGCAACAGTATTTAAGCCCTCCAGATGACAGTATCCCAACCTAAAGTCACCCAAAACGTTTTTTTTTTAAAATTGGTGATCACATCCATCCCTTCCCATACAAGCCCCTTTTCTTTTTCTTACACATGTTTTCAACACCTGCTTCTGACACATGTACCACATGGTCAATAAGCTAAAAACAATGTTACATTAATTAATATTTCCCATCGGAGGCACTTGTGATGAGAGTGAGACCCTTCTTCCTTCATCAACCATGGTATCATGCCCTTGGGCTAATTTTTGGAGACACTATGGCTATGCCTGGACACTGGGCACTGCCACCTCTATGCTAGTAGTCCTAGCTTCATCATAATTGTTTGGCCCTTCAGACCTGTCTTGCTTCCTTCATCAACTATGATACAGCCCCTTGGACTAATTTTAGGAGACACTATGACTATACCTGGACACTGGGCACTGCCACCTCTGTGCTAGTAGCCCTACCTTCGTCATAATTGTTTGGCCCTTCAGACCTGTCTTGCTTCCTTCATCAACTAGGATACAGCCCCTTAGGCTAATTTTTGGAGACACTATGACTATGCCTGGACACTGGGCACTGCCACCTCTATACTAGTAGTCCTAGCTTCATCATAATTGTTTGGCCCTTCAGACCTGTCTTGCTTCTTTCATCAACTATGATACAGCCCCTTGGGCTAATTTTTGGAGACACTATGGCTATGCCTGGACACTGGGCACTGCCACTTCTATGCTAGTAGTCCTGGCTTTATCATAATTGTTTGGCCCTTCAGACCTGCCTTGTTTCCTTCATCAACCATGATACAGCCCCTAGGGCTAATGTTTTGAAGACACTATATCTATGCCTACACATTGGGCAGTGGCACAACAAGGACAGTAATCCAAGCTTTATAATTGTGAATCCCTTGTGATGATGATTATGATGGGTGGCTTCTTCCTGCATTAACCATAACACAGCCCCTAGGGCAGATTGCTCTCCTTACACCACTTACACACGTAGCTGTCAGAAGATCGCCTCCATCATCACTCACTCTTACGGCACTTCTGATATATCACTGGCACTGTGTAAGTGGCGTACGAGTCCCGCTCTTCCGGCAAAAAACCACAGGACTTCAAATAGTGTTTGTACATTCTAGTGAAGCAATGGTGTAAAACCACTCGTGCAGCCCCTGACCAGGTGCCCCCATGTTATATACATTTGTTTACAGCATACATTTTTAACATTTACACATTTTTTTGCCTTTTCCTCAGCCTCCAGACCGCTTTGTAAGGTCCAGCAGACAATTACTCACATTTTCCATTGACTATCATTAGACTCGCTATTTGTACCGAATACCTGAGTATTAAGGTATACTCGGTAAGAGTATAGCAAGTCCAAATACTTCAGTACTTGCTCATCCCTAGTCATGTGTGTTCAGGTTGCAGAAAAGGTGTAGGAGAAGACAGATAACTGCACTCCAATGGTGGAAGAATGTAGCTCCCAGCCAAGGAAGCTTCACAACCTATCCTGGTTGTTGTGCTGCGTTGCTGCTGATCAAATCATTCACCCAGCAGACTGTAAAGCTATAGTTGTGGATCTATGATTATATGGCAGATGATATGGCAGTGACTGCACCATCGACAAATAGACAAGGTGGAAGTTGAGTTGGCACACAAACAAATGACTGGAGGTATATGCTTATATCCTTAAGACACAATCTAGGATGGATAACTGGCAGTGCAACAGAGAAGGAGATGGAGTGCTCAGAGTTCAACAAGCAAAATTTGTGCATGATAATGATGATTCCAACTAGATGAGCGAAATGTGCTCGGATACCATCTTATCAGAGCATGCTCAGGTGTTATCTGAGCATCTGGTCGTGCTCGTATATTATGTTCCAGGCCCTGCAGCTGCATGATTTGCTGCTGTTAGGCAGCCTCAACACATGTGGGAATTCTCTAACAAAAAGGCAATCCCCTCCATTGTTGTGCTGTCTAACAGCCACAAATCATGCAGCCGCAGGGCCTCGAGCATAATATACAAGCACGTCCAGATGCTCGGATAACACCCAAACATACTCAGATATGACTTTATCTGAGCATGTTCGATCATCATTAATACCAACTATTACCATTTCAAGATGCGGCCAGGCTACCAGAAAGGCAGGCATGAGGAAAAAGAGTAGAAGGACAGCTTGAGCCTTGCTCAGAATCCTGGCCTGCTTGATTTTTTCAAATGAGCATGTGATGTCACTTCATGTGTTGATGGAGAGCCATATTTCCTAATCTATTTAAGCCTGGACATCCCTAGATTATTTTCCTGCCTGCAGAGCATGCAAACTCCCCAAGATTTTCCTTTTAGCTAAATGGAAAAGAACTCCCACACCCAAGATGTCCTGATGTAGGACTAGCCACCACAATGACCACTACCAGAGCTTTTAGATGCTGTTGAGCCTTCTCTGCTAACAGCACATGCTGTGTATTGTTGAGGCCAACATCATCCTATAATAATAACGCCTCCTTGGCACCCCATTCATGTTCCCAGGTCTTGTCCACCACGCAATCAGTATCATTAGCATCATCCCTGACTGGGCTGGCAGTAACCTCTTTGTGGGAAATGTGCTGAGCTCCTTGCCCCACCGCCTGATTGCCACCTCTAGATTTTCCTTTACTTAGTGTGCCTGTATCACTGTCAGGACCCTTACCACCACGCCTGTCAACATATCTAGGTGTTGAATTGTGTATTTCATCCAAGTAGAAGAGCTATCAGTTCATTTCATCCAATAAGTAAACTGGAAGAAGTTATTCTTTTCAAATATATTCTTTAGCACTCAAGGTGCTGGGAGTTAGGGAATGAATGGGCTTAACAGATACATGTGTTTTTGATTGAATTGATAGTCCACTATATAAAAAATTAAGTGCTGCAAGTGCACATGAGGTGGACAGACTCAAACTGAGAGTGTAGTTGTTAACGGTAACATTATCCTGCTGTATTTGAAACGAGTGATGTGCCATATATCCTATTTTGTCCCCTGCTCCCTGTCCACTCATATGCGTGGTGGAGACAAAGTCAGACAATTGTGATCTGTATTTGGTAGTACTATTGTCCAGATGGCTGCTGATGCTAGCTGCACCCACATTATTTGACATGGTATGTTTTTTCCTTCACACTACCCAATCCATTGTCAGTACTATTTTATTGTTTGCCATGCATTTTGTACACAATTTAATTTACAAAAATTGTTGACCACACTTGTCCAACCCTTGAGAAAAAGGAATAATCAAAAAATACTAGGTATGGTACATGTGACGCTCATAAAGTCTAAAGCACATTTATGTGCCCATAGAATTGGTGTGCTGTGTGGTGTCTCAAATTTGATTAAATTACCGTATTTTCCAACTTAAAAGACCACTTTTTAAACCCTGAAAATCTCAAATGTCGGGGGTCATCTGATACACCAGGTGCCATCTTATAGGGCGGATGTGGAGCAATCTGCGGTCACCACATATGGTGGGGGGAGTGGTCCCGATGACAAGGTGAGGGAGCGCTTCACCGGGAAGGTTTAAATGAAGCAGGTTGCAGGCGTCCGGGGTATTGAAAAAAAGAGAGAGCGGTGCTGTGCCCAGAAAAACACTCCTCTTTCACTCATCTGGCCCACCCTATGCTGTCTCCTGTTACCTCCTTCTCTGCCTCATAGATCTCGCACATGTGCGCCTGCACTGCTTCAATGCAGTTCTCAGGAGTGAGATGTGAGAGGCCGCGAAGGAGATAATAGGATACAAGGGAGGGCCAGAAGCGGGAAAGACGCGTGTTTTTCTGGGCACAGCTCCGCTCTCTTTTTTTCCATACCTTGTGAGTCCCAGACGCCTGCAGCTTGCTTCACTTACACCTTCCCGGTGAGGCACCCCCTCACTTCGTCACTGCAGTCCTCAGGAGCAAGATCTGAGAGGCAGAGAAGGAGGTACCAGAAATAGGATATAAGGGCAGGCCAGTGGGATGCGCTATCGCTCTGATAGTCTTGGAGACAGGGAGGGCTGGGCAGGCAGGGAGAGCTGACCAATCCAAGCAGAATTTGTATACAACAGCCAGCCAATTGCCGATACAGTACATTGCTTGCCATGATTGGCTTGTTGTTGTATACTTGGTACCACATAGAGTACATCACCAGTATCGGCACCTTTTTATACAGTATAGCACCAGTACATACAGTACAGTACACAAATGTCCAACAGTCAAAACCCCATCATGGCTCCACCAGCAAGAAGAAAGAAATATGAAACCAATTTCAAAATAAAAGTTGTAAACTTTGCCATGGAACACACTAACTGCGCTGCTGCAAGACAATATGGAGTAACAGAAAAGATGGTTCGGGACTGGAAAGCAAATGAAAAAGCATTAAATAGTATGCCAAGGGGTAAGTGTGCATTAAGAAGAGGCGCCCCACATTGACCAGAACTCAAAAAACATGTAGCAGGCATGGTGAATGAGCATCGCCAAAACGGTTATGTAGTGACATGAAATAAAATACGTTTGTTTGCACTTCAGTGGGACAAATCTAACCCAGATCAAAGCAACAAATTTAAGGCCACTGTATCCTAGTGTACTAGATTTATGGCAAAGCATAATATGGTACTGAGGCAAAAGATGAAAATTGCCCAAAAATTACCTGCAGATCTTGATAGCAAAGAAAATAGTCCCATCAATACGTAATACAGCAGCGCACTAAACATAGCTGTCAGTTAAGTACTATTGGAAATATGGATGAAATTCCAATGAATTTTTATATGGTTGGAAATAAAACTGTCTATCAAAAAGGTGAAAAAATAATTTTAATTAAAACAACAGGGCATGAGAAGTCCAGTTATACAGTGGTATTAGGATGCACAGCTGATGGTGCCACACTGAGACCAATGATTATTTTTAAAAGAAAAATAATGCCAAAACTCAAGTTCCCTTTTGGTTGTTTTTGTACATGTGAGTGAAAAAGGCTGGATGGATGAAGAAGGGGTAAAAGCTATGGCTTGATAATGTATAGAGCAGGCGACCAGGTGGACTTATTCAATAATGTAGTCTACTGGTGTGGGATATGTTCAGGGCTCATTTAACTCCAGCACCAAGCAAAGGCTTGCAAGATTAAACACGCATGCGGCAGTTATTCCTGCAGGATTGACATCGTTGGTACAGCCACTGGATGTGTGCCTAAACAAGCCATTTAAAGATTGCATTCGAGAACAGTGGAATGAATGGATGGTTAGCGGCGAAAAGTCACTCACAAAAGGAGGAAACATGCGTGCTCCACAGTTGGATGTTTTGTGCAAGTTTGTCATAAAAGCCTGGAATGATATTGATGCAGAAACAGTAATCAAGTCTTTCAAGAAGTGTGGCATATCAAATTCATTAGATGGTATGGAGGACAACTACTTATGGCAAGATGAAGAGGAAGCCAAAGCTGAGACCACACCATCTGATGCAGAATTCGATCCATACGATGACTGCCTTATAAATGTATCACAAGATGTCATTGATGTACTTATGATATCATATGATGAACAGGAGGATTTTGAAGACTTTTACAGGGAAACTGTCACGCCAGCATAACCTGTAAAAATACCGTAGCTTGCAGTTATGATGGCCGTTGCTAACTCGCCAGGGACTTGCCCAGCACTTGCTCTCTCTCTCTCTGTTGTTTGTTATCTTCCTCCTATCATCCCCAGTTCCAGTTTGGTTGACACCTTAGAAAACAAACACCATGGTAGCTCTGATTGGGTTTATTGTCTTATCCTTCCTTTCAGCTTTAGATTGAATTAGGAAAAGTTTAATCCACTTGCACTGTTATATGTTTACATGTTAGATAACAAACAGCCTTATGTTTATATGTGACAGTTTTCCAGCTAAGTACCTGAGTACCTGCATGTCATAAGCATTTGATTTTAAATTACCATATTGAAATCAAATCTGATGGGTTTTTTTATTTTTACCATATGTGCGTTGGAAGAGGGGTATTCTTATACGGACAGTATATCCCAAACTCTTTATTTTAACTGGAAAATTTGGGGGTTGTCCCATATGCCCAGTCATCTTATATGCCGGAAAATACGGTAAACAGTTGTGAGAAAACAGACCCGCCCAGTTAAATTTGGAGATGTAGGGTTTTTTTCTATTTTTTGATAGCCAAATTAATTCCTGCTGACCGAAAAGAAAGTCTAGACGCCAGATACACTACCAGGAAGAAAAATTCATCAAGACAACAGCACACACTTTTGTTGCTTTGTGTATGCTTTTCACATTGAACTAGTATAACAGGTATGTAAATTGTGAAACACGTGTATCTTTTTTTGTTATTTTGTTTTATTTTTAATTACTATTCTCCATTCTCTGAAAAAAAAATCAGCCCACCGGTGACCCTGTCACATGATCGCGGGTCACCGGTGGGTTGGTAAGACAACCAGAGGTCTCTTGGAGACATCTATGGTTGTTATTGCTGGATTGCTATGAGAGCCACCGAGTGGTCGGTGCTCATAGCAAGTCAATAAATCTACTAAATTCAGGTGATCTGATCATCGCCTGTATGCAGCAGATCTGATCGGGTTATGGCAATTTCTAGTCTCCCATGGAAACTATTGAAGCATGCCAAAAGTAAAAAAAAGTTTTTAAAAATATAAAAAATAAAAGTTCAAATCACCCCCTTTCGCCCCATTCAAAGTAAAACAATAAAAAATTCAAACAACACACGTGTTCAGAATTGCCCAATCTATCAATAAAAAAGGATTAACTTGATCACTAAACGGCAATGAGAGAAAAAAGTAAAAAAGCCAGAATTACGTTTTTTGGTTGCCGTGACATTGCATTAAAATGCAATAATGTGCAATCAATAAATTGTATCTGCACCAAAATGGTATTATTAGAAACAGCAGCTCGGCACGCAAAACATAAGCCCCCAGAGATCACGAAAAATCACACGTTACGGGTATCAGAAAATGGTGCAATTTTTTTTTCTTTTGTTTATAACAAAGTTTGGAATTTTTTTTCACCATTTAGATAAAAAAGAACCTAAACATATTTGGTGTCTATGAACTCATAATGACCTGGAGAATCATAATGGCAGGTCAGTTTTAGCATTCAGTGAACCTAGTAAAAATGCCAAACAAAAATTAAGTGTGGGATTGCACTTTTTTTTGCAATTTCACCGCACTTGGAAATTTTTCCCATGTTGTGGTACATGACATGGTAAAACCAATGGTGTCGTTCAAAAGTACAACTTATCCCGCAAAAAACAAGCCCTCACATGGCCATATTGACAGAAAAATACAAAAGTTATGGCTCTGAGAAAAAGGGGAGCAAAAAACAAAAGCATAAAACCAAAAATACCTCCAGTCATGAAGGGCTGAATATTAACCCCATTCTGATATCGGGTGTAAAGTTACGCCAATGTTGGACTCCATTTGATGTGAGCTCCAGTGGTGAGGGCACATCTTTCCCGGCACATGCCAGCAGTTTTGAACAGCTGACATGTGCCCGGAAGAGCCACGGGTGGAATCACAATCCACCCGTGGCTATTAACCCATTAAAAATGTCACTGTCAAAGTCTGACTGCGGCATTTAAAGGGAATCTGTCACCCTTTTTATCGACAATGAGCTGCCGGCGCTGACATCAGAGGCTTATCTACAGCATTCTGTAATGCTGTAGATAAGCCCTCGATGTAACCTGAAAGAGAAGAAAAAGGAAGTATATTATACTCACCGGGGGCGGTCCGGGTCCGGTCTTGGTCCAATTGGTGTTGCAGTCCAGTTCGGCACCTCCCATCTTCATACAATGCCGTCCTCATCTTTCCTTCCTGTCGTGGCTCCGGCGCAGGCACACTACTCTGCCCTGTTCTCCCAGCGCCTGCACACTGCAGGACTCTGCTCTGCCTTCAACAGGGCAGAGCAGAGTGCCCCTGCACAGGAGCAAAAACAGGAAGGAAAGAAGAGGATGGCATCATATGAAGATGGGAGGTGCCGGACCAGACCGCGACACCCATCGGACCGGACCTGACCCAGGGTGAGTATAATCTAACTCTTTTTTCTTATCTTTCAGATTACATCGGGGGCTTAGATAATGCTGTAGATAAGCCCCTGATGTCGGTGCCAGCAGCACATAGTTGAAAAAAAGGGTGACAGATTCCCTTTAACATGCTGGTAATCCGCCCATCATCATGGGTCACCAATGGATTGGCAAGACCACCAGAGGTCTCAAACAGACCTCTATGGTTGTCATAGCCAGATTGCCCTGTGGTTGGCGCTCATAACAAGTGAGCATTTCTGCTACATACAGGCGATCTGATCAGTGCCTGTATGTAGCAGAGCCAATCGGACAAGTGCAGCTTATAGTCTCCCATATATATATATGTTAGGAACGCACTAAATAAAAATAAATAATAAAGTGCGTTCGCCGCTCAGGGTCCACCGTGCAGTAGGTGTTACACCGCTGCTAGGTAATGACAGATGAGCAATATGGCGGTATAATGCGCATGGGTTAGCGTTCACCCGAAGTGTGCAAAGTGGGCTCTGTTCACACACAGAGACGCCGCAACATAAGCATACGAAAAGGCTGAGACTGTTAGAGTCACAGACCACAGGGAAATGCACACACGGTATCAGGTCACAGGAGCAGGACCCAAGGCAGAGGAGCTGCGTCCGCCTAGACCTACTGTGTGTGTGGCATCGCTACTGCGGACGCCAAGGAGGGCTGCAACTGCAGCGCGGCGTAGGGCACGGCCGCAAGTCGACAAAGCTAGGAAGCAGGCGCAATGTCAGACGCTAGAGTAGAGGTGCGGTGTGCACAGTGACCTACGGCTTGTCTCTGACTGGTGCTGACTGCTGCACTGATTCCCTATCCACATGCGTAATATCAGAGGGAAGGGGTTTCAAATGAGTCAGTCACCAGAGTCATACATCCGTCACCATTCACACATTTAGCTTGAAAAGTCTATACTAGCGCATGGCCGAATGGTCATGCGTGCTTTTTATAGCCGTGCGGGACCTTCCAGATCTCCGAGATGGACCAATGAGATCTGGAGCAGGACCTGGGCACATGACTCCCGATCTCCAATGGGAGATCGCCTCGTGAGCATGCCCAGTAGGAGCACAGAGGAACTTAGTCTCTGGAGCGGTCTGCTTCCAAGTAATCTTCTCTGCAGTAGATAGACAGCAGGAGACCGCAGAATGTGAGGCTCTGGATTCCTGCAGAGCAGACGCAGAAACCCGACGCCTAACATATATATATATATATATAAAGATTCAAATTTCAAATCACCCTTTTTCCCCATTCAAAATAAAACAATAAAAAAATCAAACATACACATATTTGGCATCACTGTGTTCAGAATCGCCCAATCAATTAATATAATAAAAGAATTAACCTGATTGCTAAACGGTGTAATGAGAAAAGAAGTCAAAACTCCAGAATTATGTTTTTCAGTTGCCGAAGCATTGCTTTAAAATGCAATAATGGGCGATCAAAAGATCATATCTACACCAAAGTGTATCATTAAAAAGGACAGCTCAGCACGCAAAAAATAAGCCCTCACTCAACCTGAGATCATGAAAAATGGAGACGCTACGGATATCATATCTGAAAATTGCGCTTTTTTTAAACAAAATTTGGATTTTTTTTTCCACCACTTAAATAAAAAAGAACCTAGACATGTTTGGTGTCTATGAACTCATAATACCCTGGAGAATCATAATGGCAGGTCAGTTTTAGCATTCAGTGAACATGGTAATTGCACCTTTTTTTTGCAATTTCAGCGCACTTTGAATTTTTTTCCCGTTTTCAGGTACACGACATGATAAAACTAATGGTATCATTCAAAAGTACAACTAAAAACAAGCCCTCCCATTGCCATTTTTACCAAAAAAAATTAAAAAGCTTTGGCTCTGGGAAGGAGGGGAGCAAAAAATGAAAATACATATCCAAAAAATACCTCTGGTCGATAAGGGGTTAAATAATGAGTAAATAATCAATAGGAAAGGGGTTGCTGTTCTGTTATTTCAATCCATATCGTATGTAGAATACCTCCTTTGTGTATGTAAATGTGAAATATTCACAAATAAAACTTAGTAATACCAAGTAATTTTTACAGAGATGATAGCAGCCAGGTTTGTAGTAAAGTCTAATTTTACCAATGAAACAATAATATTTGATTAAATGTTCTAACTTTACTAACGGTTAAATGCCATGGCTCTCCATGGTGCCTATTTTCTAAAGAATGGAAATGATTAGGGCCTAATTTTGCACAACTCTTTATCTATATTTGGAGTGACATGTCAGTGTATCATACTGAGTATCCTAATAGTAAAAGAGTTTACATGTAAGTCATGCCCTGCAGAGTATAATTTGCTGGAGAGATAATAATGCAGATGAAAATTAAATGTAATGAAGAAGAACATACTGTGCCTTTATTCTGGTTCTACATTTGACAATTTGCTACATGAGCTGAAAAGGAAAAAACGTGGACAATTAAAACAACAATTCTGCAAATACTCAGTAATATTGTTATATTAGAATTATTCACTGATAGGAAAGGCAAGAGTAAAGAGTAGTGTTTAGTAAAGTCTATTATTACTTTAACCACTTATATTGTGATATTCATACATAATTGTTTATAATTATACAGTGCATTATAATCAAAATGTAATGTAAATGTTTCCTTTGAATTCTGGGAAACTTTTCTTGATCTTACTTCCCCTTCCTATTCATTCTCATGTAATCAAAACACAATACTACTAAAAATCCGTTTGTAACCATTAGGTTGAGTTTAGTATTTTCTTCCAAACCAATGAAATTAACATTGTAGCATCTTGTTATTTCAGGCTCCCATCTTAGATATGAATTTGATCCTGTAATGAAATATACAGATCACCTAAGCTATTTATAACACATAATATTTGCTAGCAAGGGAATAAATGGTACACAAATAGACAGCTTCCGCCCACCAACATGAGCCATTTAACTCAGGACGCAATGTTCTCCAGATTTGATTCACATTCCTTTTCTAGATGCAGAACGCTGGGTTAAAGTTGTCAAAATAATTTACATGCGGGTTTTTTTCATGTTAATTATCTAATTAGACGACATGTAGTCACATTGCCCCTTTTTTTCTTCACATTTGTGAGGGTATTTGATGTTTGTAATACTTTGTTTAATAATGGACATTAATATGAATGCTACGTATCATTCTTCCTGTTTTAAAATGCTTGCCAAATAATGTGCATAATGAAAGCTGCATATTGTGACTTAGCAAATAGATAACTAGGTGGTATCTGCAGAATTTTAAATTATACTTCTTGTGTTTGACCCTCAGATTTGTAGATTCAAACACGAAAGTTGTAAACCACAATCAAAAAATGCATTGTCTAAAGTCAATGACACTTACCTGGGGATATGGAGATGTCCTGGATTTAGACTTGGTACTAGATAGACGTGATTTATTACTCTTCCGACTGTCGTTTATGGTTGGATTAGAATTTGCATAAGAAAATGTTGGTTTTGTTGTGACTTGATCTAAAGACAGCTGAAGTCCTTTGTATTCTGTATCTCTGTATAAGAAGCAGCATATATTAAGTATGTTTCATATCTGTAATATTGAAAAAGCATGTACATATGCACACAAGAGCGATTCATGATTTTCTCCAATAGATAACTGGATTTTTAAGTCTTACAGACATCATTTAATTACCAGTTTGAACATATTTTCAAAAATGACCTTATTTTATAATTACTAAGGTATATATCAGTCTAAATTCATGTGTATGAGAGAAACAGTTTCCGTTTCCTGGGAAGAAGCTGATGGGAAAAACCTAGAATCAGTTAGAAGCTAGTGTGACGCATGGGATTTTTATGTGCTTTTTTACTTTTTAAAAGAGGTTGCCTGGTCTAAAATGATAAGTCTGCAGTCACTCTGTGTGACAGCAAATTTATGAATCCCCCCAGTGCACCCACTGTGTGCTGCGAGTATTTACCAGTTTCTGAGCTGGGAATGGCAGTGATGTATTCGTTGTGCACACTCCCAACCAGAACCCAACTAGTGGCCATGGCCTCACTACATACACTAGTATGGTGCAAGGCCGCGCCCACTAGAGTGCGTATACTCATCTGTGGTGCATATTTCAAATCCACAGCTTGTCAATTTCTTTTGGAGTACACTGAGTTTTCTGTGCTGATTTTCCCCATAGACTTACCTTAGATGCAGAAATTCCGCAGCAAAAAAACTCTCCTAAGCATAAAGTTTTGTCAAAACAGCAAAACAGGAAGTATCAAAAATAAAGCACCTTTATTTAAGGCATAACACACCAAAAAGAGACAAAAAACGCAGAGGAAAAACACGCACAGAAAAACTCAAGTAACCTCATTTAAATGAGAGCTGCAGAAATAGTGCAGAAATTCTGCAGCATGAAAAATGCACCAAAAGTTCATGGTGGGAATGTAGCCTTATGCTTGCAAATTTGAAATCAATCAAGTTGCAGTATCGGTGCAATCAGTCTGTTCTTCCAGCTACTTCCATAGAGTTGTATTCTCAGCTCAGTGACTAATTGGTAATGACAATCCTTGCCAGCATTCCTCCCACACATACAGACACAAACAAATAAAGTTTAAGGATAAAATATTCCTAAAATGACTTTTTGCCTATATTCATTATTTTTTTATAACACAAAATGTTGTACAACACATATACTTGATTAAATCTCTTCTCCAGCCAGTCATAATGTTTTATGCAAACAGTTGATTCATGTCTCTGATATAATACATTT